>NC_135904.1:38804719-39114028 GCF_964194155.1 Cetorhinus maximus
AGATGGGGGAGAGGGAAGTCGACCGGGGGTGAGAGAGAGAGGGAGAGGTCGGGGGTGAGAGAGAGAGAAAGAGAGAGGGGGTGGGGGTGGGAGAGAGAGGGAGAGGTCGGGGGTGAGAGAGGGAGAAAGAGAGAGGGGGTGGGGGAGAGAGGGAGAGGTCGGTGGTGGGAGAGAGAGAGCGAGAGTGAGGTCGGGGTTGGGGGAGGGAGGGGGATAGAGATGAGGGTGGGGGGAGAGAGATAGAGAGAGATGAGGGTTGGGGGGGAGAAGGAGATATGGGGGTGTGGGGGATAGAGATGGGGGTTGAGGGGAGAAGGAGATATGGGGGTGTGGGGGATAGAGATGGGGGTTGCGGGGCAGAGTGATAGAGATGGGGTTGGGGAGAGAGAGATGGGTGTGGGAGAGAGAGAGATACATGGGGGTGTGGGGGAGAGAGATGGTTGTTGGGGGCAAGAGTGATAGTTTGGGGTGGGGGAGAGATCGATGGAAGTGGGGGCGAGAGATGGGGTGGCGGCAGGCAGCGAGAGAAACGGGCGTGTAGGGGGGAGATTGGTGTATGGGGGAGAGAAGAGATGGGGTGAGGGGCAGAGAGGAGATGGGAGGTAAGGGGTGAGAGGAGATGGGTTGGGGGGAGAGAGGAGATGGTGGTTGGGGAAAGAGGAGATGAAGGTGGGGAGGGGGAGAGAGGGATGGGGCAAGAGAGAAAGAGATGGGGTGGAGGGAGGGGAGAGAGAGAGAGAGAGAGAGATGGGTGGGAGTGTAGAGAGAGCGAGATTTGGGGTGTGGGGAGAGAGAGATGGGCAGGGGGTGTAGAGAGAGCGAGAGAAAGTTGGGGGTGGGGGAGGGAGAGAGAATGATGGGGTGGTGTGTGGAGTGAGAGATGGAGTGTTGGGGCAGAGAGATGGGGGCGTGGGACAGGAAAATGGATGAAGGACAAGGAAGATGGCGGGTGAAGAGAATTAGAGAAATGTAAGGACTGGAAGGTTGGGAGAGAAAGAGTTATCCAGCACAGAAACAGGCCCTTCGGCCCCTCGTATCCATGCCGGCTATCAAGCACCTATCTATTCTAATCCCATTTTCCAGCATTTCGCCCATAGGCCTGTGTGCTATAGCGTTTCAAGTGCTCATCTAAACTTCTAAAATGTTGTGAGGGTTCCTGCCTCTACCACCCCCTCAGGCAGTGTGTTCCAGATTCCAACCACACTCTGGGTGAAAAATATTTTCCTCAAATTCCCTCTAAACCTCCTTCCTCTTACCTTAAATCTATGCGTCCTAGTTATTGACACCTCCGCTAAGGGGAAATGTTTCTTCCTATCTACCCTATCTATGCCACTCATAATTTTGTACACCTCTCTCAGGTCCCCTCTCAGCCTTCTCTGCTCCAAGGAAAACAGCCTTTGCCTCCCCAGTTTCTCTTCATAGGGGAGGTGGTGGTGGGAGCTGTGGTATGAGGTGATGGTGAGGGAACTTTTGTGGGAGGGAGATGGGGGAGGATTGTGGGCGTTAGGTTGGTCCCGCTCTTGGGTTTCCCCGAGGTTGCTGGGTCAGTCTTTGTTCTTTTCAGGATTGAGGGTAGTCCGGTTCGGTCTAAGTTTTGTCTGGGGTTCTGGGCAGATCTCACTCAGTAACTTTGCTCCTGTTTCAGGACGATGCCCAATGTGAGGAGACAGTGGAGCTTGGCAAATACCAGCGATGCCAGGAACAGCGGACATTAATGAAGAGGAGCCAGTTTAAGCTGGTTCTGATCCGGCGATCCGGCACCAAGGTGAGTGACTAAGTGGGAACACTGCAAGTGGGGTGTGTTGGGGCGACTGCTCCTTCTCAGTGATTTCATCCTCAATCTCTTGTCCCTCCTTTCCTGTCCTCCGCTCAATTTCATCCTCCATGCGAGCAAATGATTACTGTCATTTCAAAATGATTAATTAAGAATTGAAGTCAGGTTACTATAGTAGTAAGTTAATTTAATAATATTAAAGCTTTTTAGCAACAGCAATGTTTATTAGCAGTAGCAAGGTTTATCATCTAATAGTAATGGCAGGGCTGATTCAACCTCTGGAGTGCACACCCTTTGCTATGTGGGAGCTCCAGGACACTTTCCATGTCTTGGACAACCATTTGTGCAGGAAGTATCATCAGCTGCAGCAGTTCGAGGTCCGGGTTTTGGAACTTGGTATCACTGAGGTGCATCTTTGAGGTTGAGAGCTTTGTGGTAGCATGTTTATAGATGTGGTCACCCCGCCTCTTAAGTTCTGAATACTGATGGAAGTGATGGTTCATCTGGACAGTACAACCCAGCCAATTTGATGGCACCACGGGTGGCTCTGCTGCACTGAACACTGGAAGAGTATTAATGATAGGTGGTTCAACAGGTGAATAGGCAGATGTTTCTGTGGCTGCATGTATCCAAGATAGTGTGTTGCCTCCCTGGTGCCAGGGTCAAGGATGTCACTGAATGGCTGCAGAGCACCCTGAGGAGGGAGGCTGAACAGCCAACTGTTGTGGTCCACATTGGAAAAAACAGCATACACAGAAAGAGAGGTGTGGCCCTGCAGTCAGAATTTAGGGAGATGGGTGGGAAATTAGCAAGCAGGACATCAAAAGTAGTAATCTCCAGATTACTCCTGGTACCACATGCAAGTAAGTATATAAATAGGAAGATAAGGCAGATGAATGTATGTCTGGAAAGATGGTGCAGGAGGGTGGGTTTTAGATTCATGGGACATTGGGAATGACAGTGGGGAAGATGAGACCTATACAGGCTGGACAGGTTGCACCTGAACAGAGCTGGGACTGAACTGCTTACAGAACAATTTACTAGTGTTGTTGGGGAGAGTTTAAACTAACTTGAAAAAGGTGTGGGAACCAGGAGAAATTATTAGAGTGGAATACAAAGGTGCATAGTATGCTAGGAGAGATAGAAAACACTCAGGTAGGAAATAGCATGTTATTGGGTGGGTTCAGAGCAAGGGAGAAAGTAATAGAAGTCTAAATCAGGGTTACTGTGCATGTATGTGAATGTACAGATTGTGGTAAATAAGATAGGTGAGTTACAGATGCAGATTGCCATATGGAAATATGATGATGTGGCTATAACAGAGACCTGACTCATAGAACGGCAAGCTTGGTTATTAAATATTCCTGGATACAACATGTTCAGGAAAGGAAGAAAAGGGTCAGGGGTGGCAGCATTGATTAAAGAGAACGTTGCAGTTTTGGAGCAAGATAATGCCCCAGAGGGGACAAAGACAGAATCTATTGGCTAGAGCTAAGGAACAAAAAAGGTTACATTGCTCGAAGTGGTCTATGGGCCACAAATTCGTGGAAAGACGTAGAGGAACAGATTTGCAAGGAAACTAGAGAGAGGTGCAAGAATTATAAAGTAGTTACAATGGAGGACTTTAATTATCTGAATATAGACTGGGATAGTAGTAGTGTAAAGGGCAGAGAGGGGCAAGAGTTCCTAGTGTGTATTCAAGAACATTTTCTACATTTCCAGTCCAACGAGAAAGGAAGCATTGCTAGATCTGGTCTTTGGGAATGAGGTGGGCCAAGTCGATCAAGTTTAAGTAGGAAAACATTTAGGGGACAGTGATCATTGTATCATAAGGTTTAGGTTGACTATGGAAAAGGACAAGGAACAAACTAGAGGAAGAATAATTAACTGGAAAGTAGGAATGGATCTGGCCAAGATAAATTGGGATCAAAGTTTGGCAGGAAAGATGGTAACTGAACAATAGGTTACATTTAAAGAGGAGATAGTTAGGGTGCTCTCAAGGTATATTCCCATAAAGGGGAAAAGTAGAACAAACAAATCCAGAGTTCCCTGGATGACAATAGAGATAGAGATGAAGATGAAGCAGAAAAAGAGTGCTCGTGACAGACATCAGGTGGATAATATAACCAAGAACAAGGCTGAATATAGAAGGTTCAGAGGGGAAGTGAAAAACCAAATAAGGAAAGCTAAAAGAAAGTATGAAAAGAGACTGACAACAAACGAAAGGGAAACCAAAAGTGTTCAATAGGCTTAAAATAAAAGGAGGATTGGGACCAATTAGGAACCAAAAAGGGGATTTACGCACTGGGGCAGGGGCATAGCTGAGATATTAAATGAATACTTTGCATCTGTTTTTACCAAGGAAGAAGATGCTGCCCAGCTCATGGTGAAAGAGGAACTAATTCATACACTTGATGGGTTTAAAATTGTTAAGGAAGAGGCATTGCATAGGCTGACCATACTTTTAAGTGATAAGGCACTAGGACTGGATGAAATGCATCCAAGGATACTATGGGAAGTGAGTGTGGAAATTGCAGAGGCACTGGCCATAATTTTTCAGTTTTCCTTAGACCCAGGGTTGTGCCAGAGAAGAAATGCAAATGTTACACCCTTGTTCAAAAAAGGGAGTAAAGATAAGCCCAGCAAATACAAGCCAGTCAGTTTAACTTCAGTGGTGGGGAAACTTCTAGAAACAATAATTCAGGGCAAAGTTAATCGTCACTTGTTAAAAGCAAATGTTTTTTGAGCTGGAGGAAGGTTTGTAGTGGAGTTCTGCAGGAGTTGGCGTTTGGGTCCCTTGCTTTTCCCGATATATATTAATCACCTAAACTTGGTGTACAGGGCACAATTCCACAATTTGCAAATGATACAAGATTTGGAAGCGTGAACTGTCAGGAGGATAATGTCGACCTTCAAAAGGATATAGATAATTTGGTAGAATGGGTGGACAAGTGGCAGATGAAATTTAATGCAGAGAAATGTGAAGTGTTCATTTTGATAGGAAGAATGAGAAGAGACGGTACAATTCTAAAGGGTGCAGGAGCTAAGGGACCTGGGTGTATATGTGCATAAGTCATTGAAACAAGTAACAAGTCCAGAGATATTCAGGATACGATGAGAAGGAAAAGAGAGGCTTTTAGCAGGTACAAGGGAAGCAAATCAGCAGAGGCATTAGTGGAGTACAGACAGTGCAGGGTGGAGCTTAAGAAAGCAATTAGGAGAGCAAAGAGGGGATATGAGAAAGCTCTGGTTGGTAAAAGTAGGGAAAATCCCAAAATATTCTATAAGTATATGAATGGGAAGAGGAAAACCAGGGAAAGAGTAGGGCCCTTAAGGGACCAAGGGGGCAATCTATGGATGGAGCCAGAGGACATCAGTAGAGTGTTGAACGAATACTTCACATCCGTCTTCACCCAAGAGAATGAGGATGAAGGTATCGAATTCGGGGAGAGAGACTGCGAGGTTCTTGAGCATATTGATATAGGGAGTGACAAGATATTGGAGGTGTTGGCAGGCTTAAAAGTGGACAAATCTCCAGGTTTGGATGATTTGTGTCCCAGACTGCTGAGGGAGTCAAGGGAAGAGATCGCAGGGGCTCTGACCCAAATTTTTATTCCTCTCTGGCCAGAGGGGGAGGTGCCAGAGGACTGGAGAACAGCTAATGTGGTTCGGCTATTTAAGAAGGGTTGTAGAGATAATCCAGGGAACTACAAGCCAGAAAGTCTCACGTCAGTGGTAGGGAAACTATTGGAGAAAATTCTGAAGGAGAGTATCTATCTCCAATTGGAGAGGCAATGTTTGATCAGGGATAGTCAGCATGGCTTTGTCAGAGGGAGGTCATGCCTAACAAATTTGATTGAATTTTTGAGGCAGCTGATGTAGTTTATATGGATTTCAGCAAAGCTTTTGACAAAGTCCCACATGGGAGACTTATAAAGAAGGCAAATGCACATGGGATACAGGGTAATTTGATAAGGTGGATTCAAAATTGGCTTAGTTGTAGGAGGCAGAGGGTGATGACAGAAGGATGCTTTAGTGACTGGAAGCCAGTGTCCAGTGGCGTACCACAGGGATCTGTGCTGGGTCCCCTATTATTTGTCATTTATATAAACTGCATAGATGACTATGTGGAGGGTAGGATTAGTAAGTTTGCGGATGACACAAAGATTGGCTGGGTGGTTAACAGTGAGGTTGAGTGTCTTGGGCTACAGGAAGATATAGACTGGATGGTCAAATGGGCAGATAAGTGGCAGATGGAATTTAACCTTGAAAAGTGTGAGGTGATACACTTTGGAAGGAGTAATTTGACAAGGAAGTATTCAATGAACGGCATGACACTAGGAAGTTCTGAGGAACAAAGGGACCTTGGCATGTGTGTCCATAGATCTCTGAAGGTGGAGGAGTGGTTAGTGGGGTGGTGAAAAAGGCATATGAGACACTTGCCTTTATCAATCAAGGCATAGATTACAAAAGTAGGGAGATCATGCTGGGGTTGTATAGAACCTTGGTGAGGCCACAGCTGGAGTACCATGTGCAGTTCTGGTCGCCACATTATAGGAAGGATGTGATTGCACTGGAGGGGATGCAGAGGAGATTCACCAGGATGTTGCCTGGGATGAAACACTTAAGTTATGAAGAGAGGTTGGATAGACTTGGGTTGTTTTTGTTGGAGCAGAGAAGACTGAAGGGTGACCTGATCGAGGTGTACAAGATTATGAGGGGCATGGACAGGGATAAGGAGCAGCTGTTCCTCTTAGTTGAAGGGTCAGTCAAGAGGGGACATAAGTTCAAGGTGAGGGGCAGGAGTTTTAGGGGGGATGTGAGGAAAAACCTTTTTACCCAGAGGGTGGTGACGGTCTGGAATGCGCTGCCTGGGAGGGTGGTGGAAGTGGGTTGCCTCACATCCTTTAAAAAGTACCTGGATGAGCACTTGGCACGTCATAACATTCAAGGCTATGGGCCAAGTGCTGGTAAATGGGATTAGGTAGGTAGGTCAGGTGTTTCTCACGTATCGGTGCAGACTCGATGGGCTGAAGCGCCTCTTCTGCACTGTGTGATTCTGTGATAGTTTCATTACTGAGACTAGCTTTCAATTCCAGATTTTATTAATTGAATTAATTTAATGTGCCCTGGTGGGATTTGAACCCATGTCCCCAGATTGTCTCTGGATTACTAGTCCAGTGATGTTGCCACTACGCCACCAACTCCCCAGGGTGAGAGTATTGTTAATAAAGCATACAGTATGCCAGCCTCCATTAATAGGCGTATAGAGTATCAGAGCAAAGAAGATCTGTTAAACCTGTGTAAAACACTGGTTTGGCCTCAAATGGAGTATTGTTTGCAATTCTGGCTGTCACAATTTAGCAAAGATGTGAAGGCATTAGAGAGGGCACAGAGAATGCTTCCAGCTATGTTGATCAATTGAAGAATTTGGGAGTGTTTTCCTTGTTGAAGAGAAGGCTGAGAGGAGATTTGATCGTGGTATTGAAAACCATGAGGGGTCTGGACAGGATAGCTAGGGAGAAACTGTACCCACTACTGGATGGATCGAAAACTAGAGGGCACAGATTAAAATAATTTGCAAAAGAAGCAATGGAGACACGAGGAGGAACTTTTTTACACAGCGACGGCTTAGGATCTGGAGTGGACTGTCTAATAGTGCGCTGGAGGCTAGGTCAATTGAGGCATTCAAGAGGAAATCTGATTATTATCTGAAAAGGAAGAATGTGCAGCGTAACAGAGAGAAGGGGGGAATGGCACGAGGTGCATTGCTCCTTCAGAGAGCTGGTGAAGGCACCAAGGGCCGAAAGGTCTTCTCTGCAGTAACAATTTTGTAATTCTGTCAGGTATCACTGTAAACATCACCCTCTCTGCCCTGCCCCTCACCCTCTGCCCTGCCCCTCACCCTCTGCCCTGTCCCTCACCCTCTGCCCTGCCCCTCGCCCTCTGCCCTGCCCCTCGCCCTCTGCCCTGCCCCTCGCCCTCTGCCCTGCCCCTCGCCCTCTGCCCTGCCCCTCGCCCTCTGCCCTGCCCCTCGCCCTCTGCCCTGCCCCTCTGCCCTGCCCCTCGCCCTCTGCCCTGCCCCTCGCCCTCTGCCCTGCCCCTCGCCCTCTGCCCTGCCCCTCGCCCTCTGCCCTGCCCCTCGCCCTCTGCCCTGCCCCTCGCCCTCTGCCCTGCCCCTCGCCCTCTGCCCTGCCCCTCGCCCTCTGCCCTGCCCCTCGCCCTCTGCCCTGCCCCTCGCCCTCTGCCCTGCCCCTCACCCTCTGCCCTGCCCTTCACCCTCTGCCCTGCCCCTCACCTTCTGCCCTGCCCCTCACCCTCTGCCCCCATCCCTCTGGCCTCTGCCGCTGCCTTCTGGCTTCGGCACCCCCCCGCCACCCCACTGCCCTCTAACCCAGGCCCCCCCACCCTCTGCCCTCCCCCTTCCTCCTACCCTATCCCTTAGATGCTCATTCAGGATGAACCAGACTCTGTACAACATTGGCAATCTCTTTGATCCGGAGCCTGGCTACCGTTGGAGCTATCGGTCAGCCACCACTTACTTCCATCTTCATCTAAGTTATTCCCTTGCTGTCCTTGCACCCATTGCTCCACAGTTTCTTTTTTGACATTTGTCACTTCTGGACCCCACTTCTTCATAGCCAGACCTCACCACTCAGCCTCACAAGCTTTGCTATCAAAGACGCTCAGCAATATGAGAACATAAGAGATAGGAGCAGGAGTAGCCTGCTCCACCATTCAATACGATCATGGATGACCTTCAATCTCAACTCCACTTTCTTGCCCACACTCTATATCCCAGCCTTAAAAGTGGTCAATGATGAAGCATCCATAACCTTCTGGGGTGGGGAATTCCAAAGATGCAAACCCTTTGAGTGAAGAAATTTCTGCTCATCTCAGTCTTAAATGATCGACTGCTTATCCTGAGACTGTGTCCTGTGTTATATTTTTGTCAGCCAGTGGAAACAACCTCTCAGTATCTACCCTGTCAAGCCCCTTCAGAATCTTGTATGTTTCAATGTAATCACCTCTCATTCTTCTAAACTGCAGAGATTATGTCTGCAATTCTGCCCTCCAAGGCATGAAAAAAGATTAGCAAGTAAAGTTAAAGATAACCCAAAGATGTTTTACCAATACAGTAATGCTAAAAGGTTAGTTAAGGAAAAAGCAGGACATATCAGAGATGAAGTTGGAAACGTGTGTAGATGCAGAGGCTGTGGGAAGGGATTTGAATGAATATTTTGTCTCCGTGTTTACAAAGGAAAGGGAGGATGTAGATATAGTAGTCCAGGAGGAACACTGCGAGATATTGGACGGGATTGTCATAAAGAGAGAGGAAGTACTCGAAGGGTTGAAATTCTTGAAAGTTGATAAGTCACCAGGGCCAGATGGATTGTTTCCCAGGCTGCTGAAGGAAGTCAGGGAGGAGATAGCAGATGCTCTGAGGATGATTTTCCAATCTTCACTAGATAGAGGGGAGGTACCGGAGGACTGGAGAAAAGCAAACGTAATTCCATTCTTTAAAAAGGGATCAAAGGAAATGCCAAACAATTATAGGCCAGTTAGTCTTACATCAGTGGTGAGCAAATTAGTAGAATCAATCCTGAGAGATAGGATTAACTGTCATGTGGAAAGGCATGGACTAGTCAGGGATGGTCAGCATGGATTTGTTAAAGGAAGGTCTTGCCTCACAAATTTGATTGAATTCTTTGAGGAAGACAAGAAGGGTTAATGAAGGTAGTGCAGTGGATGTTGTGTATATGGACTTTAGCAAGGCATTTGACAAGGTCCCACATGGCAGATTGGTCAGGAAAGTAAAAGCCTATGGGATTGAGGGTAATGTGGCAAACTGGATAAAAGGTTGGCTTTGTAACAGGAAACAAAGGATAATGGTTAATGGATGCCCTTGTGAATGGAAAGTTGTCTCAAGTGGTGTTCCACAGAGCTTGGTGTTGGGACCCTTGCTGTTTGTGTTATATATTAACGATTTGGACGTGAACATGGGGGGCACGATTGGGAAATTTGCAGATGACACAAAGATTGGCCGAGTAGTGGATAGTGTAGAGGATAGCCATAATCTCCAAAACGATATAGATGGGTTGGTGGAGTGGGCGGTAAAGTGGCAGATGGATTTTAACATAGAGAAGTGTGAGGTCATACATTTAGGGAGGTCAAACAGTTACAGGGATTACACAATAAATGGGAATATACTAAGAGGGGTAGATGAAGTGAGAGATCTTGGCGTACAAGTACACAGGTCCCTGAAGGCAGCAGTTCAAGTAGACAATGTTGTAAAGAAGGCATATGGAATGCTCTCCTTCATTGGCAGAGGTATAGAATATAAAAGTAAGGATATAATGTTGGAATTGTATAAAACACTGGTGAGGCCACAACTGGAGTATTGTGTGCAGTTCTGGTCACCACATTACAGGAAGGACGTAATAGCTCTGGAGAGAGTGCAGAGGAGGTTTACAAGAATGTTGTCAGGGTTAGAAAAGTGTAGCTACGAGGAGAGATTGGATAGGTTGGGGTTATTTTCCTTGGAACAAAGAAGGCTGAGAGGTGACTTGATTGAGGTGTACAAAATTATGAGGGGAATAGATAGAGTGGACAGGATAAAATTGTTTCTCTTGATGGAGAATTCTAGAGCCAGGGGACATAGATTCAGGATAAGTGGCAGAAGGTGTAGGGGGGACATGAGGAAGAACTTTTTTACGCAGAGGGTAGTGGGTGTCTGGAATTCGCTGCCCAAGTTGGTGGTAGAGGCAGAAGCTTTAAACTCTTTTAAAAAGTACCTGGATCTGCACCTAAAGTGCTGTAAGCTGCAGGGCTATGGGCCGGGTGCAGGAAGGTGGGATTAGAAAGGGCACCTGGGTGTCCTCGGGCTAGCATGGACAAGATGGGCCAAATGGCCTCCTGTGCTGTAACTTTTCTATGGTTCTAATATAGACCAAGTTTACTCAGCTTTTCATCATAGGACAACCCTCTCAGGGATCAATCTATTGAACATTTGCTGCACCACATCCAAAGCAAGTATATCCTCCCTTAAATATGGAGACCAAAACTGTGCAGGTGCGGTATCATCCAAGCCCGGTACAATTGTAGCAAGACTTCTTTTTCTTGTATTCCAGTCCACTTGGCAATAAAGGCCAATTTGCCTTCCTAATTGCTTGCTGCACTTACATGCTCACTTCCTGAGTTCCTTGTATGAGTACATCAAGTCTTTCTGAACACCAGCATTTATAAGTCTCACACCTTTAAAAAAATTCTCTTTTTCCATTCTTACGACTAAAATGAATACAGACAACCACCCATTACACTCCATCTGCCACCTTGTTGCACATTCACCTAACCTGTCTCTATCTCTTTATAGCCTCTCTTTGTCCTCCTCACAACTTACATTTCCACTTAGCTTTGTATATCATGAAACTTAGATACATTACTCTCTGTCTCTTCATCTAAGCCACCAATATAGATTGTCAATAGCTGAGGCCCCAGCACTGATCCTTGTGGTACTCCATTAGTCACAACCTATCAACTTGAAAATGCCCCACTTATTCCTACTCTTTGTTCCTGTCTTTGAATTAGTACACCCAACCCCATGCCCCTCATCTTGCCCATTAACCTTTTGTGTTACATCTTATCAAATGCCTTTTGGAAATCCAGGTACACCATTATTTACCTTTATCACCTTTATCTACCTGGCTAGTTATATCCTGAAAAAACTGTAATAAATATGCTACAATGGGAACACCATCAGCTTCAAGTTCCCATCACACACCAATCCTGGCATTTTGTATATCAATGTTTCTAGAATTTCCTATTTAACACCATTCTAGATACCAGCACCACAAGGTTTCAGTACCTCAAGGAGGTCACCCACCAGCACCTTCTTGAGGTGACTTGGGTTAAGCAATAGTGTTAAGCAATAAGCATTGCCAGTGTCACCCACATCAAGAACAAATATACCAAACAATGCCACCCATGCTAGCCTCTCATCCTGTGTCCTGTAGACACACCGCCTGACTCAGCGGCCAGCCAGCCACGTGTATCCCATCTTGCACAGTCCTCTCTGAGGCACGTTGGCTCCTGCTGTGCATGGCCTCAGCACATTCTGCAAACTCTGCAGCCTTGTGTCTGCCCCCTTGCACTATATGAGCCTTTGCGTCACCATTTCCCTTTAGCTATCTCAGTCTTACTTCTCAGAATCTCTGTCCCCTCTGGACTGCCGTCAGTCCCACCGCAACTTACAGAGAGTTATCCAATTAATCCCATTCCCCTTCCCTTTACCCTTGGTGGCAATTTATTCCCCATTAAGTATTTATCCAATTCTCTTCTGAAAGTTACTGTTGAATCAACTTGGGTTAAATCTATGTCTTCTGGTTACTGACCCTTCTGCCACAGGAAACAGTTTTTCCTTATGCACCCTATGGAAATCTTCATGATTGTGAACAACCTTTAATCTTCCCTGCTGTAAGGAGAGCAACCCCAGTTTCTTCAGCCTATCTCTATAGCTGAAGTCTTTCAACCCTGGTAGAAAATCTCCTCTGCAAGCTCTCCAATGCCTTGACAATCGTCCTAAAATGTGGTCCCAAAATTAGACATAAACTCCAGCTGAGGGTGAACTAGTGCTTTACAAAGGTTTACAATAACTTCCTTGCTTTAGTACTGTGTGCCTCTGTTTGCAATGCCCAGGGTCCCATATGCTTTTTTTTAACAGTCTTCTCAGCTTGTCCTACCACCTTCAACAATTTATGTACATAAACGCCCAGGAACCCCTATTCCAGTACCTCCTTTAAAATTGTACCATTTAGCTCACATTGCCTCTCCTCATTCTGCCTAGTGAATTAAATCAATTCATATTTTTCAGAATTAAATTTCATGTGCTGTGTGACTTGCTCATGTCACCAGTCTGCTTATGTCTTCTTGAAATCTGATGCTAACCTCCACACTGTTTATACATTCTAAATTTTGTGTCATTTGCAAACTTTGAAATTGTGATTTGTTTCTCCAACTCCTGGTCAGTAACATATATCAGAAAGAGGAATGGTCCTAATATGAACTCATGGATGTATATCTCCCTCCAGTCTGAAATACAATAATTCATTACTCTGTTTTCTGTCCCAGCCAAGTTGTTTTGTTTTATTCATCTACAGGATGTGGGCTTAGTCGGCTAGGCTAGTGTTTATTGCCCATCCCTAGTTGCCCTTGAGAAGATGGTGGTGAGCTGTCTTCTTGAACCGCTGCAGTCTGTGTGGTGTAGGTACGCCCACAGTGCTGTTAGGGAGGGAGTTCCAGGATTTTGTCCCAGAGACAGTGAAGGAACAGTGATATATTTCCAGGTCAGGATAGTGAGTGGCTTGTAGGGGAACTTCCAGGTGGAGGTGTTCCCATCTGTCTGCTGCCCTTGTCCTTCCAGATGGTAGTGGTCGTGGGTTTGTAAGGTGCTGTCGAAGGAGCCTTGGTGAGTTCCTGCACTGCACCTTGTAGATGGTACACACTGCTGCTACTGTGCATCGGTGATGGAGGGATTGAATGTTTGTGCATGTGGTGCCAAGCAAGCGGGCTGCTTTGTCCTGGATGGTGTCAAGCTTCTTGAGTGTTGTGGAAGCTGCACTCATCCAGGCAAGTGGGAAGTATTCCATCACATTCCTGACTTGTGCCTTGTAGATGGTGAACCGGTTTTAGGGAATCAGGAGGTGAGTTACTCACGATTCCTAGCCTCTGACCTGCTCTTGTAGCACAGTATTTATGTGGCTAGTCCAGTTCAGTTTCTGGTCAATGGTAACCCCCAGGATGTTGCTATTGGAGGATTCAGTGAAGGTGATGCCATTGAAACACAAGGGGCAATGGTTGGATTCTCTCTTGTTGGAGATGGTCATTGCCTGACACTTGTGTGGTGTGAATGTTACTTGCCACTTGTCAGCCCAAGCCTGGATATTGTCCAGGCCTTGCTGCATTTGGACATGGGCTGCTTCAGTATCTGAGGAGTTGCAAATGGTGCTGAACATTGTGCAATCATCAGTGAACATCCCCACATCTGACCTTATGATGGAAGGAAGGTCATTGATGAAGCATCTGAAGATGGTTGGGCCGAGCTAATATTCATGCTGCAGTTGCCCCTTTAATCCCATGAATTTCAGTTTTGCTGACAAGCCCAATATGTGACACTTTATCAAATGCCTTTAGAAAACCCATATACATAACACCAGCTGTACTGCCCTCATCAATCCTCTCTGTTACTTCATCAAAGAACCTGATCAAGTTTGTCAGATAGGATTTCCTTTTCCAATTCTGTATGGACCTTCATTTGTTAACCCGTATTTTTCTGAGTGACAATTAGCTTTGTCTTTAATTATTGTCTCGAGGAGCTTTCCCCACCACTCGTGTCAGGCTAACTGGCATGTTGTTGTTGAGTTTATCCCTTTCCCCTCTTTTGAACTCTGTTTTCAATCTTTTGGTCTTCTGCACTACTGTCATATCTAAGAAGGATTGGCCGATTGTGGCCGGAGCCTCTGCTATTTCCACCCTTACTTCTTTTTGGATCCTAATTGACCCCAACCTTCCTTGACAACCCCTCTACTATTTGCATGTTTTAAAAATGACTTTAATGTTCCCTTTTATGCTACTTGCTAATCTATCCTCATTCACCCCCTTTGCCTTCTCTTATTTCCTCTGTCAGTTCTCCTTGTGCTTTCTATATCCTGTTTGGTTCTCTGCTGTTTTATAAATCTGGCGTTTATCATAAGCATTCTGTTTCATTTTAATGTTATTCAGGGAGCTCTAGCTTCAGATGTCCTTCTCCCTCAAGGGAATCTGCCTAGTCTGAATGATCTCTTTTTTTATTAAAAAGCCTCCCTTTGTTCAATAACTTTTTTAACCAATACTTTTTGTTTCCAATCCACCTAGACTAGATTCCTTTCCAAATCATGGAAATTAGTGCTTCTTCAGTTGAGTATTGTAATAAAAACATTACAATATTTACAGCACAGAAGGAAGCCATTCAGCCCATTGTGTCTGCGCTCACGGAAAAACATCTATTCGGTCTAATCCCACTGTCTAGCTCTTGGTCCGTAGCTCTGTGTTAGAGCTCTTGATGTGGAAAAGCCTCAGTCACAAGAACACCCATTACCTATTACCCATTGCTTCCTGGCACTGAGTCAACTTTGGATCCCTTTCCCCTGGAGCCCATGAACTTATTAATCAGTGGGACTTTGTCAAAAATCTTGCTATACTATATCAAATGCATTACCATCATCAACTTTCCTTGTTACCTCCTCAGTAAACTCAGTCAAGTTAGTCAGACTTGACCTTCCTTGAACAAATCCCTGCTGATGGTCCTCAAATAATCCATGGCTCCCTAAATGATGACTTATATGGTCTCAGAATTCTTTCCAATAATTTGCCCACCATTGAGGTTAGACTAACCAACCTGTAATCCCTATCCCTTCCTTTTGGCACAACCTTAACAGTCCTCAGGCCTGTAGCCAGAGAGGTTTGGAAAATGATAGCCAGAGCCTCAGCTGTTTCTTGCCTTGCTTCCCTTAGCAGCCTGGGATACATTTCATTCAGGCCTGGTGATTTATCCAGTTTCAAAGATGCTAAACGCCTTAATACTTCCTCCCTATGTTTATCCTATCCAATATTTCAGACTCCTCCCCCTTAACCACAATGTCTGCTTCATCCTCCTCTTTTATGAAAACAAATGCAAAGTATTCATTAAGAACCATGCTCACACTTTCTGTCTCTATACACGTTACCTTTTTGGTCTCTAATTGGCTTTACTGTACTAGCTACTCGCCAATCTGCTCCTTCTCTCCCTTTTGGTGTTTTTACCTCTCTCCCTGATGATTGCACCTCTGTAGCTCCAATTAGATGCTAAAAATACTAAACAAAAACAAAGGCTTTTGAATCACTGGTCTGTTTCCCACTCCTTTATATCTGGCCTTTGATTTCCTAGTGTGCTTTTTGAATCTCTATTCTGTTGCAGTTTCTTTGTGTCTCAATTATTTATTGATCCTTTTCCATAACTGCTTTGAACCTAATGATATTGTGATCATTGTTTTCCAAATGCTTTCCCACTATAACAAGCTCTACTTGCCCACTTCACTCCTCAGAACTGGATCCAGCACTGCGCCCTTCCTCAATGAGCTCATTGATCAAGAAAGCTTTCCTGTAAACATTTCAGGAATTTTCCCCCTTCTTTGCCCTTAACCCTTCTCTCTGTTTCCAGGTTCCCAAGCAATTTCCAACCATGTCAAAAGATTGTCTCTAGATCCATGCGGTTTCATTTTTGCTCCTAATCTCTTGTACCTTAGCAAATGCGTTCTGCAAATCCTTATAGAGAACATCCATAGAAACTCCCTTATCAACCATGTCAGTCACTCATGAAAATAATAGATTCTAGTAACTTCTTTAGAACTGAATTTTCCAACCCAGTGGCACAATTCCTGAATCAAGAGAGCATTTGGAACATCATAACTAAAGCATCTGAAATTTCACCATCATGTCTTCTGTTACTTGGAGTGGAACCATTGGATATTGGAACTTTTATCTATTCTAAGTCCTGTTATTTTCTCTAGTTTTTTTTAAACTTGTATTTCAGCCTTGATTTGGTCTTAGTTTCTTTCCAATCACTGTTATTTTGCTCTTTTGCGCTACTATGCAAACAATTGCAAAATACTCATTTAACAAGCCTGTCATTTCCTTGTTGTTGATTTCTAAATCAGCTGCCTTTAATGAGTGCACATTTTCTTCAACCACTTCTGCAAGCTTTTTTCGTCATATTCCCATTTTTGTGGCCCTGATTGCTACCTTTGACTCATTTTGTTGCTTCTTATAGCTCTCCCAGCCGACTGGATTTTTACATTTCTTTACATTTGTGTAGACCCTTTCTTTTAGCTTGATATATTCTTTTCTGTCATTTGTTGTCCATGATTGCTTAACTATATAAGTGGAGCCATACCAAACAATCCCTTGAATGTCTCCCACTGTGCATCTGTAAGTTTATCTGTTTACAGTTCAGCCCAGGTTACAGTGGTCAGGTTATGTCTCCTTCCTTCAAAGTCAGACTTACTTAAGTTTAAAACTTTGATTTGTGAGTTCTTCCTCCCAAACCTAATATCACATTTGATTATGTTAAGCTCTCTTCTTCTAAAGATGTACTTCTGATTGTTATCTAGCTCTGACCAGTGCAGACACGATGGGCTGAATGGCCTCCCTCTGTGCTGTTAAAATTCTGTGATTCTCTTCCCTGTCAGTTCTAATTAACATTTTTTTCCAGAGAATTGTCCTGAACACTTTCTAGACATCTGCTGCCTTGTGCTGTTGTGCTTCTCCCAGTCTATGTGAAAGTTAAAATCTGCCATTATAATTGTTTTACCTTTGCAAAGGCTGCTATGATCTCTATATTTATGCATTCTGGTTTCCACCACTTGGTGAGATCACGGCTGATCTGAACCTAACTCCGTTTGCCCACTTTTTTCCCCATATCCTTTAATATCTTTGGATAAGAAAAATCTATCAATCTCAGATTTAAAGTTTACAATTGAGCATCAAATGCCATTTGTGGAAGAGCGTTCCCAACTTCTACCAACCATTGTGTGTAGAAATCTTTCCTTATTTCACCCCTGAAATTAATTTTGGACTATTTCTAATCTAATTTTTAGACTCCCCAGCCAGAGGAAATAATTTCTAGAAAGAGATCTATCTAGCTAATATCTTGAAAACTTCAATCAAATTACCCCTGAATCTTCTAAATTCCAAGGAATATAACCCTAGGTTGTGAAATGTCTCCTTATAATTTAACCCTTGGAGTCCTGATATCATTTTGTTAAATTGATGCTGCATTCCCTCCAAGGCCAGTATATCCTTCCTAGGGTGTGGTGACCAGAACTGCTCACAGTAATGCATAACTTCTATCCCCATTGTATTCTAGTCATCTAGGCATAGAGGCTAGGCATTAGCCTTTTTCATTATTTTCTGTACCTGTTCATGGCATTTTAATGATCTATATACTCAGACCACCACTGTTTCTCCATTCAGAAAGTGCCCTGTTCTACTCTTTTCAGGTCCAAAGTGAATGGTCCCAAATTTACCTACATTGAAATCCATTTGCCTGTTTTGCCCATTCATTTAATCTATCAATATCTCTTCATAATTTTACTTTTCCATTTACACTGCTTGCAATACCATCTATCTTTGTGTCACCACCAAATTTGGATATGTGACTATCCATCTCGTATCTAAGCTGTTAATACAGTGAATAGTTCAAGCCTCAATGCTGATCTATGTGGGACACCCTAGTCACATCCTGCCGATGAGAGTACCTATCCATTATCCCTACTCTCTGTCTCCTGCCACTCAGCCAATTTCCTAACCACATCAATAATGTGCCGTCAATTTCATGGGCTTAACTTCAACCAATAGTCTCTTATGATGCACTTTATCAAATGCCTTCTGGACTTCCATGTGACATCCTTAGACATTCCGCTGTCCACTATTTTAGTCACCTCTTCAAAAAATTCAATCAGTTTTGTTAGGCAGGAACTACCCTTTACAAATCCATACTGGCTCTCTGATCAGCTGAACATTTTCAAGATGTTCAATCACCCTGACCTTAATTATTGACTTTAGTAATTTCCTGACAACGGGTATTAGGGCTAAGTGGTCTATACCAGTAATTCCCTAGTTTTCCCCTCAATGTTCTTAAATAACATGGTGACATGCACTATTTTCGGATTTCAAGGAATTGATAAAACTTTGAAAGGTTATAGTTCTCACCACTTCCTTTCAAACCCTGGGATAGAAACCATCTGGTTCTGGGGATTTGTCATTCTTTAGTGCCATTAGTTTCTTTATTTCAGTTCATTTGCTGACGTTGGTAAGTTCCTGTCTCTGATTAGTATTCGTTTCCTTGGGGATTTCCAGCTTTGTGACTGCTTCCTCTACTGCAAATACCGATGCAATGTCTCCCATCCTTTACTGTCCCTTAATTCTGCATATTTTCCATTCAATTCCCCCTTATTAAAAATTTCCAACTGCTGTAATAGCATATTTTATTAATTTTGCTACTGTTCCTCCTTTTCCAATTTTGCTATCCCTCCTGAAGACCTTATGGCCTGGAATATTTAGCTGTCAGTCATACCAGCAAGTAGCCAGGTCTGCAATACCTACTACATCACACCCTTTAAAGTGGAAAGTTGTTGTGTTATTTAGGTAATTTAGTTGACTTTTTGCTGGTTACCTTGATGAGTGACTTTGTGAGTAAACCTGTTAGTTTGCTTGAGGGGTCATCTAAAACTCTGGTGCCTGTGTCTTAACTTGCAGCAAGTGCCATGTCCTCTATCACCCCTGTGCTTGCTGACTTCCAGTGGCTCTTGGTCAAGCAGCCTGTTGAGTTGAAAATTCTTATTCTTGTTTTCAAATCCTTAGATGGCTTTGCCCCCACTCACCTCCCCCCACCCTCCCCCACCAAAACCTCTGTAGTTTTCTTTAGACCCACAACCCCCTGAGACATCACTTCTCCTCTAATTCTGGCCCATTGTGCAGCCCCAACTTTAATTGCTCCACCATTGGTGGCTGTACCTTCAGCAGCCTGGACCCAAGCTTTAGAATTCCCTCCCTTCACCTCTCTGCCTTACTCCCTCACTTTTCCCCTTTACCACTGTCCTTAAAACCTCCTTCTTGGACCATGCTTTTGGTCATCTCCTTATGTGACTGGATGTCATATTCTGTTTTATTAATACTCATTTGAAGCAACTTGGAATGCTTCATAATGTTAAAGGTGCTACATAAATGCAAGTTGTTGTTTATTCTTTCTGTGAAAGAATCTGCCTTCACTGATATTGCCTGTACCCTGAAGTGTTTGCTGTAGGTGGCTAGTAAATATTTTACAAATAAGTCCAGAGGCAATAAACAGCAGGGCACTCTTCATCCAGAGCAAACTGTCCCAGATTATTTTGCCACAAGATCTTCCTTCAGTACCAGCTTGTTTATGGCCATAAGAAGTATTTTTAGCCAGCACTTACTTACATTGGTATCAGAATGATTTGGCTGTGTCAGACTGTTTTGCCTACAAGTGTGTTGGCCTTCGTCTGTTTGATAATGCATTACATCTCTCTTTGCCTTACATTCTGTGCATCAAACAGCAGTAGAAATATTGATAAGGATCTGTTGCATTCTGTGAGTGAGAACAATTGTGAAATGATGAAGGACCACATTGAGTATTTGAGCTGGTCATTTCTTCCAATTCCAGACTCAGCTCTGATCCGCACACTAATCCTGTTAGATGCCATGATGATTCAGTCACGTATTGATCCCAGAGACCAGGCACTCCCACTGCTCGGACATTATGAAACAAATGTTTTCACAGAGATTGGCCTTTGGAGGATTTAATTAGCCTTTCCTTTGCAGACAGTGTGAGCCAGTGTATTCCTGTGGTTCAATACAATTCATACTTAACTATTACAGATGCATTCCATTCTTCTGATGACGAAATGGTCATATATAACTAATGTACTGAACTGTGAGGAGGAGTGTAACCTCGATGACTTGTACTCTTCACATGGCTGTCGACATAGTCACTGCCAGCCTCAACATGCTGTTGCAGATACTGAGGGGAGGAAAGTGCCGATGCAAATACGAACTCCAGTTGTTCCTCCTGCACTTGATGTGCACCCTGCTCTTTCTCCCTCCCGCTCTCTCCCATTATCTTTCTCTTTCTCCCGTTTCTCTCTCCCCTCTTTATCCCACTTCAGAACTTTCTCTCTCCCATTCTGACTCTCTGCCTCTCTTTCCTCTCCCCAGCTCTCCCCCCCACCTCTCGCAGCCCCCTGCCCCTCGCAGCACCCCCCCTCACCCACCATGCAGCACTCCCTTTCTCCCCTCACTCTTCCTCCCCCCACACTTGCCCTCTCTCCGCCACAACCCCCTGTCACTGCCTGGCTCTGTTGAGGGGGAGTATTGAGAAATTGCAATGAGAGTCTGTGCAGTAATCCACTGAGAAAAATCCTTATGTCAGAATTGAATTACCACAACAGAGCTGGTGAAAAAGCAGAAGTTTTCAGGAAACAGAAGTGGGTAGATGCTGTTTGGGGCCATGCACTGTACTTGGCAAACTTTCCTTTTTCTTCCTGAACAACTTTTGTTCCTTTTTCAAAAATAATTGCATTTTAGATGTAGGAGCAGTGTGCAGTGTGTGTGTGCGTGTGCCTGGGTAGGCAGCAATGCTGAGTCTGTTATTTAGGTATGTTTGTATGTATACGAAGAAACCCTGTGTAGTGTAGCTGTGTGTTTACAGTCAGGCTGCAGATTGTAGAGTAGATGTCCTGGCCCTATGCAGCAGTTCGTTCTCAGTTAAATGACCTTTGTGCCTCCTATTGTACTGTTTGTCACTAAAGTTTAGGACCAAGTCTGCAGTCTTTCTCAAGGGTCGCTAGATTTTACCGACTAACTTGGGCTGTGTGTGTTTCCCTGGAGGTAAAGGTGTTGGAACGAAGATGAGGAATCTCCTCTTTAGGAGAAGTGCACATTGTGGTCACAATCACCAGTCCTACGTAATATGGAAACATTATGTACAAAATCTGAAGTAAAACTAGCTGCTGGCCACACACACACAGCATGTCCATCAGCAGCTATAAAAAGACCAGTTTGTGACTGAGGGGCAGACTCGTGGTCAAGACTGAACTCTTGATTAGAGCAGACTAATTATTTTTGAAGCAATATGTTCATTCACAATGTTTGAAGCATTAAGTTTCTGGTCTCAGCTCTATGGTGAGGGTTTTGTTTTGGCAAATGAACCAGAGGCAAAATGAGGGGAAAAAAAATTTACTCAATGAGCATTGATGATGTGGAATACACTGTCTGCACTGCTCAGGTGGGCGGAATAGCCTCCTCCTGTGCTTTATAATTCTAAACACTCAGGTTATGCTGTTTCTGTGAAGAGAGAAGCAGAGTTAACATCTTTCCATCATATCTTGCTGTACTCTCAGTTTCCATAGGTATTACACCTCAAATCTTTTTAACATAACCTAATTCCATGATGCACAGTTACACCCTTCCCATCCCATGGTTATTTCGAAGGACGCATGCAGGCAGAGAGTGAGAAGTATTGGTAACACCTGATTCATATAACACTATAGCAGTGAACAGAGGCTGCCTCATAGGAGGAATCTAATCTCAAGTTGGGGTCAAATAACCGTGCAACCTTGTGTGTGATACCCTGGCCGAAGAGATGATCACCCCCATCTCTGGTAAATACATTAATCGTTTTCTTCAAGGCATCCATTAATAGTGCTTCTAGTACAAAATGGAGAAAGTTTCTTTCAACATTCCACTGACTCTGGTTCTGTTATTCCTTGTGAAGACCCACATATTCTCCAGTATCTGCCTCGCTTTATTTGTTTTTTTTGTTATTGATTATTTCAGTCTCTCATGATGGACTTTGGCTTGGTCATTTGAGAATTACTCATCGCTGGCTCCTACATACTGCGAGCTGGTTGAAAACTACAAATAAATGTCTTGTTAGTTCCCAATTGGGATCTTTGGACCAATGAATGAGTCTACTTTTATTTTTGTTTTCTATGTGAAACCTGAGTTTTGTAGTTGGAGTTTGGAAAGTGCAAGCCTTGCTGTAATCACCCCTGTGTGAGTTGGCACTCTGCTCACATGGTTTGTGGGACGCACTCTAGTGTGCTGATTTTCCTTTAGGTCAGGAAATTGTCTCATCGTTCCATCTCTCACAGGCTGGAAATAACTTCCGATCTGTAGATTTGACCCATTCTACATCATGTCTTTTGTGCAGAGATTTAAGCAATGCCTGGTGTTGCTGGTTTCCTGTGTGGAGAAGTCCAATGAAAACAGGTGAATAAGATGATTAAGGGCCACAGATGCTACTCCATCTCGTCGTGCTCGAAGAGCTATTGCATCTGCTTTGTTGTTACTTCCTGGCTATCTCACAATTGCGTTACTATTCACAGCACACAGCAATATTGACACATTTAGCTTTAACTGGAGCAGGCTGACATTGCTAGATGCTGGTACAGCTTGTATGTGGTATCATTCTGATTTTGTTAAACTTCAATGTGCTCCTAAGGTGTGTGGCAAATGCAGAAGGAAAATAAATTGCTTTCCTAACTTGAGTTTGATTTTTAATCTGTCAATAATGGGAAGCAGCCCGGAGCTCCTCTCTCAAATCCACGTGATTCCAACACCCGTCCCAACACACCAAGCAGAGGTGAAATTAATGTTTTGCTGGAGCATTCCCCATGGAACAGTAAGACCCTGATATTAACTGGAAAATGGGCAGGTTGCAAGTCAAGGACATGGAGGCACAGCCCATATTAAGAGCAGGGATTCAATCAAATAAAAGTACACCATGGCAGGTAGACAGTCTGGCCAGTGAGTGGAAGTCGGAATTTGAAGCAAGAGGTCACGGTCAGTGATTTGTGAGATGAGTCCCTCACAATTATTGGGGGGATAGGGTCTAGTTCACAATCTGGGGTAGAGGGGCCTGTTCATGATGGGGGTGGTGGTGGAGACAGCACACAATCACGAAGGTGGGGTAACCCAACACAAAGGAGACCCAAGGCTTCTATGTGAGACCCAAAACACTCCTACACCCACCCTCTCCACCCCACAAGCAAGTCTTAATTATAACCTACCTTGTGGGCCTCTCCAGCCCAGTGTCTTTGCTCTTTACCCAGGGTCGATAATCAGAGGTCATTGATTTAAAATAATTGATAACAGACTACAAGCTACAGACAAATTTATTAGAGATTAATGAGGCAAAGGATCAATGCTCGGTACCAACAGTATACTTATAATTACAAATACTATTTTCTTCAGCTTAAGCCAAAAAATCTCACTTTTATCAGGTCTATTTCCTTGTTAACATTCAGGTTTGTCTCTACAAGTTCCAGCAATTTAATTCCAAGGGATAAAGCTAGATCTCTGGTTTGTCCTCGGTGCCCAGAGCCATCTTTAACTAGTTACAGTATCTCTTAGGGCATTGGCTCTTAATACTATTTATATTGGGATGAGTGATTCAGGAGGCAGTTGGGATATGTAAATAGCAGATACTACACACTAGCAGAGGGACCTGGATCTTCACAAATCCTTAAACAGGGAAAGTTGACCGTTAAGAAAGCATATTGGATGTTTTTTCTTTGTAAAGAGCAGGCTGCAAAAACATTGAAGTTATGTTAAACCTTTACAAATCTTTGGTAAGTCTCAGTTGGGAGTATTGTGGACAATCCTGGACACCACACTTCAGGAAGGATGTCAGGGGCAAGGAAAGGATGCATAGGTTTACTAGGGTTATATCAGACTTAATGGAGTTCCATTATATGGAGAGTTTGGAAAAGCTGGTATTCTCCTGCTAAGAGCAGAGAAGGTTAAGCAGAGACCTAAGAGAGGTGCTTTGATAGAGCAAATAGGGGGAAGGCCTTCTCTCTGGCAAGTGGATCGATAATCAGAGATTGATTTAAAATTATTGATAACAGAGGGGAAGGAGGGGGAGAACAATCAAACAGAGGACTGCAACCTGGGACACACTACCTGAAATCAGATTCCATAGGAATCTTCAAAAAGCAAATTGGACATGTATTGGAAGAGAACTAATTTGGAGAGTAATGGGGGGGTGGGGGAAGCTAGACTGTGGGACTAATTGGAACAATCCTATTAAAGAACCAGCACAAACCGAATGACCTTTTGGGCTGTAGGATTCTAATTCGGAGCAATGGATTTTAGACAACATTGTTGAAGAGCAACTTGCACAGGCTTGTTGAACAAAGGAAGAATTAATTTATGTTTCATATCCAAACCCCCATTAAGTTTGGAAATTAAAGTTCTGAATTCCAGTTGCAATAATGGGAGCGATTAATATATTGTGAAAGCCAACAACATTGCAACATCTACAGGAATTAAATCCATTCATTTAAACTACACTTATCACATTCACCACCTTAAGCTACAACACAATAAACATCAGAATTATTAAAATAATATTTTGTCAGTAGCCTGAGTGCATCAGTGGTTGAAAAGTACTTAACTCTTGACTTGCTAGAGACCAGTAAATAGTGTAGCTGGGAGAAGACAATTGCAAAACGGTAGCAATTGATTCATGATTGTGATGTCATCCACTTTGGGCCTAAGAAAGATAGATCAGAGTATTTTGTAAATGGTGAGAAGCTAGGAACTGTGGGGGAAGCAGAGAGATTTACGAGACCAAGTACAATTGGTAAAAAGTTACTAAAAACTCGAGAAAAATAATAAAAACGCAACACACAGATCAGAAATGAGAAGTTGAGAGTCCAAATAAAAGTTTAAAAAGATACAAGAATCGGTCTTTGGCTTGTCCATGAGGCATAGATGGTGAAAAGTTCCTGTGTTAAGTTGGGTGATTCCGATAGGGCTGACTTTGGCAGTTTAGCAGTTGCTTTGGAGGTACACGGCTCTTCAGGTTAGCTGAAGAAGCTGTTTATTGTGGCTTCTACTTAAAATGTCCACACCTCCAGCAACAGGAAGAAAGAGAGAGAGAGAGAGAGAGACTTCGCCTGCAACTGCAAGGTGGTCTTGTGCAGTCACACACACTGCACACTGCACACTAGCGCACTCTGCACACTAGCGCACACTGCACACTAGCGCACACTGCACACTAGCGCACTCTGCACACTAACGCACACTGCACACTAGCGCACACTGCACACTAGCGCACACACTGCACACTAGCACACACTGCACACTAGCGCACACTGCACACTAGCGCACACACTGCACACTAGCGCACACACTGCACACTAGCGCACACTGCACACTAGCGCACACTGCACTGCCCTGCAGCTAGTTTTTAACCCATTCTTCCCTGTGTATTCCTGTAAGGGAAAAAAAACCATGTCTTGCGCCCAGAGTCTGTTTTCTTTGATCGCTGACCGTTTTACACCTTCTGAGATATGAATCAACAGGAGATGGATTTTACATCACTGCTAAGATGCGATAATCAGTCTTTTGTCTCTGCAACCACAGGAGATTCAAGTTCAGTCTTTTGCATCTTTCCTATCTCCCTTTTAAGTGTCTCTGCTTGAAGAAGGCCGTGATACCTTTTCAGGTGTGACATTCCATGTTCTGACAGGTCTCCCAGTTTAATCCACATAGGAATTTTTCCGGAATTTTTGGGAAAGTGGTCACTTTACATTATCAGCCATCTTTTGCTCAGTGTTCTTCCTTGTATTTCTTTAAAAACACACACCTTCCTTAAAAAGTTCAAAGTGCCCGTAATTAATTTGTGGCTGCAATCAGCTTTTTATGATAACTGCTTTTCAAGAAAGGAGGGAAAGAGAAAACAGTGAACTACAGGCCAGTTAGTCTAACGTCAGTTGTTGGGAAAATGCTGGAATCTATAATTAAGGAAGTCTCAACAATGCACTTAGAAAAGCATAGTATGATTAGAACAAGTCAACATGGTTTTGCTAAAGGGAAATCCTGTTTGACCAAGTTTATTAGGGTTTTTTTTGAGGATGTAACTAGCAGGTACATAAAGGGGGACCAGTAGATGTAGTATACCTGGATTTCCAAAAAGCATCCGATAAGGTTCCCACAAAAGGTTAATAAGCAAGATAAGGACTCATGGAGCTGGGGGTAAAATATTAACATGGCTAGAGGATTGGTTAATGGGGAGTAGGCATAAACAGGGCTTTTTCGAGTTGGCAGGCAGTGAATAGTGCTGCAAGGATCAGTGCTGGGGCCTCAGCTACTTACAATCTATATTTTTTTAAAAAACATTCTTTCATAGGATGTGGGTGTCGCTCGCTTGGCTAGCATTTTTATTGTCCATCCCTAATTTCCCTTGAGAAGGTGGTGGTGAGCTGCCTTCTTGAACTGCTGCAGTCCATATAATGTAGGTACATCCATAATGCTGTTAGGGAGGGAGTTCCAGGATCTTGACCCAGCGACAATGAAGGAACAGCAATATATTTCCAAGTCAGGATGGTGTGTGGCTTGGAGGGGAACTTCCAGGTGGTGGTGTTCCCATGTGTCTGTTGCCCTTGTCCTTCTAGGGTGGTAGAGATTGCGGGTTTGGAAGGTGCTGTTGAAGGAGCCTTGGTGAGTTGCTGCCACTGTGCATCGGTGGTGGAGAGAGTGGATGTTGAGGGTCTCAATCAAGGTGGCTGCTTTGTCCTGGATGGTGTCGAGCTTCTTGAGTGTTGATGGAGCTGCAATCATCCAGGCAAGTGGAGAGTATTCCATCACACTCCTGACTTGTGCCCTGTAGATAGTAGACAGGCTTTGGGGAGTCCAGAGCTGAGTTACTGTCCACAGAATTCCCAGCCAAAGACCTGCTCTTGTAGCCACAGTATTTATATGGTTGATCATGTTCAGTTTCTGGTCAATGGTAACCCCCCAGGATGTTGAAAGCGGGGGATTCAGTGATGGTAGTGCCATGAATGTTCAGGAGAGATAGTTGGATTTTCTCTTGTTGGAGATGGTCATTGCCTGGGACTTATGTGGTGCAAATGTTACTTACTACTTGTCAGCCCAAGCCTGAATGTTGTCCAGGTCTTGCTGCATTTGGACATGGACTGCTTCAGTATCTGAGGAGTCATAAATGGTATTGAACATTGTGCAATCGTCAGCGAACATCCCCATTTCTGACCTTATGTTGGAGGGAAGGCCATTGATGAAGCAGTTGAGGATGGTTGGGCTTAGGACACTACCCTGAGGAACTCCTGCTGTGATGTCCTGGGACTGAGATGATTGACCTCCAACAACCACAACCATCTTCCTTTGTGTTAGGTATGACTCCAACCAGTGGAGAGTTTTCCCCTGGTTCCCATCGACTCCAGCTAATGGCTTAGCTGAAGAGATAGAGAATAATATATCTAATTTTGCTGATGATACCAAGCTAGGTGGAAGGGTAAGCTGTGGGGAGTGGCTGCCAAGAGATATAGACAGGTTAGGTGAGTGGGCAACAAGATGGCAGCTGGAGTATAATATAGTGAAGTGTAAAGTTATTCACCTTGGTTGTAAGAATGAAAAAGCAAATATTCTTTAGAAGGTGAGAAACTTGCAAGTGTTGTTGTTCAAAGAGACTTTGGTGTGCTGGTATAAGGAACACAGAAGGTTAGCATACAGGTGCAGCAAGCAATTAGGCTCCAGCAAGGATTGAACTCATGAACCCTGGTTTACAAGGCCAGTGCTCTAACCACTGAGCTAAGGTACATGGCATGTTGGACTTTATTGAAAAGGGACTGGAGTACAAGAATAAAGAAATCTTACTACAGTTGTCCAAGGTTTTGTTGAGACTGCATCTGGAATGCTGTGTGCAGTTTTGGCCTCCACATTTAAGAAATTATATACTTGCATTGGAGGCAGTACAATGAAGGTTCACTAAATTGGTCCCTGGGATGAGGGGCTGCTATATGATGAGAGGCTGAGTAAATTGGGCTTAAATTTTCTGGAGTTTAGAAGAATGAGAGGCGATCTCATTGAAACCTACACATTTCTGAAGGGGTTTGATAGGGTGGATGCTGAGAGATTGTTTCCACTGGTTGGGAATCTAAAACACAGGAGCTCAGTCTCCGGATAAGGGGCCGATCATTTAGGACTGAGATAAGGAGAAATTACTTCACTCAAAGGGTTGTGAATATTTGGGATTTGCTACCACAGAGGGTTGAATACATTTAAGGCTGGGATTGACAGATTTTTGGTGTCTCAGGGAATTAAAGGATGTGGGGAGTGTGCAGCAAAATGAAGTTGAAGACCAGATCAGCCCTAATTTTATGTCTAAGCAGGCTGGAAGAGGCTGTGTGGTCTCCTCCTGCTCCTTTTGCTTATGTTCTTATGTTCTTACAGAAATCACTAAAACCAGTGGCCAGGTACAAAAAAGTAATTAAAGAGGCTGATGGAATATTATCCCTTTATCTCAAGGTGGCTGGAATACTAGGGGGAGGAAGTGATGTTACAGTTATATGGATAACCCCTTCTGGAGTTACTGTGTTCACTGCACCTCAGGAAAAAGATATATTGGCCTTGGAGTTGCGGGGGGGAGGGGTGCAATGCAGAATCACCAGAATAACACCATGGTTCATGGTTAAAGGGGTAAAATTATGTGACCAGGTTGCATAGACTAAGCTTGTATTACCTTGTATATAGAAGATTAAGGGTGGTCCAATTCAGTTGTTTTAAGATGATTAAATGATTTGATAGAGAAAACCTATCTGGTGTGGAGTTCAAAACAATGGAACATAGCCTGAAAGTCAGAGCTGGGCTATTCAGGGACAATATCAGGAAGCATTTCTTCGCACAAAGTGTAGTGAAAATCTGGAGCTCTCTTCCCCCAAAAAGCTGTTGAGGTTGGGGTCAATTTAAAATTTTAAAACTGAGATTATTAAATTTCTAAGTAAGATACAGAACCAAGGTGGGTAAATGGATGGTAAAAAGTCAGCCATGATCGGATAGAATGGTGGAACAGGTTTGAGGAACTGAATGGCCTCCTTCTGTTCCTAGATATTCTGTGGTAGTTCTTTATGTTCTCACTGTGAAGGTTTCAGTGCCACTGTATTAATTGATGTACAGTGTACATGAGGCTCTTGGATTGACAGCAACACATCCTCGGCTTGCTTTTACAGAATTGTTTCGCTTATTATAACGGACCAGCTATTCCTGGATTCAGAGGGGGCTTTGTTGGTGTCGCAGGAGCCTTCCCTCCTAGGAGCTGGCGCATGGGGATTCTGCCTGACCCTTGCTAAGGCTCCAAATAATCTTAACGCTCCTGATGGGCAAGAGTGAATAAGAAATCAGCCTTGGACAAGACAGTTTGTGGGCTGAGATGGTCAAAGATTCAGACAGAGCTGAAAGTCAGGTGTCATTACACACTGGGAATGTGAAGAGGAAAATCTGTAATACGGTATGCATGAATGCTGGAAGTATGGGACTTGAAATAATTGGAGACAGTTGAGAATTGTAGTGTGATGGGAATATCGGAATCATGGCTAAATCCTGCAGATGGGAATGTATGTACCAGTAATAACCAGAAACCCCAAGTGAAGGGGATGGTGCTGCCATTTTGACCAGGACTCATACAAAGTAAATGGAGTTGATCTTGTGAGAATGTGTGGGGAGACGCGACAAATCTCTCATGGTGTAAATCCAAATTAATGCATAAAGAGGCCAGTTTGCTTTCTGAGGAGACAAGAGACTGTAAACAGGAAAGCTATCATAATTGAAGACTTCATTCAACCAAATATAAACAGGGGAAAACCAAGTGGTTTAAGTTTAGGGTTGTGTTTTAGCTTGACATGTACATTGTCTGTGTTGAGAATGCCTTCAAGAAGAATTGCTCATCTTGATTTGATATTCGTTAATGACCCAGAAAATGTACAGGAAATGGGAGGTTAGAGCACCCCTGGGGTGGCCAGCAGCTATAAATCAATTTTAGTGGGGTCAGTGAGACTGAAGACCAGGGTCAGGTACATAGCTTTAAACGTAGAACTGAGCAACTTGTTTTGTGCTGAAGTTTTGAACACTTTTAAAAGGTAATGCTGGCAACGCAAGATAAATATATTTCCCAAATTAACAAGCTCATAGCATGAAAAGTGGCCTGAAATGGATTAACAAATGAATTAAAATTAAAATGGAGAAAAGAAGGCCTGTACAAGTCCTACAAGGAGCATGGGAAGAGGATCAATGAGATGAATATAAAAAATGCAGAAACATGTTGAAAGGGTGGTCACAGAGCAGAGATCTGGAGAAGACACTGCGCTGAGGCGAAGCATAACAGTAAAAATAACATTCTAACTGCTGCCACTGAGTGGAAGGGTGTCAGAATGTGTTGTACATGTGCACTCAACCCCCCCCCTCCACTGCTCAGTTGGTAGCTAATGGGACTCTCAGTCCAAGGATCATAGGCTCAAGGCCCACATTGGGTAATGAGTTTTTTCTGAAATATTTTCAAATTGTTTTTTTTGATTGATTTTTTTTTTACCAGCGAGTGACCCTGAACTAAATATTAAAATCAATTATCCTCTGGGTTCATTAGATGTTGGGGATCTCATTTACTGACATTTCCTGATTATTTTTCTTCATCATTTACTGAATCATCAGAAGCATGTTTTACAGAGTTGATAAACGATAGGTAGACTAAACACAAGAACTCACAATTGGTTAAGGACCGAACAGACCTAAGAATGGGTAACTTTATTGCTAGTCTCTGTCAAACCAACTTGCCTTGCAGCTGACACCCTGACACTGAAAATGTGCATGTGCAGGAAGTGCTCCCCCTAGTGTTGTGGCACAAATAAACGCAGTCTAAAAATAGTGCAGTACCACAACAGCAAGAGGCAATTAAACCAGGTCAGACCCATTCATCCCATTCCATTGTAAAATAATGGAATCAATTATCTTGAGGATCTTCTGTAGAACAGAAGATTCTGCCAGAATGGATTCAGAAAGGGAAGATCCTGTTTAATGAATTCCACAACTTATTTGAAGAGGTGGAACCTGAGTAGACCGTGGGAAGCTCTGCGACACACTTTTGATAAAACTCCACACAAAATGCTGTTAATAAAACTTAAAGATGTGTGGGAGGGTGGGGGGTGTAGAGTGGTGTTCAGAGTGAACCCTGGAAATGGATAATAAACTGATTGAAGCATAAAAACTGAGTATTGGGTAGAAGAGTTATGTTAGTGAGGGAAATAGTAAGTAGGATACCACATGGCTGGTCTTTGCTGGTCCTGTTTCTAATTTACAGGAATTACTTAGATTTAAAAACTCAGTGCAAACTGGTTAGATTTGCAAATGATAAACTAGAAGGGAGAGTGCATTCAGAGAAGGAAGCTCTGAAACTGCAGAGTGAGTTGGATAAGACATGTGAGTGAAAAGAATAACAGGTGTAATTCAGTGCTGACGGGCTGGATTGCTACACATAAGGAGGAAATTAGACAGTGCACATACTCTGGGGTGTTGAAGCTGCTAAGGAAACTTAGGAGTCTTGACCCAAGACTCAACCTGCCTGTAAATGCAGCCATGTTAAACTCATGTCAAACAGCAGTACTCAAGTCAGTAATTGCACAGGGCCCTGGTCAGATCACATCTTGAGTACTGTGTCCAGTTCAGGTCTGACTGCACCTTGAGCACTGTGTTCAATTTGGGCTGCACCTCTAACCCTTGTGTTGCTTTCTAAGCCATGCATGTGTTTGTCTCCCAATTCCATGAATCAAATAGATTTAACATAATTTGCAAAAGAACCAGGGGCAGATGAGGACAATTCTTTGAAAGTGGCCTTTGGTACCTTCAGACTTGAATAAACCCATTGTTATGGGGCCAGCCTTGGTGGGAACCTTGGTCCCTCTGGAAACTTAAGCTTACCTAAAACTGTGCTGCCCTTATTCTAACTTGCACCATGTTCAGTTCAACCATCAACCCTTTGGCTCCCAGCCCAGCAGTTTTAAAATTCTCATCCTTGTTTTCTGTCTATGGCCTCCCCCTCCCAATCTCTGTAACCTCCTTCAGCTCTACAACACCCTGATCTCTGCGCTGTTCCAATTCTGGCCTCATGCATTCCTGATTTTAATTGCTCCATCTTTGCCAGCTATACATTCAGCTGCTCAGGCCCAAATTTCTGGAATTCAGACTCTAACTCTCTGTCCTCCTTTAAAATGTCAAATTTTGTTTAATGCTCCAACAAAGTGCTTTGGGGCAGTTTACTATGTTAACAGCAATATAGAAATGCAAGTTGTTGTTCTGATCTGAAATGTGCTGTCTGAAAGGGTGGAGGAAGCAGATTCAATAATAACTTTCACAACCGAATTGGACGAAAACTTGAGAAAACAATTTTCAGGGCTATGGAGAAAGAACAGGGCAGTGTTAGGACCCCTGTTCTTCCTGATATTGATGTACAGGGCGCAATTTCAAAATTCGCAAACAGTACAAAACTTGGAAGTATAAAGAACTGTGAGGGGGATAGTGTAGAATTAAAAAGGACATGGTTGGTAGAATGGGTGGGCAAGTTGCAGATGAGTGCAGAGAAGTGTGAAGTGATTAGTTTTGGTAGGAAGAACACAAGAGACAATACAAAATAAAGGGTACAATTCTAAAGGAGGTGCAGGAGCAGAGGGACATAGGTGTAAATGTACATAAATCATTGATTGTGGCAGGATGGGCTGAGAGAGCGGATAATAAAGCAGAAAACTACATGTGTCACAATTGTATTGAAGCACCTCAGAGTGCAACATGATCTATGTAGATAACTTGAATACCATTGCACTGTCTGACTGTAATGACCATGTTGAGCTGTCTGTAATGTTCATTGATTGTATTGAAGCACCTCTTGATTTACGTGGAAAAGTTGAATCTGATTGCTCTTTTTGTGATGGCCATTTTGAAATGTTTTGTAATGTTCTTTCAGATATTTTATGAATAAAGTATATTTTTCCAAAAAAAATAAAGCATTCAGTATCCTGGACTTTATTATAGGAGCATAGAGTACAAAAGTAAGAAATCTATGTTAAACCTGTTTAAAACACTGGTTCGGACTCAACTGGAGTATTGCATCCAGTTCCAGGCACCTCACTTTAGGAAGGATTTGAAGGCATTAATGAAGGTGCAAAAAACATTGATGAGAATGGTCCCAGAGTGAGGGATTTCAGTGACATAGGTTGGAGAAGCTGGGACTGTTCTCCTTGGAGACGAGAAGGTTGAGAGGAGATTTGATAGAGGTATTCAAAATAATGAGGGGTGTGGACAGAGTAGATAGGGAGAAACTGTTCCCATTGATGGAAGGATCAAGAACCAGATGGCACAGATTTAAGGTAATTGCAAAAGCAACAATGACAACATGGGGAAAACTTTTATAAGTGACGAGTGGTTAGGATCTGGAATGCACTGCCTGAGAGTATAGTGGAGGCAGATTCAATCGAGACATTCAAGAGGAAATTGGATTATTATCTGAAAGGAAAGAATGTGCAGGGCTAGAGGGAGAAGGCAGGAGAATGGGATTAGGTGAATTACAAACTTGCATAGGAACATACGAACTAGGAGCAGGAGTAGGCCACTCGGCCCCTCGAGCCTGCTCCGCCAATCAATAAGGTCATGGCTGATCTGATTGTAATCTCCCACCTATCCCCAATAACCTTTCACCCCCTGTTAATCCAGAATCTATCTAGCTCTGCTTTAAAAATATTCAAAGACCCTGCTTCCACTTTTGAGGAAGAGAGTTCCAAAGACTCATGACCCTCAGAGAAAATATATCTCCTCATCTCTGTCTTAAATGAGCAATCCCTCATTTTTAAAAAGTGACCCCTAGTTCTAGATTCTTCCACAAGAGGAAACATCCTCTCCACATCCACCCTGTCAAGATCCCTCAGCATCTTAAAGGCTTCAATCAAGTTGCCTCTTATTCTTCTAAATCCAGTGGATACAAGTCCAACCTTTCCTCATTAGACAACCCGCCCATTCCTGGTATTAGCCTAGTAAACCTTCTCTGAACTGCTTCTAACACATTTACATCCTTCCTTAAATGAGGAGACAAATACTGTACACAGTACTCCAGATGTGGTCTCACCAGTGCCCTACACAGTTGAAGCATAACCTCCCTACGTTTGTATTCAATTCCCCTCACAATAAACAATAACATTCTATTAGCTTTCCTAATTGTTTGCTGTACCTGTATAGTAGCCTTTTGCAATTCGTGCACTATGACACCCAGATTCCTCTGAATCTGAGCTCTGCAATCTCTCACCATTTAGATGATATGCTTCTTCTTTATTCTTCCTGCCAAAATGGACAATTTCACATTTGCCCACATTATACTCCATTTGCGGCCAACACACACACATGACAGCTAGAATGGCCTGTGCTGTAACTATTCTATGACTAATCTACTGCCATAACCCACTTATTCCCTCATTCCTCCTACACTTGCCTAGCTTTCCCTTAAATGCATCTATACTATTCACTTCAACCACACTCCGTGCCAACAAATTCCACATTCTCACCACAAAGTATGTTCTGAGTCCTTCCTTTTGGTACAGAAACCAAAACAGTACTCCAGGTGTGGTCTCACCAAGGTATTGTATAATTACAGCAAGACTTCTTTGATCTTGTATTCCAACTCCCTTGCAATAAAGGCCAACATGCACATTGTCTTCTGAATTACTTACTGTATCTGCTTTCTGTGTTCTGTGTACAACCTCATCCAAATCCCTCTTTACCAACATTTAATAGTTTCTCACTATTTAAAAAAAGTTGTTTTTTCTTCCTATCAAAATGCCTCATGTCCACTCACACAACATATTTATATTCCTTTGCAAATTGTCTGCATCATCCTCACAGCTTACTTTCCCACCTAGCTTTGTATTGTCATTACACTTGGTCCCTTCATCTAAGTCATTAATATAGATTGTAAATAGCTGTGGGAGTAGGAGTAGACCATATGACTGTATCATCAGCAAACTTAGGCACATTACTCTTGACCTCTTCGCTTAGTCATTAATATAGATTGTAAATAGCTGTGGGAGTAGGAGTAGACCATATGACTGTATCGTCAGCAAACTTAGGCACATTACTCTTGACCTCTTCGCTTAGTCATTAATATAGATTGTAAATAGCTGAAGTCCCAGCACTGATCCTTCTGGCACTCTGCTAGTTAGAGCGTGTCAACTTGAAAATGCCCCACTTATCCCTACTTTTTGCTTTCTGTCTGTTAACCAATCCTCTATCCATGCTAATATATTACCCCACAACTCCATGAGTCCTTATCTTGCATATTACCTTTTTTGTAGCATCTTATTGAATGCCTTTTGGAAATCCAAGTATACCACATCTATTATTTCCCCTTATTCTACTCTTCTGGTTACATCCTCAAAAAGCTCTAAATTTGTCAAACATGACTTTCCATTTTGACTTTGATCATACTATGATTTTCTAGGTACATCGTTAAGACTTCCTTAAAAATAGATTCAAGCACATCCCGATGACTGATATCAAGCCTGCTCCACCGTTCGATATGATTGTGGCAGATCTTCAGCTTCAACACCACTTCCCCACCCACTTCCCATTTCCCCCTGATTCCCTGAGATCAAAATCTGTCTATCTAAGCCTTCAATATATTCAATGATGCAATGCTGGAGCATCCACAATCCTCTGGGGTAGAGAATTCCAAAGATTCACACCCCTGTAAATATTGAAATTTCTCCTCATCTCAGTCCCAAATGATTGGCTGCTTATCCTGTGACTGTGCACCCATGTTCTAGATGCCCCAGCCAGGGAAACAACCCCTCTGTATCTGTCCTGTCAAGCCCCTTCTGAGTCTTGTATGTTTCAATGAGATCACCTCTCAGTCTTCTAAACTCCAGAGATTATAGACCCAATTTCCTCAGCCTCTCATCATAGGGCAGATCTTTCATTCCAGGGACCAATCTAGTGAATCTCTGCTGTCCCACCTTCAATGCAGGTGTATCCTTCCTTAAATATGGAGACCAAACCTACATACAGAATGCCAGGTGTGGTCTCACCAAAGCTCTGTACAATTGTAGCAAGACTTCTTTATTCTTGTGCTCCATTCCCCTTGCAATAAAAGGCCAGCATGCCATTTACCTTCCTAATTGTTTGTTGTACCTGCATGCTAACTTTGAGTTCCCTGTACGAGTACACCCAAGTCCCTCGGAACACCAACGTTTTACAAGTGTCACGCCTTTTAAAAAAATATTCTGCTTTTCCATTCTTACGACCAAAATGGTTAACCTCACACTTCCAGCATTATACTCCATCTGCCATCTTCTTGCTCACACACTTGTCTGTATCTCTTCGCAGCTTCTTTGTGTCCTCCTCACAGGTTACACTTCCACCTAGCTTTGTATACATTACTCCCTGTCTCTTCGTCTAAGTCATTATTATAGAATGTAGCTGAGGCCCAAGCACTGATCCTTGTGGCACTCCACTGGTTACAGCCTACCATCTTGACAATACCCCATTTATGCCCAGACACACTTTCCTGTCCATTAACAAAACCTCTACTCATGCTAATATATTACCCACAGCTCCATGAACCCTTAACCTGTGCATTAACCATTTGTGTGGCACCTTTTTGAATTCCTTTTGGAAATCCAAGTATCCTACTTCAACTGGTTCCTTTTTATCCACCTTACTAGTTACATCCTCAAAAAACTGATAAATTTGTCAAGCAATGATTTCCCTTTCGTAAAACCATGTTGACTTTGTCTGATCATTGTATGATGCTCTAGGCATTGTTCCGGCATCCTTGATAATAGATTCCAACTCTTTCCCAATGACTAACTGGCCTGGATTTCCCTGTTTTTTTTTCTCCCTGATTTGTTGAACAGCAGTGTTATATTTGCTAGCTTCCAATCTGCTGAGACCCAGCACTAATCTTTGCTGCATCACAATAATCTGCCCACCTGAAATGGCCCATTTACACCTCATTGTTTTCTGTCCTTTAAATAATCCTCTAATCATGCTGGTATATTACCCCAATCCCATGAGCCCTTATGTTGTGTAGCAACCTTTTATGTGGCACCTTATTGAATGCCTTTAGAAAATCCAAATATACAACCTCCACTGGTTTACCTTTACCTACCTTGCTACTTATATCCTCAAAGCTTTATTAGAATTTCATAAACAAGATTTCATAAAACCACTTTGACTTTGGCAAATCATATTATGATTTTCTCAGCACCTTGTTACTACTTCCTTAATAGATACTAGCATTTTTCTGGAAACTGATGTCTAGCCTGTAGTTATCTGCTTTCTCTCTTTCCTCCTCTCTTGACTAGCGATGATAAGTTTGCTACTTTCCAATCCAGTGGGACCGTTCCAGAGTCTAGGGATATCTGAAAGATCACAACCAGTGCATCCACTGTCTCTGCAGTCACCTCTTTTAGAAGCTTAGGATGTAGGCCATCAGGTCCAGGAGATTTGTCATCTCTCAGTCCCATTAATTTCCCAGTACTTCTCTTTAAGATTAACTGCTTTAAGTTTCTCACTCTCATTAGAATCCTAGTTCCCTACTATTTCTAAAATGTTTTTCATCCCTTCCACGCTGAATATGGACACAACAAATTTGTTTAAAATCTGTCCCATTTCCTTATTCCCCAATATAATTTCTCCTGACTCAGCCTATAAGGGACTCATGTTTACTTTCACTATTCTCTTTTTACATACTTGTAGAAACTCTTACAGTCTGTTTTTAGATTTCTGGCTGGTTTACTCTCATTCTGTTTTCTTCAGGTATCATTTTTTTGATAATCCTTTGCTGGTATTGAAAACTCTCCCAATCCTCAGGATTTCTACTCTTTTTCACAATATAAGCTTCTTCTTTTAATTTACTACTATCCTTAACCACTTTAGTTAACCGTGATGGATTTTTTTTCCCGTGGAGTCTTTATTTTTCAATTGAATGTAGATTGTTGAGAATTATGCAATATTTCTTTACAATTTTAATTTAAAAAAGATATCAAAGGGGATATGGGGATAGTACGGGAAAATGGCGTTGAGGTAGACAATCAGCTATGATCTAGTTGAATGGCGGAGAAGGCTCGAGGGGATAAATGGCCTACTGCTCCTCTGTCTTTTAATTTAATTTCCCATCTTCCTTAGGCAATTTACCCCTCATACCTGTGTAATTGACTTTATTTAAGTTCAGTGCTCTTAGTTTTGGAAATATGTATGTCACTCTCAAACTCGATGTGAATTTCTTTCGTATTATACGAATGTCACTAGTAGGGTAGACAAAGGGGAATCAGTAGATGTAGTATACTTGGATTTTCAAAAGACATTAGATAAGGTGCCACACAAAAGATTAATGCACAAAACATGGGTTCATGGAAGTGAGATAATATATTAGCATGGATGGAAGATTGGTTAACGAACATGAAACAGTAGGGATAAATGGGGCATTTTCAAGTGGACAGTCTGTAACCAGTGGTGTGCCACAAGGATCGCCTCTACAATCTATTTGATGACTTAATTGAAGCAACCAAGAGTAATATATCCAAGTTTGCTGGTAATACAAAGCGAGGTGGGAATGTAAGCTGTGAGGAGAACACAAAGCGGTTGCAAAGAAATAAAGACAGGTTAAGTAAGTGGGAAAGAAGATGGCAGAAGTAGTATAATGTGGGGAAGTGAGAGGTTATTCACTTTGGTCGTAAGAATGCAAATGGAGAATATTTTTTAAAAGTTGTGAAATTTGTAAATGTTGATGTTCAGAGGGACATAGGTGTATTTGTACAAGGCACATAAAAAGTTAGCATGTAGGTGCAGCAAGCAATTAGGAAAGCAAATGGCATATTGGCCTTTATTGCAAGGGGATTGGAGTAAAGAATAAAGACACCTTGCTACAGTTGTACAGAGCTTTGGTGAGACCACATCAGGAATAGTGTGTGGAATTCTGACCTCCTTATCTAACAAAGGATGTACTTGTTTTAGATGCAGTACAACGAAGGATTATTCCCTGGGATGAGATTGTTTTATGATGAGAAGCCGAGAAAATTGGGTCTATACTCACTGGAGTTTAGAAGACTGAGAAATGATCTCATTGAAACGTAAAAGATTCTGAAGGGGCTTGACAGGGTAGATACTGAGAGGTTGTTTCCCCTCGCTGGGGAATCTAAAACACGGGAACAGTCTCAAGATAAGGAGCTGGTCATTTAGGACTGAGATGAGAAATCTCTTCACTCAAAGCATTGTGAACCTTCAGAATTCTCCACCCCAGAAGGTTGTGGATTTTTAAAAAAATTATTCTTTCATTAGATGTGGATGTCACTGGCTAGACCAGCATTTATTGCCTATCCCTAATTGCCCTTGAGAAGGTGGCAGTGAGTCGCCTTCTTGAACCGCTGCAGTCCATGTGGTGTAGAAGGGAGTTCCAGGATATTGTCCCAGTGACAGTGAAGGAACAGTGATATTTTTCCAAGTCAGGATGGTGTGTGACTCGGAGAGGAACTTGCAGGTGGTGGTGTTCCTATGCATCTGCTACTCTTGTCCTTCTAGGTGGTAGAGGTTGTGGGTTTGGAAGGTGCTGTCAAAGGAGCCTTGGTGAGTTCCTGCAGTGCATCTTGCTGACGGTGCCACTGTGCGTTGGTGGTGGAGGAAGTGAATGTTGAAGGTAGCAGATGGGATGCCAGTCAAGCAGGCTACTTTATCCTGGATGGTGTTGAGCGTTTTGAGTGTTGTTGGAGCTGCACTCATCCAGGCAAGAGGAGAATATTCCATCACCCTCATAATTTGTGCCTTATCGATGGTGGACAGGCTTAGGGAAGTCAGGTGATGAGTTTGTAGCTGTAGAATTCCCTTCTGGCCTTCTCTTGTAGCCACAGTATTTATATGTCTGGTCCAGTTCAGTTTCTGGTCAATGGTAACCCCCAGGATGCTGATAATGGGATTCAGTGATGGTAATGCGATTGAATGTCAAGGAAAGATGGTTAGAACCTGTTTTGTTGGAGATGATCATTGCCTGGTTCGTGTGTGATGTGAATGTTGTTTGTCACGTATCAGAACATATCAGACTGAATGTTGTCCAGGTCTTGCTGCTTTTGGACATGGACTGCTTCAGTACCTGAGGAGCTACGAATGGTACTGAACATTGTTCAATCATCAGCGAACATCCCCACTTCTGACCTTACGATGGAGGGAAGGTCATTGATAAAGCAGCTGAAAATATTTGGGCCTAGGACATCATTCTGAGGAACTCCTGTAGCAATGTTTTGGGACTGAGATGATTGACCCCCAACAACCACAGCCATCTTCCTTTGTGCTAGGTACAGCAGAGACTTGTTTCCCTTTGACTTCCTTTTGCTAGGGCTCTTTGATGCCACACCCGGCAAAATGCTGCTTTGATGTCAAGGGCAGTCACTCTCACCTCACTCCTTGAGCTTAGCCCTTTTTTGTCCATGTTTGGACCAATGCTTGTAATGAGGTCAGGAGCTATGTGGCCCTGGGGGAACCCAAACTGAGTGTCAAGTGAGCAGGTTATTGCTGACTAAGTGTCGCTTGATAGTACTGTTGATAGTGCTGTCCTTTCCATCATTTTGCTGATAATCGAGAGTAGACTGATAGGGCGCTAATTGGATTTGTCCTGCTTTTTGGGAATGGGACATTCTTGGGCAATTTTCCATATTGACAGGTAGATACCAGTGCTGCATTTATACTAGAACAGCTTGGCTAGGCGAGTGGCTAGCTTTGGAGCACACATCTTCAGTACTGTTGCTGGAATGTTTTCGGGGCCCATAGCCTTTGCAGCCTCCAGTGCCTTCTACCATTTCTTGATATCACCTGCAGTGAATCGGATTGGCTGAAAACCGGCATCTGTGACGCTGGGGATATCAGGAAGAGGCTGAAGTGAATCATCCAGTTGGGAACTCGGGCTGAAGAGGTTGCAAACACTTCAGCCTTGCCTTTACTCTGATATGCTGGGCTCCTCCATCATTGAGGATGGGGGTATTTGTTGAGACTACTCCTCCAGTTAATTGTTTAATCGTTCACCACCATTCACGATTGGATGTGGCAGTCCTGCAGAGTTTAGATTTAATCCATTAGTTGAGGCTCTGTCTATCACACGCTGCTTTCACTGTTTGGATGCAGGTAGTTCTGTGTTGTAGCTTCACCAGGTTGACACCTCGTTTTTAGGTATGTCTGGTGCTGCTCCTGGCATGGCCTGCTGCACTCTTCATTGAACCAGGGTTGATTCCCTGGCTTGATGATAATGGTAGAGTGGGCGATATTCTGGGCCATGAGGTTACTGATTGTTTTCGAGTACAATTCTGCTGCTGCTGATGTCTACAGTGCCTCATGGATGCCCAGTTTTAAGTTGCTAGATCTGTTTGAAGTCTATCCCATTTAACACTGTGCCACAGAACACAATGGAGAGTATCCTCATTGTGAAGACTTGATATTGTGCCCAGGAGGACTGTGCAATGGTCACTCCTACCAATATGTCATGGACAGATGCATCTGTGACAGGTTGCTGAGGAGGAGGTAAGTTGTTTTTTTCCTCTTGGCTCCCTCACCACCTGCTACAGTCCCAGTCTAGCAGCTCAGTCCATTTGTCCTCAGCCAGCTCGGTCAGTAGTGGTGCTGCCAAGTCACTCGTAGTGATGGGCATTGTTATCCCCCAGCCAGAGCACATTCTGTGCCCTTGCTACCCTCAGTACTCCCTCCAAGTGGTGTTCACCAGCAGGGCAGGGAGAGAGGAGCTGGGGGGTGGTGGTACAGGGAGGTTTCCTTACCCATGTTCGACCTGATGCTTGAAGAGCGGGTGAAAAGAGGAGGCAGAGGCAGTAACCACCCCCCGGAGGAGTGGGACCGGGGGTGGGGGGGGGGGGTGCAGTAACCACCCCCTGGAGGAGTGGGACCGGGGGGGGGGGGGGGGGGGGGGGGTGCAGTAACCACCCCCTGGAGGAGAGGGACCCGGGGGGCAGTAACCACCCCCTGGAGGAGCGGGAGAAATGAGGACCTGGGGGGCAGGGACGCTGTCCAATACTGTCCAGTCTGTGGCTCAGAGTGAAGTGGCCACATTGTGAGAGAAATCAAAGTGTGGCGTCACTGGAAAACAAACAGCTGATTGGTTGGTGAATATTTTGCTTGTTTATCTTCAAAACTCATGTAATCTGTTAGTAATTGTGAGGTTTTATTCGTTTTCGTGAGGTTTATTAACATTAGTAAAGGTTATTGGGAGTAACAGTGTTTATTAATTATAAATTAATTAAGAAAATAAATTAATGAAAGGAAGCAGAGAGTGGGTATAAATGAGTCATTTTTGGGTTGGCAAAATGTGATGAGTGGAAGCCCCAGGGACCAGTGCTGGGGCCTCAACCATTTACTATTTATACCAGTGACTTGGATGAAAGGACCAAATGTATGGTTGTTAAATTTTCTGATGATTTGAAGATAGATCGGAAAGCAAGAGGACAAAAAGAGTCTGCAACGGGGCATAGACAGGTTAAGTGAGTGGGCAAAAACCTGGCAGCTGGAGTATAAAGTGGGAAAATGTGAACTTGTCCACTTTGGCAGAAGTATAGAACAGCCGTATATTATTTAAACGGAGAGAGATTGCAGAAGTCTGAGGTACGAGGGACCTAGGTGTTCCAGTACATGAATCGCAAGAAGTTAGTATAACAGGTACAGCAAGTGATTAGGACGGCAAATGGAATGGATTATAAAAGTAGGGATGTTTTGCCACAGTTAAACTGTGCCCCCTAGTTCTAGATTCTGCCAAGAGGGGGAACATCCTCTCAGCAAAGGCAGAAGATCAGCCAGGGAGGAACAATCTAACAGAAGAGCAGATACACAGAATGAAAAGGAACAAAGAAATTGAGGAATAATTATCAAGTAGGGGAGTTCCAGAGGAAAATGAAAGAGGAATAGTGTAGTGGAGTGATTACTGGCTGCAGATTGAGTGAGGAAGTTGTAGTAATACCGGATTCAGGGCCGAGGTTTGACTAGTTTTAGTTTGAGTAAATGGAAAGAAAATATGTAGTGAACAGTTTCCTGGTGACATGTTGGGGATGTGACAGGATAAAGGGGTGAACAAGCTCACAGCTGGAGAGGAGCCTGTGGTGCCCCTACCCCCACCTGGGAATAGAAGCAGGGGTAAATCAGAGAGGCATATAGTCAGACATGCAGTCAGAACGTCCTTGATAGGAATCATGAATTCATGAGTAAAGTTAGAAGGGACAATAAAGGGCTTCTGGCTGTTACCAGTTGAATGGTTTCATTTAAAAAATTGCCACAGATTCTGGAAATCTGAAATAAAAGAAAATGCTGGACAGCATGTGGAGGCAATAAAGGAGCTGATGGTTTAGGTATGAGCGCTTCAACAGAACTGAATAGAATTACAGCTGAACAACATTTCAACAGTAACATAAAGGAGAATGATGGATTAAAATACAGGATAGAAGCAATTGGTTCTGTTTTGTGTGTCTGTGTTGGTATGGGTTTTTCCTCACCCCTTGTTCTGTCTCTTTCTAATATAAACATAATATCATATAAATATAACATAAACACAGCCAGACCTACTGGACCAAAGGTGGCAACACAGTAGTACTCAGTCAGACCAGCTAGATATCCAATGGAATCATCCAGACAGGCTGGACCTCCGGTGGAGCCAGTCAGACAGGCTGGACCTCCGGTGGAGGCGGTCAGACATGCTGGACCTCCGGTGGAGGCAGTCAGACAGGCTGGACCTCCGGTGGAGGCGGTCAGACAGGCTGGACCTCCGGTGGAGGCGGTCAGACAGGCTGGACCTCCGGTGGAGCCGCTCAGACAGGCTGGACCTCCGGTGGAGCCAGTCAGACAGGCTGGACCTCCGGTGGAGCCGGTCAGACAGGCTGGACCTCCGGTGGAGCCGCTCAGACAGGCTGGACCTCCGGTGGAGGCGGTCAGACAGGCTGGACCTCCGGTGGAGCCGCTCAGACAGGCTGAACCTCTGGTGGAGCCGTTCAGACAGGCTGGACCTCCGGTGGAGCCGCTCAGACCAGGTGAATTCTATTTCTCATCCATGTATTGCCCTTGGTGAGATCATCTGAAAACATGTTGGTTTCCTCATGTACACTGATGACACCTACATCTACCTCATCACTAACTCTCTTGACACCTCCACTGTCTGAGTTGTCAAACTTCTTATCAGGCATCTGGTACTTGATGAGTGAAAGTTTCTCCCAATTAGGTATTGGGAAAATCAAAGCCATTGTTTTCGATCCCGTCTCCTAACTCTGTTCCTAGCTACTGACAATCTGAGACTGTACCAGTCTGTTTGCAGCCTTGGTATCAGGTTTGACCCTGAGATGAGCTACTAACGACACATTTGTGCCATCACAAAGACTGCTTATTTCCACCTCTGTAACATCACCCGATTTTGTCCCTGTTTCAGCTCATCCACTGCTGAAACCCTCATCTATTCCTTTGTTACCTTTAGACTCAACTTTTCTAACACACTGCTGGCCTGTCTCCCACATTCTACCCCTCCTAACCTTGGGGTCGTCTGTGCTGTCTTAACTAGTACCCAAGTTCGAATCGCCCATTATTCCTGTGCTGACCTGTGTTGCCTCCTAGTTAAACAAAGCTTTGATTCTAAAGTTCTCAACCTTGTTTTCACATCCCTCCATGGCCTTAACCCCCATGACCTTTACAATCTCCAGCTCCACAACCCTCCGAGATAACTACTCTGCTCTAATTTTGACTTTTCCCTGCTCATCTCTGATTTGAATCATCCCACAATTGGTAGCCATGTCTTCAGCTGCCTAGTCTCTAAGCTCTGGCCTGGCCTCCCTAAACCTTTCCACTTCCCCACCTCTCTTTCTTCTTCCTTTCAGACAATCCTTAAAACCTACCTGTTTGACCAAGCTTTTAATCATCTGACCTAATATCTTATTGTGTGCTTCGGTGTCAAATCTTGTTTTATAATGCCTTGTGCAGCGCCTTGTTACATTGAGTGTGCTATGTCTAACTCCTGGAGAGGGTTCCCTGCTGTCTTGCTGTAACTCCTGGGGAGGAGGAGGGGGCTACGATTTCCTGTGTTCATACAGAATACCAGCTCCTGATAACTAACTACTCCAGTTGTGAAGGACATGCCTTCACATTAAGCTTGCTCATATTTTGTTCAATGTTCCCTTTATTTTTCTCCGGTGTCTATATTTTTGGAATACACAGAAGAGTTTTAGGAAATTTTGGAATATAAGGAATGGAGACAGTAATACGGGACCTGGTTTGCATGTCGCTTCATCTCACTATCCTTTTCCCTTTTGCAGTTACTGGAACTGTCTTTTTCTTTGGTAACTTACTGACTGTGACTAACCCCTCGAATCTGTACTTGGAGTTAAAACTCAGGCGGGGTAGTTGGGAGGGGGACTGGTACATGAGCTGAAATGTTCCAATTCTTGTGTTGCAGGTACCTGAACTAAGATTTCAAATCAATAGTGCTGAGGATAAGGACTCGTGGCTCAGTGCCCTGAATGAAGCGATTGGAAATGCCAATGATAAAGAGTTTGATCAGGTGACTGTTTTCTATATCATTGTGCTACTGTACACTAACCAGTGAGAGGCTAGTTAATTTAACATCTTGGTGGTTTTAGAAACCATAATCAAGGAAAAATCAACAGGCACTTGAAGTAGTTATAGTTAACCAAGGCTAGCCTGGATTAGTGAAAAGCAGATTGTGTTTGACTAATCTAATTGAATTTTTTGATGAAGTAATAGATAAGGTTAATGAAGAGATGCAAGTGATGTTGTCTGCATAGATGTTAAGAGAGCGTTTGACAAAGTTCCAACACAAAAGGCTGTTTAACAAAATTGTATCTCGTGGAATGGGAAATTCAGTAACAGCTTGGACAAAAAATTGGCTTGGGAAAGAAAACGAGTTGTGGGAAATAAAAACAGAAAATGCTGGAAAAACTCAGCAGGTCTGGTAGCATAAACAGAGTTAACATTTTGAGTCCATATGACTATTCATCAAAGCTAAAGAGATGTAGAAATGTGATGGATTTTATACTGTTTAAGGGGGGTGGTGCAAAATAGGTCAGGGATAGGTGTGATTCCACCAATATGGTATTCTAGAGAGTGTCTAGGGTCAAAGGGAACTGGGGATGCATGTGCATTGGTCTTTGAAGATGGCAGGACATATTGAGCAAATGGCTAGCAAAGCATACGGGATCTTGAGCTTTATAAATAGAGGTATTGAATAAAAGCAGGGGAATTATGCTGAACTCTTATGAAAAGCTCTGGTTAGGGCACAACTAGAGTACTGCATCCAGTTATGGTTAACACACTTTAGGAAGGATGCGAGGGTTCTTGTTAGGGGTCAGAGGAGATTTACAAGAATAGTTCCAGGGATAAGGGATTTTAGCTAGAAGGAAAGGTTGGAGAAGCTAGGATTGTTCTCCTTGGAGCAAACAAGATTGAGGGAGATTTGATAGAAAAGTACAAGATTATGACTGGTTTAGATAAGGTAGACAAAGAAAATTTCTTCCCATTCACTGACGGTACAAGGACCAGGAGATTTCAGATTTTGAGTAAGAAATGTAGGGGGAATGTGAGGAAGAACTTTTTTAAACAGTGCGTGGAAATGACCAGGAACTCACTGACCTTGAGGGTGGGGGAAGTGGAAACAATCAATGATTTTAAAAGGAAATTGGTAGGGCTCTTGAAGGAAATAAACCTGCAGTTGTACAGGGATTAACAGGGAAGTGAAACTGACTGGATTGCTCCCTGTAGAGCCAGCATAGATTTGGTGGCTAAATGGTCTCCTTCGGTTCCATAAATGACTATGACTTTGAGAAGCAGAAATCAGCTAGAAAGTTCAGTTACAATAGGGTACAGCAGATACTGGTGAGCTCTGTATTACCCTCTTTTCAGTCTAAGCCAGTTCTTTGTACATCTGACATAAAATTGTTAGTGTTACTGAGAAGGTCCACAAGGTAACCTAATCTTTGGTTATATAAAGCTCAGGACTCAATGTAAGCGGATGTTACTGACTGACCTGAGATTGTTCTAGATTTGATGGGTCGCTGCAGCCTGTGACAACATGCTGTAATCCCAGCTTCACTTCCTGTTTACATAGAGATGATGTGAAAATGATGTGAAATTGATGTGAAATTTGGAAGCCATTATTGTCTATATAACAGTCAGTTTAAGTGTGAAATGTGTGTAAGGCAAAGAAAACTGGATCCCATGGTGAAATATATAACTACTGGCCCCATAATCATCACAGTCCCAGGGAGCTGCTCTTCATTGGCTGTTGTTAAACCATTGATTTGGCCCATGTTTTTTGATGAAAGTCACCCCAATATTTTCAATACTTTGTCCAGTGAAGAATCATAAACCCAAAAGTACATCGATGTAAAAAGCAACACAGCACGGGGAGTCTTGCCTGGACTTTCCTTGTTCCGATTCTTGTAACAAGAAGTGGATCACATGTCACATCTGTTTGTCAGCGGTGCCCTGCCAAGCACCTGAATACTTTATTGCAATGTAAATTAACCTGAGGGTTAGCCGTTAAGCACTGTGTTTCTGCCTAGGTTACAGTGGATGAAAAGAATTCTCTGGATCACTTAACACGCAACAGAGTCAAAATAAACCATACCCGAAGACCGCCAACCAGGCAGCATCGGAAAGAAGTAAGTCAGCCAGGCAGCAGCTATAAAATTAGATATCTCCATGTTTTAAATCTGTAACCAGAGCTGTGCCCCTCTCACTAGGGGGGTGGTGATGAGGAAGCCATGACCCCCATCCACTGGGGGCCAAAGACACAGGCCCCCACCATGCTGGAAGTGGGTGCAGAGCCAAGGGCCCAATCCATTGGAGTGGGCAGGGGCTTGTAGAGCCAAGGACCCATCCAGTGCAGGAGGGGTGAGTAGAGATAAGGGCCTATCCACTGGAGTTGTGGGGGGTGGGCGCAGGGGAAAGCCAAGGACCATCCACTGCAGGGGGGGGAAGGTAGGGCCAAGGGCCCATCCAGAGGAGGGGATGAGGGGTGTAGAGGCAAGGGCCATCCACTGGAGGTGGGGGGTGGTGCGGTGCTGAGCTGAGCCAAGCCAAGGACACATCCACTGAGAGTATGAACAGGAAGGAAACTTGCATTAATCGTTCATAAATGGCACACTCCACCCCTGTGCTCCTAATAGTAAGGGAAAATTCCACCTGCAAGATTTGGCCCTGGAATCACAGATTACCCAAAGGGGGCTTGAGGTTACAAGTAGTGGTTCAAAGTAGTTTGTCAAGAAGTGATAGTTCAGATACAATACTTATGTTAGACAGAGAAGAACGACATAGAACCCTTAGTAGATAGAATAAATGATTTACCGTTCCCAGCTCGGAGGAAAGGATGGAGGAAGTGGAGAGGTAGTGTCAGTCTCTTCTGTTCTCAGTCTTCTTCAGCTAACCAAAATGTTAGTTGAAGCCAGCATAAATCCACTTCAAAAAAGCTCCCTTTTGTGTCTCCTGTTCTCAATCTTCTCCCAAAGAGTTGAGCTGAATATTGTAAGTGTAATTTTCAGTTTTAATTTCGTTTTGCTGACATGTTCATGTAACTGCCCCACCATTTTGGCTTCCCCCGTGATACAAACTGGGTGCTTGGTAAGTTGCAATATGAATATTTTGGACCAGATCTCCTGTATTCTGTTAGATTTCTTTGGAGAGATGGGGAGGACTTATTGTTAAAAGTGAGAGTTTTGCACAGATAGCTGAGATGCTTTACAATGAAGATTTTTTTTTAAAAGAGCAGTTTTACAATGTGGAGCTAAGAATTTGCAATTCCATGCCTGCTACCCTAGTCAGTCACCAGCTTGACTACTACAGAAGTTCAAACATTTTGCACATGCTCAGTATTTCACCTTTTAGCTAAACAAGAACTTTCTCCAATTTCCTGTTCCTGTTCCTCGCTTTGAGCCAGTTATTTTTAAGCCTCTGGCTTCCCTGCTGTATTTCTACACTGTTATTTCGAGTGCGTGCAGGGGATATAGAATGTGTGCTGTATGCAGCAAGCACATTTGTAAACTGGCTAACTGTATATTGAAGGTCACTGCAGCAGCTGCTGAAGTTGATGTTAGGGGAGATGGTGGCATATTGGTAATGTCACTGAACTAGTAACCCAGAGACCCAGGTTAATGCTCTGGGGACATAGGCTCAAATCCCACTATAGCAGCTAATGGAATTTAAATTCAACTAATAAATCTCATGTCTATATCTAATAGTCTCATGAAAGTATGAAACCATGAAACTATCATCGATTGTTGTAAAAACCCATCTGGTTCACTAATGCCCTTTAGGGAAGGAAATCTTCCATCCTTACCTGGCCTGGCCTACATGTGATTGCAGACACACAGCAATGTGGCTGACACTTAACTGCCCTTTGAAATGGCCATGTAAGCCACTCATTTCAAGGGCAATTAGGGATGGGCAACAAATGCTGGCCTTGCCGGTGATACCCACATCCCATGAAAGAAGAAAGAAAAAGGAAATCCTGATAGGCCCTTCCCCTCTTCCCAGTGCATCACCAGTACTTCTGCTACCATTTGTGCCCCATTATGTGCTGTGGGAAAACATCTACTGAGAGTCAGATGGAAAATGATCAATTTACCATAACCTCTGAGGTGCATTTCACACAGATGCTCCTGGTGCTTTGGTGGATGTGATCCGATTTTCCAGTAAAGTTTGGTTCATGGAACCTGAAATAAAAACAATAACCTGCCTCACATCAGATTATTCAGATAATAATACAAAGAAAGAGCAAAATACTTGCTGGAAATCTGAAATAGAATACTGGAACACTCAGCAGGTCAAACAGTTGCCTTGAGGAGGGAATTGTCTGTAACTTCATTATTGGTGAATAGCAGTGTGTGTTAGACAGCAGCTAGTGTTATTTAATCAATTACTCTATATTCTACCTTATCCCTGATGCAGAGCCTGGAGTCTCAAACCCTCTGCACCCTCCCATGAGCATGTGACTATGGGGGAATTCAGCTGTCAGTATCTGCCCAATGTTGGCTGATGTTAGGTGAATTGCTGACAGGACTGTATTGCTGCTATTAAAATCCTTCAGGTCAGGTAGCATTCGTCAATCCACACCTAAAAAACCAACTCCCCACTTTTTACCACAAATGCTGCCTTACTTGCTGATTTTTTTTGTTTTCTGTGCTGCAGTTACCATGTTGCTGTTGGTTTTGTTGTACTTATATCGCAAAAGGTTAAAGAACACCAAGGTGTTTAAAAGTTATCTTTATATCCTAGGTAGCCAGCGCTGTGTCCGATGGAATGCAGAGACTAGAATTTGGAGCTCAGAGTCTTATTGGTGAAGACACAACAAGTGAAGAGCAGTCAAAGAAAAAACTCAGTAACCAAACCAACAAGAACAGACCTATTCTTATGCCTAAAATCAAACCCAGTAATGCAAAAGGCAATAATGGATTAGAAAAGAAGGGAGAAGGTTCACCAGCTGAAGAGGGAGAGAAGCCGCCGGTCAAGGAGGGAGAGAAGCCGCCGGTCAAGGAGGGAGAGGGGCCACCGGTCGAGGAGGGAGAGGGGCCACCAGCTGAGGAGGGAGAGGGGCCACCGTCCGAGGAGGGAGAAGGGCCACCAGCTGAGGAGGGAGAGGGGCCGCTGGTCGAGGAGGGAGAAGGGCCACCAGCTGAGGAGGGAGAGGGGCCACCGTCCGAGGAGGGAGAAGGGCCACCAGCTGAGGAGGGAGAGGGGCCGCTGGTCGAGGAGGGAGAGGGGCCACCAGCAGAGGAGGGAGAGGGGCCACCAGCTGAGGAGGGAGAGGGGCCACCGTCCGAGGAGGAAGATCTATCTTGTACCACAGAGACTGTTCCAGATCGTCTAGAAAGTGAAGGTGAATCTGGTTTCCAAACAAAAGTTTCTTCAGATGCAAATGAAATGGAGAAACAGCCATCTGAAACAAACAGTAATCATTCACTAAATGGAGCAAATCTATCCAGAGTGAAATGTGCTTCCTTGGGAGATATCTTATCAGAATCCAAGCAACAAGCAATAAGGAAACCATTTGATATTCATTGTGGCAATCTGGAGAACAAGAATGTGGAAAAATTGGAAGGTGAAATAGCTTTTGAGCTAAAAGTAACAGAGGAGCTTCTCCAACAAGCAGCAGGTGAGCAACATCTTCAGGGCGATATCACCCAAGACAACTGGTCAACCAGGAGTTTGCTGAATGAAGCCATGGCCAAATGGTCTGAAGCTGACAAAGTCTTGCAAGAACTTAAAGGTTTAAAGGAATTATGCAAGAAACCCGAGACTCTCACTTTGGAGGAAAGAGAAAGACGTAAAGATCTGTTAACTGTCTACAGAAGGAGCGTGCCTTAGCCTGATTGTGTAACATACAGGAATGGCCATACAAACTGGGTGCTTGGTAAGTTGCAATATGAGTATTTTGGACCAGGGCTGCTGTATTCTGTTAAATTTCTTTGGAGAGGTGGGAAGGAGGTTCTTTTCTTTGTTCAAAGTGAGAGTTTTGCACAGATATCTGAGATGCTTTATAATAAAGGAACAGATTTTTTCAAAAACAAAGAGCAGTTTTACAATGTGGAGCTAAGAATTTGTAGTTCCACGCCTGCTACCCTAGTCAGTCACCAGCTTGACTACTACAGAAGTTCAAACATTTTGCACATGCTCAGTATTTCACCTTTTAGCTAAACGAGAGCTTCCTCCAATTTCCTGTTCCTGTTCCTCGCTTTGAGCCAGTTATTTTTAAGCCTCTGGCTTTCCTGCTGTATTTCTACACTGTCATTTCGAGTGCGTGCAGGGGATATAGAATGTGTGCTGTATGCAGCAAGCACATTTGTAAACTGGCTAACTGTATATTGAAGGTCACTGCAGCAGTTGCTAAAACTGATGTTGTCAGGTCAATGAGGAAGAATATTGGTGCTTGCATCACCTGTCTTGTGAAGGAGACAGGCAACAATGTCCAGGTTCATCCACAATTAGAAGGAAATTAAGTGTTATGTTCTGTAACATTGAAATGTGAATGTAGAATCACTGATTTGTTTTTACCAGTCAGTATTTGAGTTGCCACAAATATTCACTGTATTTCGATTAACTGCATTGTCCAAATACAACATTTGTACTTCTGTGAACTCCTATTAAAATATTTTTTACCGCCAATATTAATATTTATGCAAAAAACTAATATGACTTTGCCTTAGTATTTACCTAGTGGAATTTTTTTATATATCCTGCCTATTAACACAGGCTTATTGCTTTATTTATACTTTAAACATGTTTATATTTTTCTGTAACAAAGGATTCATGCCATGGAATAGTATGAAGCACTTCACAATAAAATGACATTCTATTCACCTGCGAAATCGAGCTGTGTTCCATTTATTCCACTCACTGATTTAAGATGTGTAGAATTTTATTGATTTCATGTGACCTGAAAATTAATGTAAATTATTCATTGTTTAGTCACTTTGGTTTGACCCCATTTTGAGTATCTCACTGCCACCTGTCCTACTTGTACATACTCTGACCAGAGATATTTGAATTGCAACGGTCAGATTACAATTGTCTATAAACGAATTGCTGAAACAGTATCAGCATCTTCTGGGACAAAAAACAAAGCTAGCTTCTCAACTTTTTACAAACGTGTTATGTGAGCGGGATTTCACTTGCTGTTGTTAGTTGTTCACTAGTATCCCTCAAGGCCTGATAAGCTCTGGGCGCAGAGTAAAGCTCCTGTTAATCTGTCCCAGTATTATACCTTCACAACCCACAACTGCACGAGTGTGAATGTTTCCACAATCCTCCCTTGTGACTTAAATTCCTTCTGACCTTTCTGGTTTTTTGTCCTCATCCTTCACATCAACAGCCCGATCCACCCCCACTTCCATCACTCTACGGTATTCAAGCCTCGACAGTTTATTGTCCCCTTCACAACCTACTTCGAACAGTACCGCACTCACCCTCTGCCTGTGCAAGAATACCTCCCTCACCAATGCCCTCTTAATGTCTTCTGCCATTACCACCTCCACTGACCCACTCAACAGCTGTCTTGGTTCTACTTTCAATCCATTTGTCCTCACTAGATTTTCCATAGGAGAGGATAGAGGAAATACAACAGATGGTTAGAGGGCAGAAAGCACAGGATCAAAGTACAAGGGCAGAGTGGAAAGATGCAGTGAGCAGTGTTCCATAAGGAACTCTTTTTAGGGCTGCTCTCATTTACTAAATACAGAAATGATCTCAATGTAGGAGTGAAGGACAATATTCAAATTTGCTGATGATCAAATAAATTAGATTGAGTAATGCAAGACACTGCAGGTGGGTGGGGAGACACAAGAAAGCAGGAGGGAGATTGAGGAGGTTAAATGTTAGCGGGAAGGGCAGAGAGGTGGTTAGCGGGAAGGGGAAAGGGAGAGAGGAGGATAGAGGTTAGTGGGAGGGGCAGAGAGGAATCAGATTAGTTGAGTGGGGGGCCAGAGGCACGCTAACAGAAGGGGGTGGAAGTGGTTAGCAGGAGGGGGAGAGGGGGGTGAGACTGGTTAGTGGTTGTCATTGGCTGTCCCTCAATTCGAGGATGGCATCTACTCGGTTCCAAGTTTCGGCAATGTGTAGATGTCTGAATATCAAAACACCTGATACTGATGTAACTGTAGCTGATGTAGCTATGATGCAATGTCACATGATTAACCAAATTTTGGAGGGAAGCAGAAGTACAACCTCGTAGAGTTACTGAGATGTATATCGATCTGTAAATAAACAAGAATGCTTTTATGAATTACAGACTAAAATAGCTTTCTTAGGGAAACAGGCAAACCCTAAAGAAACCCCTTCTGGACCCTGATGAAGCATGGTGGCAGTGGACAGAGAAACTCCCAAGTGAAGACTGCAGACCTGAAAGACCTACAAATCCTTGGAAAAAGGAGACGAAGAGAAAAGATTGAAGACTTACCTGAGAATGGAGCATCATAGGTGAAGCAGATGCAAGCTGACACACACACTCAGAGTCCCGGCCGCAGTGAGTATAGATCACAACCTACAAGCCAAACTACTGAAGCAGTGAGGATCCAGAGCTTAGGATAAGTTCGGAGTCAACATTGCCACTCCCAGAATCTTTCCAAAGTGCCGAAGGCTCAATAGGCTCAACATTGGGATAGTTGGAGGAAGAGATTCTCTAGACACAGAACAGCTTTGGGTTTGCATAAGAAGTACAAAAGGATCAGGTCAGTACTTTATGCAGTAGGGGCTATTGCAGATGACGTAATAGTGAGACAGGGAGTCAATAAGGGTTCAAGCTCACATGATGAAGCCCTCCAGGCATTCAATCTGTGTGTATTCGAGCAAGATTTATTACGACGAAACACAAACCGGGTTAATGCATAGATTCATTCACAAATTGGGAATAAGCATGCTGACTGTCATCTTGAGAAGCACTTGGCGGGGTGGGAAGACCCTGCGAAAGCAGGAAGAATGCCTAGGAGGGGGAGCAGAGTGCCACGACTGTGGAAAGTTAGGACACTAAAATTCGTCTGCCAACCTAAAATACAGGTAGCTCATAGGGAGAAAGAGGAAATAACAAAACCAAATCAAATCCAAGTGGAAGAGCCACAGAAGAAACAAATATCCTTCTTAGGAGAAGTTAACGAAACAGAAAATAAATGCTGGAGCATTAAATTAGAAGTTGTTTGTCACCCCACAGCATTCAAGCTATTCAAGGGTTCAGGTGTTTCATTATTATCCAATGAAGTAAAGCGGCTTAAAAATATCACATTGCAGCCATTCTCCATTCAGCTTCAAGGTCCAGGAGGAATTGAAAGTAATAGGCCAATTTGGCAAGATTAAGATACAAGGACAAAGAAATTATTGAACCCCTGTATATTAAACAAAACCAGGAATCATCATTATTGAGCAGAAAAACAAGCTTGCAGCTGAGGCTGATTTGCAAGGTTGATGAAATTGCTGAGGAACAGTCCAGTAGTGTATTCAGAAATGAACTTCCATACCTATTTTCAGGCTTGGGAAAGCTGAAGACAGAATATCGCATAACCCTAAGGGCGGATTCTAAGCCTTTATGTCTCTTCACAGTGAAGAAGGTCCCTCATCCACTCTTAGACAAAGTCATGAGCGAGATTGAACACATGTTGTAATAAGGGGTTATCTCTCCAGTAACCATACTGATAAAATGGTGTTCTGAAATGGCCACAGCACTAAAGCTTACTGGTTCAATTAGGGCCCGTGTGAACTTGATCCAATTAAACAAGGCTGTAGAGCGCAAGATCCATCCGATGGCATCGATGGATGAAAGTCTCGCCAAATTAGTAAAAAACATGCTCTTCGCAAAATTGGATGCTAACAACAGCTTTTGGCAGTTGCCTCTGGACAAACAATCCAGATTACTAACTACTTTTATCACCCCATTTGGTCATTATTCTTTTAACAGGTTACTATTCAGAATTGCTTTTGCACCTGAGGTATTCCAAAGGACAATGTCTTAGACCCTGGAAGGCATGGAAGGAGTAAAATGACATTCTCGTATACGGTTCATTGAGGGAAGAGCATGACTGTCGAGTACGAGCATTCCTCAAAGTTAGACAAGAAGCAGGTTTGACGTTAAACAACAAACATGAATTTGTAAAGCCTGTAATAAAATCCTTAGGCCACATTGTGCAAGCTTTGGGAATTACTGCTGACCCACAGAAAACCAAGGTGATTAGAGAATTCCCACAGCCTAAATACGTCACAGAATTACAAACATTCCTTGGGACGGTCAATCAAGTAGGCAAGTTCCTACCAAACTTGGCGGATATCAACAAGATCAAAAATCTCCTAATTTCACAAGAAATTCTAGCACCCTACCATCCAGAGATGCCAACAATTGTAGAAGTGGACACATCATCTAAAAGCACAACAGCAGATTGCCGAATGTGTCCAAATAAAAGAGTATTGCCAGAGCAATGGCCAGATTGTACTCCTAACTCTGCACATTTGTTCCTCCTACCGAAGTAGATAAGCTCACATTTTTTTCCACATTATATTCCATCAGCCATGTTCTTGCCCACTCATTAAGTCTGTCCAAATCCCCCTTGAGGCTGCTTTGCATTTTCCTTACAACTCACATTCCCACCCAGCTTTGTGTCATCCGCAATCTTGGAAATATTACATTTGGTCCCCACATCCAAATCATTGATATATATTGTGAAAAGCTGGGGTAGCCCACTTGTCACAGCCTGTCAATGTGCGAATGACCCGTTTATTCCTACTCTGTTTTCTGCCTGTTAACCAATCCATGCCATTAATTACCTCCTATCCCATGTGCTTTAATTTTGCTAACCAACCTCCTGTCAGGGACTTTATTGAAAACCTTGTGAAAATCCAAGTATATTACGTACACTGGAGCAAAGACATCATTTCAGCTTTAGGCACACAGCGCGAGACTTCAAAGTGCTACAGCCTGGGGACAGTGTGTGGATATGAGACCAACAGAAAGAAGCAGGATAATGGAAAGAACTCCACACCTGAGATCTTATAGAATTCAAACGGACCAAGGAAATATAAGAAGGACCCAAAAAGCCTTGATATCATTGGGAAGAAAGCCAATGGAACCTTGGAATCATTATCCAGATTGGGATGGAGACAAGGAACCAGGAACAAGTCGAAACTCTACAAACACCTGGGTGGAAGAAACTCCTACTGAACAAGGAGAGTGCAGTTCACCCTCAACCTCGAAATGAAATCAGGACCAGATCAGGGAGATTGGTCAAGGAATCTCAAAGGCTGACCCTATGAAGGCTGAGACTTTGTAGGGAGATGTAGGAGAATGTATGTAATTGGAAAAAAGACTTGGGAGGGAGGGAAGATGTAGAATAAAGGGTAAATATCAGGAGCACATGATACTGATGTAACTACTGATGGAACTGTGGTGCAATGTCACATGATTAAATAACCCAGACCTGGAGGGAAGCGAAAATGTGCAGAGTTACTGAGATATTTAAAGATCTGTCAATAAACAAGAATGGTTTTTATGAATTATAGACTAATTCTTAGGGAAACAGGCAAACCCTAAAGAAACCTCTTCTGAACCCCGAACTCAAGACAAAACACCGTGGGTCTTCATGTGACTGACAGGCCAATTCTCAACCCCATGGTGCAGGATGTCCCGCAAGGTAGTGGGATTTAGAGCGCAGGATTTGCTTCCTTTTTTTCCATCTCTGCCGTCACTGTGCCTCATCATTAAGACATTTGAGCTCAAAGTCGATGGACAAGTTGTCCCATTTTGAACGCTTGGTAGCAAGCTCCTCCCAGTCATTAACGTCAATGCTGCTGCGCTTCAAGGAGAGCTTCAGAGAGTCTTTGAAACATTTTCTTGTCCTCCCCTGGAACGTTGGCCATTTGAGAGTTGAGAAAACAGGACCTGGTGGGGGAGATGCTTTCTGGCCATCCAGTGTCCAGTCCATTGTAGTTGGTTTTGCTGGAGTTTTGTCTGAATACTTGTGGAGCTGGCTTCAGGACACCAGCATTTGTTCACTGGTCCTCCCATTGGATCCGGAGGATGCGACAGAGGCATTGTTGGTGGAATTTCTCTAGCGCTCTTATGTGTCGCTGATACACAGTCCAGGACTCACTGCAGTACAGGAGGTGCTGATGACAACTAGGGTTTTCACTCATAGTTGGAGGCTGGTTAACGGAAGAAGGAGATGGTCAGAGGTTGATTAGATGGAAGGGCAGAGAGGGGGCAGTTACAATTGTAGTATTGTATGTAGTTTTGGACATTCCATTATAAGAAAAATATAAAATGAATGGAAATGTTGGGGTCAAAATTATTGCTGCATTAATACCCTGGAATTCCCAAGGAACCTCATTAACACAAGGATTGCAGGTGGTGGGAGGGTGCAAAGCAGAAGGCTTCCCAGCCCCCATCCCTTGGGGGCAACTAGGGATGGGCCAAAAGTGTAGGACTGCACCAAAGTCCAGCATTCTAGTCGGAATAACAGCAGCCAAAACAATGAAAAACAGGAGATGAGAGAAAAGGTCATTCCCAGGTAGGGAACCAAGATAACATAAACTCTCAGGGAACAGATACAATTATAGAATTGAAGTATAAAATGACTGTTAAAAATAAAGTGAGAGAAATGAAACACAGAAAAAACAGTTTAATAGCCTGTACAACAATGTACACAACATCTGAGAGTAAACCGGGGAACTGGTGCTAATGTTTTGGAGTAAGGAGTCAGATGTAATGGATATAACCAAAACATGCTGCATCATGAACAGAACTGGTTGATAAAGATTGTAGGGTTTAGAAATAATAAAGCTGCCGTTAGGATGCCTGCACTAATTTGGATAACAATGATCATAGAAAAAGGACAGAATGAACAATTAGATAGAAGCCAAAATTCATACAGGGCTGTAATCTCTGCGGAGTAGCAATCACAGTCAGATTGCCAGGCTGAGTGAGAAAGTGCAGTGTAGCGGCCTCCCAGGGCCTGTGTTAAAGACAGCTGAGGTGAAGGTGAGGAAGACACGCCCCCTTTTTTACACCACAAGCCACTGTAAAGCAGGTAGGGTTAAAGGCCAATCTGAGAAGCCAGGGAGAAGGTTAAGTGTGTAATGTAAGGATTGGGAGGGGTAGGGTGGTCAGGTGGCCAGAGGGGTGTGATCAGTAGCAGAGTGGGGCGGTCAGTGGGGAAGATTGGCTGATGGGGGGTGGCCGATGGTGGGTGTCTGGTGGTCAGTGTGGAGTGTTTGGGGTGGGGGAGTAGTCGGGCGGGTGGAGAGTCATCAGAGGTGGGGAAAGTAGTCAGGGTGGGTGGGGAGGGTAGGTGGGTGGAGGTGTTGGGGGGGTGTAGTTGGGGATGGGGAGGGTAGTCGGGTGGGTGAGGGGGTGGGGGTGTATTCAGGGGGTGGGGAGGGCAGTGAAGTGGGTGGGGAGGGTAGGTGGGTGGTGGTGTGGTTGGGGTATAGTCGGACATGGGGGAGGCAGTCGGGGATGGTAGGGAAGGCAGTCGTGGGGAGTAGTGGGGAGGGCAGTCACCCTCACCTCCCTTGACATCAAGGCAGCATTTGATCGAGTGTGACATCAAGGAGCCATAGCAAAACTGGACTCAATGGGAATCAGGGGGAAAATTCTCCACTGGTTAGAGTCATACCTAGCACAAAGGAAGATGGTTGTGGTTGTTGGAGGTTAACCATTGCAGTTCCAGGACATCACTGCAGGAGTTCCTCAGGGTAGTGTCCTTGGCCCAACTATCTTCAGCTGCTTCATCAATAACCTTCCTTCCATCATAAGGTCAGAAGTGAGGATGTTCACTGATAATTGCACAATGTTCAGCACCATTCGTGTCTCCTCAGATACTGAAGCAGTCCATGTCCTGGACAATATCCAAGCAGGTAACATTCGCGCCACACAAGTGCCAGGAAATGACCATCTCCAACAAGAGAAAATCTAACCAGTGACATTCAATGGCATTACCATCGCTGAATCGCCCACTATCCACGTCCTGGGGTTACCATGCGCCAGAAACTGAACTGGACTAGCCATACAAATATTGTGGCTACAAGAGCAGGCCAGAGGCTAGAAATCCTGTGGCAAGTAACTCACCTCCCGACTCCCCAAAACCTGTCCATCATCTACAAGGCACAAGTCAGGAGTGTAATGGAATACAAAAATAAAAATACCTGGAAAAACTCAGCAGGTCTGGCGGCATCTGCGGAGAGGAACACAGTTAACTTTTCGAGTCCGTATGACTCTTCAACATCTATTTTTACTTAGTTCTGTTGAAGAGTCATTCGGACTCGAAACGTTAACTGTGTTCCTCTCCGCAGATGCTGCCAGACCTGCTGAGTTTTTCCAGGTATTTTTATTTTTGTTTTGGATTTCCAGCATCCGCAGTTTTTTGCTTTTACCTTAGTGTGATGGAATACTCTCCACTTGCCTGGATGAGTGCAGCTCCCACAACACTCAAGAATCTTGACACCATTCAGGACAAAGCAGCCCGCTTGATTGGCACCCCATCCACAAACATTCACTCCCTCTACCACCGAAGCACAGTAGCAGCAGTGTGTACCATCTACAAGATGCACTGCAGGAATTCGCCAAGGCTCCTTAGGCAGCAACTTCCAGACCCACGACCACTACTATCTAGAAGGAAAAGGGCAGCAGATCGATGGGTTGGATAAGCCTTTGTTGTGTTCAAAGCCTGTGCCTGATTTGGCGCAGGGTGGTCTGTGTGATATAATGCTTTCTCATGGCTGTTTGATGCAACTGAGTGACTTGCGAGGCCATTTCAGGGGCAGCAAAGAGTTAACCACATTGCAGTGGGTCTGGAGTCACATTTAGGACAGAGCGGGTAAGGATAGCAGATTTCTTTCCCCAAAGGACATTAATGAACCAGATGGATTTTATGATAATCCAGAAATTTCATGGTCACCATTAATTATACACTTTTAATTCCAGATTTATTTAAATTCCACAACTGACATGATGGGTATTGAATTTATGTCTCTTGGAACATTAATCCAAGCCTGTAGATTACTAGTTCAGTAACATTACCACAGTGCTAATGTACCCTAGGGTATTCTACAGGTCACCTGATAGAGAAAGAGAAATGTAGGAAGAAATATATAAGCAAATCGATGAAATTAGTAAAAGCCATTGAATAATAATTTTGGGAGATTTCAATTACCCCAAAACAAACTGGTCGGGATAAGGGAATTAAGTTTTACAGTGTGAAGTGGAGTCATTTCTAGCCAGTATCTAAGAGGATGACAATGGAGGAATAACTACTAAATCGAGGAGCAGGAAATAAACAGGAGCAGATAAGAGAAGGAAAAGTAGGGGAACAACTAGGTATAGCAAGCACACCATTTGAAAGTTTTAAAATAGTGATTGAGAAAGGCACAAGTAAGACAAAGACCAAATTAACACGTTGGAAATAAATGAAGAGCAAGGGCCATAAATATAAGATAGTCACAGAATCACGGAATTTTAACAGCACAGAAGGAGGCCATTCAGCCCATCATGTCTGCACCAGCTCTCCAAATGAGCATTGTGACCTAGTGCCATGGCCCTGCCTTTTCCCCGTACCCCTGCACATTGTTTCTATTCAAATAATCATCTAATGTCTTCTTGAAGGCCTCAATTGAACCTGCCTCTACCACACTTCCAAGCCGTGCATTCCAGACCCGAGCCACTCGTTGTGTGAAAAAGTTTTTTCTCACGTCACATGTGCTTCTTTTGCAAATCACTTTAAATCTGAGTCCTCTTGTTCTTGATTCTTTTATGAGCAGGAACAGTTTCTCCCTATCTACTCTGTCCAGCCCCCTCATGATTTTGAACGTCTCTTTCAAATCTCCTTTTAGTCTTCTTCTCTCCAAGGAGAACACTCCCAACCTCTCCAATCTATCTTCCTGACTGAAGTTTCTCATCCCTGGTACCATTTTTGTAAACCTCTTCTTCGCTGTCTCCAATATATTCACATCCTTCCTATAATGTGGCACCCAGAACTGTACACAATACCCCAGATGAGGTCTAATGAGTGTCATATCAATTCTTCATAACCCCCTTGCTCTTGTACTCTATGCCCCTATTAATAAAGCCCAGGATACTATATGCTTTATTAGCTGCTCTTTCCCCTGTCCTGCCACCTTCAATGATCTCTGCACATATACACCCAGATCTTTCTGCTCCCGCACCCCCTTCAAAATTTCACCCCTTATTTTATATTGTCTGTCCATGTTCTTCCTACCAAAATGCATCACCTCACACTTCTCCGCATTGAACTTCATCAGCCACCCACTGCCCACCCCACCAACTTGCCTATGTCCTTTTGAAGTTCCACACTGTCCTCCTCACAGTTTACAACACTCCCAAACTTTGTATCATCTGCAAACTTTGAAATTGTCCTCTGCACACCAAGATCTAGATCATTAATATATATCGGAAAAGCAAGGGTCCCAATAGGAACCCCTGGGGAACTCCACTACAAACCTTCCTCCAGCCCAAAAAATATCCATTGACCATTACTCTCTGCTTCCTCTTTATCAGCCCATTTTGTGTCCATGTTGCTACTGACCCTTTTATTCCATAGTCATCAATAAATGTTAAGTACATGGATTTTCAAAAGGCTTTGAGCTTGTTAGCAAAATTGAAGCCCATGGGATGAAATGGGAAGTAGCTGCATGGAAATAAAATAGTGGCCAAGGGCTGTTTTATGGATCGGAGGGAGAGTTCCTCAAGAATGTTACTGCTGTTTTGATATACATTAATGACTTGGACTTTGGGGTACAGGGCACAATTTCAAATTTGCAAATGACACAAGACTTGGAAATATAGTACAAAGTAAGGAAGATAGCAATGGAATTCAAGAGGACCATAGACAGGCGGATGGAATGGATGGGCACATGGGAGAATGAAGTTCAATGCAGAGAAATGTGAGATGATACATTTTTGTTGGGAAGAATGAGCACAAATAATACATGCGAAATGATACAATTTTAAAGGGAGCACAAGAAGAGAGATACGTGGAGGTGTTTGTGCCTTTGGGACTTCCTGTGAAAGACGCTATATAAATGCAAGCCATTTTTTAATTTCAAGATGACAGGACAGTTAACAAATCAGTTAATAAAGCATAAAGCACCCTGGGCTTTCTAAATGGTGACGTCAAGTACAAACGCAGAAAGATATGGTAAATTTTTATAAAACACTAGTTTAGCCCCAGCAAGAGTGTTAGGTCTAATTTTGCGCACCACACTTTAGGAAGGAAGTGAAGGCTTTGGAGCACAAACAGGACTGATTTATTATGATGAGTCCAGGGGTGAAGGATTACAGTTACACTGGGAGTCTGGAGAAGCTGGGGATGTCTGCCTAAGGGCAGAGAAAGCTGAGAGGAGATTTCTTTTCACCAATGTGAGCTTTTCACCAAGGGAGCTGGATAAATACACGAGGGAGAAAACTTTTCCGGGATACGGGGAAAGAGTGGGGAGTGGGACTAACTGGGATGGCTCTTGGAAAGAGCCTGCAGACTTGATTAACTTAATTACCTCCTCCTGTTCTAAGCCACTCCATGAATCTATAAGGAATTCAGGCGAAATTTTGGAGAATGGTTGGAATGTAGAACTCACTACCACAAGGAATAGTTCAGGTGAATAGGTTGATACATTTAAGAGGAAATTAGATAAACGCATGAGGGAGAAAGGAATAGAAGGATTTGTGAATAGAGTTTAGATGAAGTGGGGTGGGAGGAGTCTCTTGTGGAGCAAGCATTTGATTTGGAAAGCCTCTAATTCCACAGAAATGACACTGTTGTCCCCAGTTGGGATGGGAGGCAGTTTTCAGCATAATAATAATGTGTATGATTGTGATTAAACTTCAGTGTGCTGGGACATAAAGAGAGTTATTACGTACACATGTTGTTCTAACCATCATCCTACCCTTATAAGGAATTCATCAGCTATTTAAGCTGAATGTTATGACACCAATCTTTGCTTGATGGGTGGTATCTGCAATGAGAAGTATAAATAACTGAGTACTGAAACCATACCACAGGAAGCTGTAGAAATAGGAACAGCTTTTCCTGTAAGTTCACAATGTGTTACTCACATCATAAGCAATAGAGCTGAAAGTTAAACAGCAAACTCTGGAAGCATTCCTGCAAAGATTGACAACAAATGCAAAATATAATTTCTTTGGTGTCACAATGTTCAGCCAATTAAAGCCTGTTGAACACTAGAGTTTCTTTGCTGCTGTGAACCGGATGGAGTAATTCCTTAAGATGATGCATTGCTGTTTAGTGAAGAACTGAAGATCTCCTGCCATGGTTACAATATTCTACTGCCATTTTGATGCTGTTTCCCAGATGCTGTGGCACATCAGAACAGGTCCAATTCTGATCATCAGCAGCAACAAACCAAATGTGTCCTCACTGGATTAAGCAGTGAGGAAACTGTCGGTCCAGTATGGGTTCCCAGGGTAACTGTCAGCACTGTATGGGGTCCCGGGGTAACTGTGAGCACTGTATGGGGTCCCGGGGTAACTGTCAGCACTGTATGGGGTCCCGGGGTAACTGTCAGCACTGTATGGGGTCCCGGGGTAACTGTGAGCACTGTATGGGGTCCCGGGGTAACTGTCTGCACTGTATGGGGTCCCGGGGTAACTGTCAGCACTGTATGGGGTCCCGGGGTAACTGTCAGCACTGTATGGGTTCCCAGGGTAACTGTGAGCACTGTATGGGGTCCCGGGGTAACTGTCAGCACTGTATGGGTTCCCAGGGTAACTGTCAACACTGTATGGGGTCCCGGGGTAACTGTCAGCACTGTATGGGGTCCCGGGGTAACTGTCAGCACTGTATGGGTTCCCAGGGTAACTTTCAGCACTGTATAGGGTCCCAGGGTAACTGTCAGCACTGTATGGGGTCCCGGGGTAACTGTCAACACTGTATGGGGTCCCGGGGTAACTGTCGACACTGTATGGGGTCCCGGGGTAACTGTCAGCACTGTATGGGGTCCCGGGGTAACTGTCAGCACTGTATAGGATCCTGGGGTAACTATGAGCACTGTATGGAGTCCTGGGGTAACTGTGAGCACTGTATGGGGTCCCGGGGTAACTGTGAGCACTGTATGGGGTCCCAGAGTAACTGACAGCACTCTACTGGGTCCCGGAATATCTATGAGCACTTTATGGGGTCCCGTGGTAACTGAGAGCACTGTATGGGGTCCTGGGGTAAATATCAGCACTGTATAAGGTCCCAGGGTAACTGTCAGCACTGTATGGGGTCCTGGGGTAACTGTCGGCACTGTATGGGGTCCCAGGGTAACTGTGAGCACTGTATGGGGTCCGGGGGTAACTGTGAGCACTGTATGGGGTCCTGGGGTAACTATGAGCACTGTATGGGGTCCCAGGGTAACTGTCGGCACTGTATGGGGTCCCAGGGTAACTGTGAACACTGTATGGGGTCCGGGGGTAACTGTGGGCACTGTATGGGGTCCTGGGGTAACTATGAGCACTTTATGGGCTCCCAGGGTAACTGTCAGCATTGTATGGTGTCCGGGGGTAACTGTGAGCACTGTATGGGATCCTGGGGTAACTATGAGAACTGTATGGGGTCCCAGGGTAACTGTCGGCACTGTATGGGGTCCCGGGGTAACTGTCAGCACTGTATGGGGTCCCGGGGTAACTGTCAGCACTGTATGGGCTCCTGGGGTAACTGTGAGCACTGTATGGGCTCCCGAGGTAACTGTGAGCACTGTATGGGGTCCCGGGGTAACTGTCAGCACTGTATGGGCTCCTGGGGTAACTGTGAGCACTGTATGGGGATCCTGTGGTAACTGTCAGCACTGTATGGGGATCCTGGGGTAACTTTGAGCACTGTATGGGGTCCCGGGGTAACTGTCAGCACTGTATGGGGTCCCGGGGTAACTGTGAGCACTGTACGGGGTCCTGGGGTAACTGTCAGCACTGTATGGGGTCCCGGGGTAACTTTCAGCACTGTATGGGGTCCCGGGGTAACTGTGAGCACTGTATGGGGTCCCGGGGTAACTGTCAGCACTGTATGGGGTCCCGGGGTAACTGTCAGCACTGTATGGGGTCCCGGGGTAACTGTCAGCACTGTATGGGGTCCCGGGGTAACTGTGAGCACTGTATGGGGTCCCGGGGTAACTGTGAGCACTGTATGGAGTCCCGGGGTAACTGTGAGCACTGTATGGGGTCCCGGGGTAACTGTGAGCACTGTATGGGGTCCCGGGGTAACTGTCAGCACTGTATGGGGTCCCGGGGTAACTGTCAGCACTGTATGGGGTCCCGGGGTAACTGTGAGCACTGTATGGGGTCCCGGGGTAACTGTGAGCACTATATGGGGTCCCGGGGTAACTGTGAGCACTGTATGGGGTCCCGGGGTAACTGTGAGCACTGTATGGGGTCCCGGGGTAACTGTCAGCACTGTATGGGGTCCCGGGGTAACTGTGAGCACTGTATGGGGCCCCGGGGTAACTGTGAGCACTGTATGGGGCCCCGGGGTAACTGTGAGCACTGTATGGGGCCCCGGGGTAACTGTTAGCTTTGGCAGTATTCTGAGAGCAAGGTTCTAGAAACACTAGGACTTAAAATCCATACAAGAGGAATATCGTGATTCAAGGAGAGAAGCCTCTGTCTTGGAGTTCAGGGACAGGCCTTGTGGCCTAGTACTGGGAGGGGTGTTTCCGAGCATTGGGGTTTGCTGGTGTTGGGCAGTACAGGCCGAAACAAGTTTCTCGGCCTTACGCAGGAACGGACTCTTGGAGTGAGGAATTCAAACCTGCCTTGGGGGTTTAAGGTAGCAGGTTCCAAACACCTACATGTTTCCCAATAGTCTTCTCTCAAAACATTTTTTTAATTATATGGGCATCACTGGCAAGGCCAGCATTTGTTACCCATCCCTAGTTGCCCTTGAACTGAGTGTCTTGCTTAGCCATTTCAGGGGGCAGTTAAGAGTCAACCACATTGCTGTGGGTCTGGAGTCACATGTAGGCCAGACCAGGTAAGAGCGGCAGATTTCCTTCCCTAAAAGACATTAGTGAATACTTTAATGTTCACTATTACCAAGACTAGCTTTTCAATTCCAAATTTTATTAATTGAATTTAAGTTCCACCAGCTTCCATGGTCCGATTTGAAGCCACATTTCCAAAGCATTAGGCCTCTGGATTACTCTACAGAGCACATAATAAAATCTTACCCCTGACTTAAGTTTGAGGGTGAGATCCTGGAGTTACACCTGCTCTCGGGCCGGGCATTGGGCTGGGTCAGGAACTTGACATTAAAACTGTGATTACAGCTCCTGCTCCTGAAGCCATACGAAAGAGGAAGATTTACCACTAGACCAGCACCCCCTCCATCTTTCATTCCATTCTCCCCAACCTCACTGTCCCCACCCTCACTGTCACACCCTCCCACCCTCACCTCCCCACACCCTCACTACCACCACTGTCACTCCTCACCCTCACCTCCCCACACCCTCACTACCACCACTGTCACTCCTCACCCTCACTCTCCCCCCACCCTCACTACCACCACTGTCACTCCTCACCCTCACCTCCCTACACCCTCACTACCACCACTGTCACTCCTCACCCTCACTCTCCCCACACCCTCACTACCACCACTGTCACTCCTCACCCTCACCTCCCCACACCCTCACTACCACTACTGTCACTCCTCACCCTCACTCTCCCCCCACCCTCACTACCACCACTGTCACTCCTCACCCTCACCTCCCCACACCCTCACTACCACCACTGTCACTCCTCACCCTCACTCTCCCCCCACCCTCACTCTTTCAAAAGTCACTCCCCCACAGTGGGTAGAGGTGGAGCTGGGGGACATTGAGAGGACGTCGGGAGTATACCAGGGCGTTAGGAGGATGGATGGAGTGCACTGGTACAGAGTGGAATTACTGCGAGTTTGGTGAAGAGGGGAGTTTGGTGAGGAGGGGAGGGAGGTGCTCGTTCCTTTCTCATTCTCCATCTTTCTCAGCCTGCAGGAGACCAGGAGGTGAAAAGCTGCGCGAGAGGTCTGAGTTTTGAAATTATCCAAAAGTGACATCACAGGAAGAACACAAGTTCATTGGTTGGTGAGAAACTGTTGTTAGAGAGGGTCTTCAAGTAGCTGGAAATTAGAAAAATAATTTTTTTAAAGAAGATTTCAGTAAGAAACACAACAATAGGGAAGTAAAGTTAAGTTAAGTCAAGGCCAGGTAAAATACAGTAGTATGAGTAAACCAAAGTAAAATAAAGTTAACATAAGGCAAGTAGATTGAAGCCATGGCAGGACAGTTCGATCATGTGGAATGCGTATCCTGTAATATGTGGGAAGTTGTGGATGCTACTGGTGCCCTAAAGGGCCACATGTGCAGGAAGTGTCACCAGCTGCAGAAACTTGAGCTCCGGGTTTCAGAGCTTGAGCAGTGGCTGGAGTCACTGTGGTATATCAGTGAGGTTGAGAGCTATATGGATAGCACCTTTAGGGATGTGAGCACACTGGAGCTTAGGAGCCTGGAGGCAGGAAGGGAATGGGTGACCGCCAGGCAGACCAAGAGAACTGGGCAGGTAGTGTAGGAGTCCCCTGGGGTCCTGCTCACCAAACGGTTTTTCAATTTGGATACTGGTGAAGGTATTGATTCCTTGGAGGAGTGCAGTCAGAGCCAGGTTTGTAGTACCACAGGCAGTTCTGCTGTACAGGAGGGGAGGGGGAAGATAGGAAGAGCAGTAGTGATAGGGGATCCATTAGTTTGGGGAACAGACAGGCGTTTCTGTGGCTGTAGATATGGCTCCAGTTTGGTATGTTGCCTCCCTGGTGCCAGGGTCAAGGATGTCATGGTGCAACTGCAGGAAATTCTTCTGGGGGAGGGTGATCAGCCAGATGTTAATACCAATGTCTTAGGTAGGAAAGGGGATGAGGTCCTGAAAGCAGACTTCAGGGAGATAGGAAGGAGATTGAGAAGCAAGATCTGTAAAGCAGTAATTTCGGGATTACTCCCAGTCCCATGTGCAAGTGAGTACAGAAATAGGAGAATTGAGCAAACAAACATGTGGCTGGAAAGCTGGTGTAGGAGGGAGGGCATCAGATTTCTGAGGGATTGGGACCGGTTCTGGGGAAGGTGGGATCTGTACAAGCCGGACGGTCTACACCTGAACAGGAATGAGAAGAATATCCTCGCAGGGAGATTCGCTAGTGCTGTTGGGGGCTGGGTTTAAACTAGATTGGCAGGGGGCTGGGAACCTGAGGGCAAATTCAGAGCAGGGAATGGGAGATGGAGAATTAGTGAGTGACTCTGAAAGACTGAAGAAGCACAGGTTAAAAAGTGTAGAATTTGGCGTTGTTAAAAGGTGTATATATAAATGCAAGGAGTATGGCAAATAAAGTCAGTGAGCTGAGGGCACAGATAGACACAGGGCAGCATGGTATCATCGATATAACGGAAACTTTGCTTAAAGAGGGGGAAAAGGGGCAGCTCAACATCCCTGGATATTGAGTTTTCAGGCAGGGTAGAGAGGGGGAATAAAAAGGTGGGGGTGAAGCATTATCGGTTAAAGAAACAATTACAGCTGTGAGGAGGGATGATATATTAAATGAAGCAGCAAATCAGGCCATATGGGTTGAACTCAGAAATAAAAAATGGGCAGCCACTTTGTTAGGAGTGTACTATAGATCCCTAAATAGTGGAAAGGAGTTAGAAGGGCAAATATGTAGACAGGTTTCTGACTGCAAAACCAATAGGGCAGTAATCGCTGGGGACTTCAGCTACCCTAATATCAATTGGGATATGAACAGTGTGAAGGGCACAAAATTCTTGAACTACATTCAAGAGAACTTTTTTAGCCAGCCCATAACAAGCCCAACGAGAGGGGGCACAATTCCAGATTTAGTCTTAGGAAATGAAGCTGGGCAAATGGATGAGGTAGCAGTGGGGACTATTTTGGAGATAGTGACCATAATACAGTTAGATTTAGCATCATTATAGAAAAGGAGAAAGGAAGAACAGGAGTAAAAGTTCTATATTGGGACAATACAAATTTTACAAAGCTGAGAGGTGAACTGGCGAGAGTGGATTGGATACAGCTACTAGAAGGGAAAGCAGTGTCAAATCAGTGGGAGGTATTCAAAAGCGAGATTCTACAGGCACAGTGTAGACATGGCCGCACGAAGGAAAAGGGTGGTACTGCCAAATCTAGAACCCCCCTGGTTAACCAGAAACATGCAGGGTAAGATAAAGCAGAAAAAGAAAGCTAATGACAATCACAAAAAGTTCAATACTGTAGAAAGCTGGAGGAGTATAGAAAGTACAGGGGTGAGGTTAAAAAGCAAAGAGGATATGAAAAAATAGAATCAAAGAAATTCCAAAGATGTTTTACCAGTACATTAAGAGCAAGAGAATAACTAAGGAAAGGGTAGGGCCTATCAGAGATGTACATGGTAACTTGTGGGTTGATGTTGAAGATGTGGGCAGGGTTCTCGATGAGTACTTTGTCTCTGTCTTCACTAAGGAGAGGGATGATGCAGACATTCTAGTTAAAGAGGAGGAGTGTAAAATATTAGATACAATAAGCACAGTGAGAGGGGAAGTGCTGGAGGGACTGGCATCATTAAAGGTGGATAACTCCCAGTGCTGGATTGTATCCCAGGCTGTTAAAGGAAGCCAGGGAGGAAATAGTGGATGCTCTGAGGATCATTTTCCAATCCTCACGAGATACAGGTGAGGCACCAAAGGATTGGAGATCTGCAAACGTTGTATCAATATTTAAAAAGGGTGAGGGATGGACCAGAAAATCACAGGCCGGTCAGTCTGACTTCGGTGGGGGGCAAATTATTGAATCAATTCTGAGAGACAGGATAAACTGTCACCTAGAAAGGCATGGGTTAGTCAGGGACAGTCAGCATGGTTTTGTTAGGGGAAGATCGTGTCTTAGTAACTTAGATGGATTTTTTGAGGGAGTAACAAGGAGGATTGATGAGGGTAGTGTAGTGGATGTTGTCTATATGGATTTTAGGAAGGCATTTGACAAGGTCCCAAATGGCAGACTGGTCAGAAACGTGAGATCCCATGGGATACAGGGGAAGATGGCAAGTTGGATCCAAAATTGGCTCAGTGACAGGAAACAAAGGGTAATGGTCGCTGGGTGTTTTTGTGAATGGATAATGGCTTCCAGTGGCATTCCACATGGTTCGGTTTTGGGGCCCTTGCTATTTGTTGTATATATTAATGATTTAGACTTAAATGAGGAAGGCATGATTAGGAAATTTGTAGATGAGACAAAAATTTCCCGTGTAGTTGATAGTGAAGAGGATAGTTGTTGTCTCCAGAATGATATCAATGGTTTGGTTGAGGGGGTGGAAAAGTGGCAAATGGAATTCAATCCAGAGAAGTGTGAGGTAATGCATTTGGGGAGGAGAAACAAAGCAAGGGAATACTCAATAAACAGGAGGATATTGAGAGGGGTTGAGGGAGTGAGAGACTTTGGAGTGCATGTCCACAGGTTCCTGAAGGTGGCACGACAGGTGGATAATGTGGTAAAGGAAGTATACGGAATGCTTTCCTTTATTGGGTGGCCTATGAACACAAAAGAGATGTAATGCTGGAACTGTATGAAACACTGGTTAGGCCACAGCTGGAATTTTGTTCACAGTTCTGGTCACCACCAGAATGCCATTTGAAATCCAGGTATACTATACCTACTGGTCCCCTTTATCTACACTCTAGTTACATCCTCAAAAAGCTAATAAATTTGTCAAACACAATTTCCCTTTAGCAAAACCATGTTGACTTGTTCTAATCATACTTTGCTTTTCTAAGTGCATTATTAGGCCTTCCTTAATATTGCTGAAAAAAGACATTTTGTCAAAGCTATTTGTCTTGCACTCACCAGGACAATCGCAAAAATACCAATGTCAGGGGAAGCAACAACTTTTATAATCCACTTGCCAACCAATCAGCACTCTCTTCTCAACAGTACAAAGTTGCTGCTTCCCCTAACATTGGTATTCTTGCAGTTGTCCTGATGAGTCTGAGATGAAAAGCTTTGACAAAATGTCTTTTTTCAGTAATACTCAAGTTCTGCACCACCAAATGGCTGCTTCCTTGATAATAGATTTCAGAATTTTCCCAACAACTGATGTTACGACACTGTTTACTCTCTTCCTCCTTTCTGAAAAAGTGGTGTAACATTTGCCAACTGCCAATCTGGTAGGACTGTCCCCGAATCTAAGGAATTTTGAAAATCATAACTTGCACATCCACTGCCTTTGCAGCTATCGCTTTTCGGACCCGAGTGTGTAGGCCATCAGAACCCTGGGATTTGTCAGATTTTACACCCTTAACTTCCTTTAATACCTTACCTTTGCTGGTATTAACTTCCTTAATTTCCTCACTCTTTTTAGCCCCTGTGTTATCGTCTATTTCTGTTTTGAAACTTGTGTTTCTACTGTGAAGACAGACACAAAATGTTTGTTCAATGCCTCCGCTATTTCCTCATTCTCCATGATAATTTCTCCTGTCTCTGCTTCTAAGGGACTAATGTTTACTTTAGCTACTCTCTTCTTTTTTATATACTTATAAGTGCTCTTACAATCTGTTTTTATATTTCTAGCTAGTTTACTCCCATATTCTACTTTATCCCTTGTAATCAACTTTTTGGAGGCCCTTTGCTAGTTTCTAAAACACTCCAAATCCCCAGACTTGTTGCTGTTTTTTGTAACACTGGAAACTTCTTTTAGTCTAATCCTGTCCTTAACTTCTTGAATGGGCCATGAATGGATCCTTCTGGCTGAGTTTTTATTCTTCAATATAATGTATTTTTGTTGAACGTTTTGAAATGTTTCTTTCAATGTTTCCCACTCTTCATTTACCTCCATACCTTTTAGTTTATTTACCTCCATACCTTTTAGTTTATTTACCTCCATACCTTTTAGTTTATTTACCTCCATACCTTTTAGTTTATTTACCCAATTCACCTCAGCCAGTTCACCCCTCAGACCAAGTGAATGGCTTTGTTTAAGATTTTTGTTTGCGGTTGGAATATGTCATTTTCAAACTTAACATGGAATTGAATGATATTTTCGTCACTATTTCCCAGTGAATATTTTACTATGACATAACTAATTAACCCTGCTTCATTACACAATACTAGATCTAAGATAGCTCTATCCCTGATCAGTTCCACTATGTACTGCCCCAAGAAACCGTTACAAAAACATTCTACAAATTCATCTTCTAGACCATTCTTGCCAATCTGATTGTCCCAGTCTATATGAAGATTAAAATCCCCCACAATTATTAGGTTTCCTTTGTTGCTATCTCCAATAATTTCTTGTTTGATGCTCTGCCCAAACGTATAACTACTGTTAGGGGGCCTATAACCTACACCTACCAGTGTTTTCTAACTCTTGCTATTTCTAATTTCCACCCATCCTGATTCTACTTCATGATCTCCTGAGGCCAGATCCTTTCTCACTGATGTACTAATGTCATCCTTTACTATCAGGGCCACCCCTCCTCCTTGGCCATTCTGTCCGTCTTTCCTAAATATTGTGTACCCTGGATTATTTATCTTCCTCCAGTGATCACCTTGTAACCAGGTCTCTGTAATGGCAATTAGATCACAGAATCACAGAATCTCACAGTGCAGAACAGGCCCTTCGGCCCATCGAGTCAGCACCGACACATGAGAAACACCTGACCTACCTACCTAATCCTATTTACCAGCACTTGGCCCATAGCCTTGAATGTTATGACGTGCCAAGTGCTCATCCAGGTACTTTTTAAAGGATGTGAGGCAACCCGCCTCCACCACCCTCCCAGGCAGTGCATTCCAGACTGTCACCACCCTCTGGGTAAGAAAGTTTTTCCTTACATCCTCCCTAAACCTCCTGCCCCTCACCTTGAACTTATGCCCCCTTGTAACTGACCCTTCAACTCAGGGGAACAGCTGCTCCCTATCCACCCTGTCCATGCCCCTCATAATCTTGTACACCTCCATCAGGTCGCCCCTCAGTCTTCTCTGCTCCAACGAAAACAACCCAAATCTATCCAACCTCTCTTCATAACTTAAATGTTTCATCCCAGGCAACATCCTGGTGAATCTCCTCTGCACCCCCTCCAGTGCAATCACATCCTTCCTATAATGTGGTGACCAGAACTGCACACAGTATTCCAGCTGTGGCCTCACCAAAGTTCTATACAACTCCAACATGACCTCCTTACTTTTGTAATCTATGCCTTGATTGATAAAGGCAAGTGTCCCATATGTCTTTTTCACCACCCCACTAACATACCCCTCTATGATCCAAATCATTTTCCTCTATTTGTGCCACTAGTTCATCTAATTGCAGATGCTTCGTGAATTCAGATAAAGAGCCTTTAATTTTAAACAAAAATAAAAATAGCTGGAAAAACTCAGCAGGTCTGACAGCATCTGTGGAGAGGAACACAGTTAACGTTTCGAGTCCGAATGACCCTTCAACAGAACTGAGGGAATATAAAAATGAGGTGAAATATAAGCTGGTTGAGGGGGGTGGGACAGGTAGAGCTGGATAGAGGGCCAGTGATAGGTGGAGGCAAAGAAGAGATTGCCAAAGATGTCATAGACAAAAGGACAAAGGGGTGTTGACTGTGGTGATATTACCTAAGGAGTGTGCTAATGGTGACATTAAGGGTAGAAAGCAGGACGCTCAAGGTACAGATAGCCCTAGTGGGGGTGGGGTGGGGGGGAAGGGAACGAAATAGGCTAAAAGCTGGTGATGAAACAATGGATGGAAATACATTTAAAAATAATGGAAATAGGGGGGAAAAGAAAAAATATATTTACAAAATATAAATTATTGGAAAAGGGGGTGGGGATGTAGGAGAGAGTTCATGATCTGAAGTTGTTGAACTCAATATTCAGTCCGGAAGGCTGTAAAGTGCCTAGTCGGAAGATGAGGTGCTGTTCCTCCAGTTTGCGTTGAGCTTCACTGGAGCAATGAAGCAGGCCAAGGACGGACATGTGGGCATGAGAGCAGGGTGGTGTGTTGAAATGGCAAGTGACAGGGAGGTTTGGGTAGTGCTTGCGGACAGACCGAAGGTGTTCCGCAAAGCGGTGACCCAGTCTGCGTTTGGTCTCTCCAATGTAGAGGAAACCGCATTGGGAGCAGCGAATGCAGTAGACTAAATTGAGGGAAGTGCAAGTGAAATGCTGCTTCACTTGAAAGGAGTGTTTGGGCCCTTGGACGGTGAGGAGGGGGGAAGTAAAGGGGCAGGTGTTGCACTTTCTGCTGTTGCATGGGAAGGTGCTGTGGGATGGGGTTGAGGTGTAGGGGGTGATAGAGGAGTGGACCAGGGTATCCCAGAGGGAATGGTCCCTATGGAATGCTGACAGGGGGGGAGAAGGGAAGATGCATTTGGTGGTGGCATCATGCTGGAGTTGGCGGAAATGGCAGAGGATGATCCTTTGAATGCGGAGGCTGGTGGGGTGATAAGTGAGGACAAGGGGGACCCTATCCTGGTTCTGGGATGGAGAGGAAGCCTTTAATTTTAGTTAAAATTCTCTTCAATGACCATATTCACTGATGTACATTTTTTGTTAAACCCCCTGTCCCTTCCTGACCCACTCCGCTTGCGTTTACCCACATCACTAGGCTGTTCCATTAGATCAACCTTTCTCTTTGGATTTCTAACACTCCCTTCACACGAGCTCTCCCCTCCCTCCACTCTAACCAGATTCTGCACTGCACCCACTTCTCACTCTGTGCTCTCAATCCTACCCCATTCACAAAAACCCTCACCTCACTCTCCCACTCACTCTCATCAACCTCAACTGCACAACTCAGTGCACCCACTTCCTCACTCCCTCCACAGACTCACCTCCCTCACCCTCACTCCTTCCACAGACTCAACTCCCTCACCCTCACTCCTTCCACAGACTCAACTCCCTCACCCTCACTCCTTCCACAGACTCAACTCCCTCACCCTCACTCCTTCCACAGACTCACCTCCCTCCCCCTCACTCCCTCCACAGACTCAACTCCCTCACCCTCACTCCTTCCACAGACTCACCTCCCTCACCCTCACTCCTTCCACAGACTCAACTCCCTCACCCTCACTCCCTCCACAGACTCACCTCCCTCACCCTCACTCCCTCCACAGACTCACCTCCCTCACCCTCACTCCTTCCACAGACTCAACTCCCTCACCCTCACTCCTTCCACAGACTCACCTCCATCACTCTCACTCCTTCCACAGACTCACCTCCATCACTCTCACTCCTTCCACAGACTCACCTCCCTCACCCTCACTCCTTCCACAGACTCAACTCCCTCACCCTCACTCCTTCCACAGACTCACCTCCCTCACCCTCACTCCTTCCACAGACTCACCTCCCTCCCCCTCACTCCTTCCACAGACTTACCTCCCTCACCCCCACTCCTTCCACAGACTCAACTCCCTCACCCTCACTCCTTCCACAGACTCAACTCCCTCACCCTCACTCCTTCCACAGACTCAACTCCCTCAGCCTCACCCCTTCCACAGACTCACCTCCCTCACCCTCACTCTTTCCACAGACTCACCTCCCTCACCCTCACTCCTTCCACAGACTCAACTCCCTCACCCTCACTCCTTCCACAGACTCAACTCCATCACCCTCACTCCTTCCACAGACTCAACTCCCTCACCCTCACTCCTTCCACAGACTCACCTCCCTCACCCTCACTCTTTCCACAGACTCACTTCCCTCACCCTCACTCTTTCCACAGACTCACCTCCCTCACCCTCACTCCTTCCACAGACTCACCTCCCTCACCCTCACTCCTTCCACAGACTCAACTCCCTCACCCTCACTCCTTCCACAGACTGAACTCCCTCACCCTCACTCCTTCCAGAAACTCACCTCCCTCACCCTCACTCCTTCCACAGACTCAACTCCCTCACCCTCACCCCTTCCACAGACTCAACTCCCTCACCCTCACCCCTTCCACAGACTCACCTCCCTCTCACTTCTTGCACAGGTTGGCCCCCCTGTTTCCTGCCTCCAGCACTGACAGTAACTGTAAGCCCCCTCTCTCCCCGAGTGCGCTGTAACCTTCACCCCTCTCATCACACATCCTGAAATGGCACCTGTACAATGTTCCTCAAAGTTCTGCCATTTATGCTGTATGTGCTCGATCCTCAGCTTCACCATTTACGCTGGACCCCGAGGATCTACACTGCCCTCAGAGATACTCCCAGGTCTGTTGTGCCACCCTGGCATGAGAAGTAATTAGGGGAATGCAGGGGAGAGGGTGAGGGTCAGCGGAGGGTGGCAGGATATTGATGATGTTTCACTGGCAGAGGAGAGGCCCTGGATTCTAGCGGGATTCCCCACTCCCTCAGAGTTGGCAATGGTGAGCCTTGCAATTCATTGGTGAACAGTCACCACCTTAATCTCTTAGTCTCACAACTCCCACAGCGCAATATCACTTTCAATGGACTTCAGAACATTGACAACTCTGACGAAGCATTTCATGTGATGATCAATATTGTCAAAGTTCAATTACTAAATTTTCTCCACCTCTAGCCTGCTCCAGGACCATCACATGAAGAACCGTAATCCAAACCGGAGAGCGTTGCTGGTTAGGCCAGCATTTGTTATCCCTCCCTAATTGCCCTTGAGAAGGTGGTGGTGAGCTGCCTTCTTGAACCGCTGCAGTCCATGTGGTGTAGGTACACCCACAGTGCTGTTAGGGAGGGAGTTCCAGGATTTTGATGTGATATAGTTCTTTGTCAGGATGGTGAGTGGCTTGGAGGGGAACTTGCAGGTGGTGGTGTTTCCATATACCTGCTGCCCTTGTTCCTCTAGGTGGTGGAGATTGCGGTTTTGGGAGGTGCTGTCCAAGGTGCCTTGGCAAGCTGCTGCAGTGCATCTTGTATAAGGTACACACTGCTGCTACTGTGCATCAGTGGTGGAGGGAGTGAGCATTTATGGTGGTGCATGGGGTGCCAATCGAGTGCGCTGCTTTGATGGTGTTGAGTCTTTTGAGTGTTGTGGGAGCTGCGCTCATCCAGGGAATTGGAGAATATTCCATCACACTCCTGACTTGTGACTTGTAGATTCTAGACAGGCTTTGGGGAGTCAGGAGGTGAGTTACTCACCACACAATTTCCTGCTTCTAACCCGTTCTTGTAGCCACAGTATTTATATAGCTAGTACAGTTCAGTTTCTGGTCAATGGTAACCCCCAGGATGTTGATAGTGGAAGATTCAGTGATGGTAATGCCATTGAATGTTAAGGGGAGATGGTTAGATTCTCTTTTGTTGGAGATGGGCATTGGCTGGTGTTTGTTTGGTATGAATGTCACTTACAATTTATCAGCCCAAGCCTGAATGTTGTCCAGGTCTTGCTGCAAATGGGCAACGACTGCTTCAGTATCTGAGGAGTGGCGAATGGTGCTGAACATTGTGCAATCATCAGCGAACTTCCTCATTTCTTACCTTATGGTAGAGGGAAGGATATTGGACCTTGGACACTACCCTGAGGAACTCCTACAAAGATGTCCTGGGGCTGAGCTGATTGGCCTCCACTGACTACAGCCATCTTCCTTTGTGCTGTGTATGACTGCAACCAGTGGAGAATTTTCTCCCTGGTTCCCATTGACTCCAGTTTTGCTAGGGCTCCTTGATGCCACATTCAGTGAAATGCTGCCTTGATGTCAGGGGCAGTCACTCTTACCTCACCTCAGGAGTTCAGCTCTTTTGTCTATGTTTGGACCAAGGCTGTAGTGAGGTCAGGAGCTGAGTGGCCCTGGCAAATTCTCATTTGTTTTGCTATTTCCTCAAGAAATTCTATTATCTTAACAAATCCAAGTCGATTATCTCTGAATCCTTCTAATGCTGAAGGCCCTTTGGTAATCAATAAATCTCTGCCCTCCCCTTATTGCTTTCCCTTCCCAACCAAAAATATTCAAACCCAGAATGTCAGAATTCCACTGTGCTCCAGATCAAGCCAAAGAAAGATTTTGAATCCCCCCAAAACGGGTGAGTTGGGTCTGGACAGGCTGTTAAATTTTTGAAATCTCAGGCCCAATCGAACTTGTCTTGCTTCCGGTTTTAATGAGGTGGATCTCGGCTCTCAGCAAAAGGCCTGAGCCAATCAAGGTCTTCAGGAAGCACTTGTCCTGCATCAACTTCACTGAGGATCAATGTGTGAGACCAAGCATCGCCCTCGGTAACCCCAACTCTAGTCCAGCCCATGGACAGAACTGCCTGTATTGCCATGGTTACTGTCACCTTTCAGGCGCCAGCAAGTGACATCAGCAGCATCTCCCAGTTTGTTGTGAGTCACTGCATCAGGGTGAGAACTGAGACTTTCAACACCAGGAGGAAGATTCGGATCCCCTCCTCCATGGACAGGGAGAAGCAGGAATGAGCTTGCACCTCATCCAGATGGCAGGTTTCACCAGTGTGTCACCCTCGTGAGGATCCTGCACCATATCATCCATCTCTCAACACAACTGTGAGTGCTCTATCTCTCTCTCTCTCTCCTGCTTTTCACTCTGCTGCCATACACTAATTGTCTCTACTTCAGTTCACAGGGAGCTCTGCCAAGCGACCGACACCCTCAGCCAGACAGTCCCTCAGCTCCATCCAGGTCCTCACCTCCAGCCAAGAGGACACCTCCTCTATTGAAGAGCTGGAAATAAGCAGCCTGAACACCCATCACAGCGCTTACCCACACCCTCCACCAGCGCAGACACACACCTCGGTGGGACCTCGATCTAGAGCAGGCTCGGGTTCACAATCTGGTGGTCACCACACGGACACGTGTCCGCAGCAGGAGGAGGCAGGTTCAACCGAGCTCCCCGGCACTCGAGGGACTGATGAGGAAGAGGCATCTGTGAGGTCCGAGTCAGGTGACAAGCCTCTGGATTCGGCCTTCCAGCTCACTCTGGAGAGTCAGCAGAAGGCGTGGGATTATCACCCAGAGCTGTTGGAAGGTCTCAGCAGGGTGGCTCACTAGTCAGAGGAGTGCGTCCGTCTGCTCTCTGATAAAGTGGTGCCCACATGTGCGAATATGGAGGTCTCCATGGGGAGGATGGTGGACGCCATGGAGACCCTGGTCCACCAGAACGTGGGGATGCGCACAGACCTGCACCCAATCATGGGAACCATGAGTGAGTTCCTGCAGTGGCAACACGAGAGGGAAATGGGGCACCTCGACATCCCTCCAGGTGCTCCTTTCCCTCAAGGAGTCAGGCTGGGGTCCCCGGATGAGCAAAGGGAGGATGAGCAGCAGCTGGACACCCCTGGGTCATCCACTCAGGAATCTCAGAGGCTGCCCTCTCCCTCTGAGTCCCCTTTGCCTGTGACCCCCTCAGCCTCACAGAGGGAGCAGCTGGTCAATGAGTGATTCTGGAGGAAGGAGTGTGTGTGTGGCAGGGCCTTTCAGAGTCTCATGTAAGCCTCTCCCCTGCAAGTGGATCCTTCACTTCTCACACCCATCTCAATGTCCTGAGCAGTTTGAATGCTGCCTGCTGGGATTCACTTTCAATTGACCATCTGAGCTGAGCTGGATCTCCGCCCAATGATCACACTCCCATGTTGTACCTGAACCTGCCCACCATAACTCTCACTTCACTTTCGATGTCGACAGCATGGTCTGGATTCGATTTTTCGTGTGCTCCCCCGTCTTTTCCCACCCGCCCCCACAAGTCACCCATTTCCTTTCCCCCATCACAGTTGACCCCCCCGGCATCAATTTCCACCTCCCCTCTGTGAAGGAGTAATTTGACAAGGAAGTATTCAATGAACGGCATGACACTAGGAAGTTCTGAGGAACAAAGGGACCTTGACGTGTGTGTCCATAGATCTCTGAAGGCAGAGGGCCATGTTAGTGGGGTGGTGAAAAAGACATATGGGGCACTTGCCTTTATCAATCGAGGCATAGATTACAAAAGTAGGGAGGTCATGTTGGAGTTGTATAGAACCTTGGTGAGGCCACAGCTGGAGTACTGTGTGCAGTTCTGGTCGCCACATTATAGGAAGGATGTGATTGCACTGGAGGGGGTGCAGAGGAGATTCACCAGGATGTTGCCTGGGATGAAACATTTAAGTTATGAAGAGAGGTTGGATAGACTTGGGTTGTTTTCGCTGGAGCAGAGAAGACTGAGGGGTGACCTGATCGAGGTGTACAAGATTATGAGGGGCATGGACAGGGTGGATAGGGAGCAGCTGTTCCCCTTAGTTGAAGGGTCAGTCACAAGGGGGCATAAGTTCAAGGTGAGGGGCAGGAGGTTTAGGGGGGGTGTGAGGAAAAACTTTTTTACCCAGAGGGTGGTGACAGTCTGGAATGCACTGCCTGGGAGGGTGGTGGAGGCGGGTTGCCTCACATCCTTTAAAAAGTACCTGGATGAGCACTTGGCATGTCAAAACATTCAAGGCTATGGGCCAAGTGCTGGTAAATGGGATTAGGTAGGTAGGTCAGGTATTTCTCACATGTCGGTGCAGACTCGATGGGCCGAAGGGCCTCTTCTGCACGGTGATTCTGTGATTCTGTGACCTACCAGCCACAACCCATTTCTTTCAGGGATGTCCAGGTGAACGTGCACATTCCCTTCCTTCCCAAAAATCCCATCTCCATCCACATTCTCCTCCCCAATCTCCTCCTTCCCACCCCCAGGCTCCATGTCTGCCTCCGAGTCCCCAGCCACCAGCCTCGCCGTCCCTTCTACCCATACCGTCAAACCCTCACCCTCTCACCCTACCGCCTCTCTCTGCCCTCGGCCATTCTCACCATTCCCTTGTTCCACGCCTTACCCCCTCTCCCCAGCCTATCCTTTCTCCCCCAGCCCTACTCCCTCTCCTCCAGCCTTACCCCCTCTCCTCCAGCCTTACCCCCTCTCCTCCAGCCTTATGCCCTCTCCTCCAGCCTTACCTCCTATCCTCCAGCCTTACCCCCTCTCCTCCAGCCTTACCCCCTCTCGTCCAGCCTTACCCCCTCTCTCCAGCATACCCTTTCTCCCCCAGCCCTACTCCCTCTCCTCCAGCCTTACCCCCTCTCCTCCAGCCTGACCCCCTTTCCTCCAGCCTTACCCCCTCTCCTCCAGCCTTACCCCCTCTCCCCAGCCTACCCTCTCTCCCCCAGCCCTACTCCCTCTCCTCCAGCCTTACCCCCTCTCCTCCAGCCTTACTGGATTAGGATTGGTTAACACACAGAAGATATAGAGTCAGAATTAATGGGTCTTTTTCAGGTTGGGAAGATGTAACTAGTGGAGTGCCACAAAGATCAGTCCTAGGGTCTCAATTATTTACTATCTACATTAATGACTTGGAGGAGGGGGCAGAGTGTAAGGTATCCAAATTTGCTGTTGATACAAAAATAGGTGGGAGGGCATGTTGTGATGTTGTGATGAGGACATAAGGAATCTGCAAGGGGGTATAGACAGGTTGAGTGAGTGGGTAAAAACTTGGCAGTTGGAGTTTAATGTAGGAAAGTGTGAGGTCATGCACTTTAATAGGAAGAATCAAAAGACAGACTATTATTTAAATGGACAGAGACACCAAAAAAGTGCAGCACAGAGGGATCTGGGTGTTCTTGTGCATGAAACACAAAAAGTTAACACGCAGGTGCATTAAGAAGGCAAATGGAATTTTGGCCTGTATTGCTGGGGGGGTTGGTATTTAAAAAGGGAAGTGTTGTTACAACAGTACAGGGTGTTGGTGAGGCCGCACCTGGAGTACTGTGTATGGGTTGGTCCCCCTATTTAAGAAAGGATATACTGGCATTGGAGACAGTTCAAAAGGGATTCACTAGGCTGATTCCTGGATGAAGGGGTCGATTTATCAAAAACGGCTAAACAGGTTAGGCATTTATTCATTAGAGTTTAGAAGAATGAGGGGTGATCTTATTGAAACGTACAAGATTCTGAGGGGGCTTGACAGGGTAGATGTTGAGATGATGTTTCCACTAGTGGGGGAATCTCGAACTAGGGGACATAGTTACAGAATAAGGAGACACTCATTTAAAACTGAGATGCGAAGGAATTTCTTCTCTCTGAGGGTAGTGAATGTCTGGAATTCTCTACCCCAGAGAGTTGTGGAGGCTAGATCACTGAGAGTATTTAAAGAGGAGGTAGATAGATGTTTGAAATCTCGGGGAGTTGAGGGCTATGAGGAGCTGGCACGAAAGAGAAAGTGAGGCCTGGAGCAGATCAGCCATGATCTTACTGAATGGTGGGGCAGGCTTGAGGGGCCGAATGGCCAACTCCTGCTCCTATTTCTAATGTTCTTATGTTCTTCCTGTTTCCTCCAGCCTTCCTCCCTCCCCTCCCCGCATTCCTCCCTCCCCCCTCCCCACACTCCTCCCTCCCCTCCCCACACTCCTCCCTCCCCCCCTCTCCCTGGACTCCCTGGACTCCCTCCTCTCCCCGCACTCCTGCACATCACCCTTGTCAGGATGTTTATGGCATCAGGGTGTGATCTTGCTGATGTGGGTGGGCGATCCAGCGGGGGTGGGGGGGGTGATTCCGGCGGCCTGGGTGCAGCTGTATTACAATGAGGTTCCCGATGTCCAATGGCAGGGACCGCGGCCGGCCATTGACCAGCTGAGTGGACGATTGTGGTGAAACCGATTTCAGGCCTTCTCACTATCTTGTCCACTTAGGCCCGACGCCAGTGGGCATGGAAAATTCCGCCCTCTGTGTGATCCCCCCGAGAATCCAATCTTTATTGATTGAAATGTCACAAAGTACAGCTGGTCTGTCAGCACAGAAAGTGCATCCTGCATGTCTGTGCCCAATATCCTGGCAACTGACATGGCTTCTCCACTCTCTGCCAGTTCTCAGTGCTGCCTTTATACCGACCATGCTGCCTGCTGGGTGACAGGGGCTATCCCCTCAGGACATGGCTCATGTTCCTGTCAGGAACCCAGGCAGAACTGCTGAACTGGTCTACAATGAGAATCATGCTGCCAACAAATAACATCATTGTACGTTCAGTGTCCTCACACAATGTTTCCCCTGTCTGGTTTGTTCCAGCCAAGCTTTGCAGTAAACCCTTGAACAAGGATCTAGATTTGTGCTCATTTGCTGTATGGTTCATAACATCTCCATCATGAAGACCAGATCTGACCACTACCTGGGCAGCAACATAGAATCATACAAAATGACAGCACTGAAGGCAGCCATTCAGCCTGAAATGCTTGTATAGGCTCTTTGATAGATCAGCCTGCTTAGTCCCACACTCCCACCTTTTGTCTGTAACCTTGTACAAGAACCTGTCCAACTCCTTTAATTTTAGGAACGAGTTATCACCAACTTTTCAGGTACAGCATTGCAGACCCTGACAAGACCCTCGGAGTGAAAAACTTTCTAACTCTTCTCCCCTCTAGTTCTTTATCTGATGATTTTGAATCTATGACCTGTTGTTATTGACCCACTCGCCAGAGGGAACAATTTTTATCTATCTTCTTTATTAAAACCTCTCACCATTTTGGAAACCTCATTAGGTCACCTCTTAATCTTCTCTGTTTGATTGAGAACAGTCCTAACCTTTCCAATCTCTCCTCATAATTGAAGTTCCTCACCCCTAGTGCCATCCTGAGAAACCTCTGCACCCTTTCTAAAGCCTTTACATCTTTCCTGAGTGAGGTGCCTAGAATTGACCACAATATCCCAGCTGAGGCTTAAACTGTGACTTATAAAATTCTAGCATGATCACTTTGCTTTTATATTCCATTCCTCTATTTATAAATCCAAAACAACCTATCTGCTTTTTAAAACAACCTTATCAGCTTGCCCTAGAACCTTTAGAGGATTTGTGTATATGGATACCTATGTCTCTCTGCTCCTCTGCACGTTTCTGTCATTTATAGTATTCTGTCTTTCTATGTTGCATTTTGTTCTTCCAAATTGCATCACTTCACTGCATTGAACTCCATCCTGTCTAACTCATCCTACAGTCTACAACTATCCTCAACACCAGCTGTTATGTGTTAAAGTTTTGTATCATCTGCAAACTTTATAATGTTGCCCCTTTCGGCTGAAGCTAGATCATTTAGAAAAGTTGAAAATATGATGGGCCCAAACTGACCCATCTGAAAAAAAACATTCCTTCATCACCATCCTCTGCTTCCTGTCGCTGAGCTAATGCTGTATCCATATAACCACTTTCCCCTTAATTCCAGGGCTTTCCATCTTCTTAACAAACTTTCCATGTGGAATTTTGTCAAATCCCTTCTGCATTTCCTTTTATACATCTACAACAATACCTTGATTAACCTTCTCTGTCATCCCAAAGAATTCAGCCAAGTTAGTCAGACATGATTTGTCTTTAACAATCGGTTCTGGCTCTCCTTGATGAACCCATGGCTTCCAAATGAAAGTTCATTTGTCCCTGATAATGGTTTCCAATAACTTCCCCAATACTGATATTATTCAGGCTGATCTGGAGTTTCCTGTTTTTTCCCTCTCCCCTTTTTTGAACAGTGATATAACATTAGCAACCCTCTGGTCCTCTGGCACTATGCCTGTACCCAATGAGGATTGAAAGATTGTGACCAATGCCTCTGCTATTTTAACCTTTCCTTCTTTCAACAGCCTGGGATGTATTCCATCCAGGACCAGGACTTACCAACTTGCAGCAAGGCTGATCTTTTTAGCACATCCTCTCTATTACTCCCTGTCCACACCACCTCTCTTCTTTTAGTGTAATCTTCACATCATCCGCTTACTTTGCGAAGACAGAAGCAAAGTATTTGTTTAATAATTTATCCATATCCTCTGCCTCTACATGAAGATTCCCTTTGGATCCCAAACAGTCCCACTGAAAGAGGAAATGCAGAAGGAGGAAGAAGAGGAGGAGAAACATGAGGAGAAGGAAGATGAGGGTCAGGAAGAGGAGGAAGAGCATGAGGAAGAAGAAGATGAGAAGGATGATAGCTCCAATTGCTGAATCTTGCGAGGACCGGCTCAAAGAAAGGTGATTGAATTGTGTCAACCCTCCCATTTCCCATTCACCACCAGGCGTTACAATCCTAACATTTCATCTTGCAATCACCATCAATCACATTGTCTCCCTTCACTCCACACTTACTGACCTCGCTTAGCTGCCAATTAAATCCCAATACCCAGTCTAATTGGAAAAATAAATTCATCTAATAAATCATTTAAGGGGAGATGGTGGCGTAGTGGTATTGTCACTGGACTAGTAATCCAGAGACCCAGCCTGATACTCTGGGGATCACAGCAGCTGGTAGAATTTGAATTCAGTTCATAAAACCTGGAATTGAAAACTAGTCTCAGTAACGGTGACCATGAAGCTATCATTGATTGTCATAAAAACCCATCTGGTTCATTAATGTGCTTTTGGGAAGGAAATCTGCCGTCCTTACCCAGTCTGGTCTATGTAATTCCAGGGTGACAGCAATGTGCTTGACTCTTAAATGCCCTCTGAAATGGCCTAGAAAGCCAAACAGTTCAAGGGTAATTAGGGATGGACAACTAATGCAGGCCTTGCCAGCGACAGCCACATCCTATGAAAGAATAAAAATAACCTTAGCCTTTACATTAGATGTCAGGATTCATACTTGTGTATTCCCTTAGTGCCTGTCTTCCATGTGCCTTCGTCTGTCCTAATGTCCCTACGAGATGCTTCCTCAGAGGCTACAGAAATTGCTGGTAGAAGGCTTCAATGGAGGATACTGCCACTGGCCTTGGAGGATGACCTCATGCAGCTCTGGGCTTAGAAGGCCCAGCTTCAGACTGACTATCACAGCCTGAGGTGAGCTGACAGGTAACAGCAAGGGCATTGGTAGAGTGGGAACAGGAATGTTGTCATCCTGAGAGACAGGTTGATGCTCCATAGAGCCACTGTCAGGCATCACCTAAGCCATCCTACAGATTTGTTGGAGAGCTGATTGATGCGCTGCTGTGATACCCTGGAAGCCCTTCTGAACAATGGTATCCACAGCAGCCTGAGCTTCCACAACAGTACTCAGACCCTGGATGGAATCCATGTTTGCTGTAATGCAAGTTGCGATGTTGCTAATCTGAACACAAAACAATTTGCATTGATACAGCATTTCTCAGGCAGTAAAACATCCTAAGGTCCTTCATAGGAGTGTTATCAAACAAAGGTAGAAAGCAACATCTTGGTCAAAGAGGTAGGTTTTGGTAAGCATCTTAAAGGAGGAAAGAAAGCTGGACAGAGACAGAGAGGGTGGGGAAGGAATTCCAAATGTTAAAGCCTCGACAGCTGAGAGCTCAGCCACCAATGGTTTTACGGATAAAATTGGGGATGTGTAAGAGACCAGAACTGGGGGAGTGTATATATCTCAGAGGGCTGTAAGCCTGGAGGAAGTTATAGAGATGGAGAGGGACAAAGCAATGGAGGGATTATAAATAAATTTCAGAATTTTAAAATGAAGGTGTTGTTTAACTGGGAGCCATTGTAGGTGTTGTGGTATCTTTGACAAACGGACCACAGGAGTCTCAGGTACAGGTCACAATCGTTTATTCCAGCAATTGCAAGGAGAGAACCATCTCAATACAGCTTGAGACAGCACTCTGCTAAATTACAAATGTTCAGCATATTTATCCATTATTGGTCACGTACAAGAAGTTCCCAGATTCTGATCTCGTCAACATATATGTTTACATTAATCAGACATCTCTGGTAACAGGTCCATGCATCGTATGCCCCTATTTTTCACCCAGGCAGAGACCTTCCCTCCTACCTAAACTAGGACCATCTGTTCTTCCCCTATCTGTTGGAGAGCACACTTAATCTTAGTTGTTATTGCCAATGCTCTGCCTGCAGTCCAGCTCCCAAGGCCTTTCTGTTGTTTACAGGCCCTTAAGGCTGTGCAAGGTTCATCTGGTAACCTTTACCTGCCAATGTGCTGGGTAGCCCTGGTCGCCTGGAGATTTTTACTAATTCATTCCTTTTCAATAAATTCTCCTTTACCATAAATTCTCATTTACTTTCTTCCCCCTAACAATCCCCCCTTTTGGCCCTTGGCCTTGCCCAATGTAGCCAACGACAGTGGTCCTGTCCGTCCCTTTACGCACCGCCGCCCATTGATGCTGGCCAGTCAGCCAACTTTGGGTTGTAATAGGTATCGTCAGACCCCCTGTATCATCTGGCCATTCAATTCAGGCCTCTGGCTTAATAAATTTCATCCCCACCGGTATAAACTCCCCCAGCGCCACCTTAACTAGGGACTGGGAGATAATCTGAATCCACAGGTGTATTTGTACATTTCAGCCCCAGTTCCACCACCACCATGTGGAGGAACCTATTTGCTCAATATCCTCTTTTAAGGCTCTAACCTGTTGCTGCAGTTTATAGTAAGTTCTGTGTATCTGCTGAGCCTGTCTCCGAATTGTGGTTAGGTGCTCGGGTAATAGGGGAATTTCATAGGAGAACTGATTCAGATATTGTGTCAGGTTATCCTTAATGCTTTCCTTGACCTGAATAGTAGCCGTTCCTCTCTTGTATATTTCAACCAGTTCCACCTTCCCTACCCTCGCTGGCGCCTGTGGGTGTGGGCTCACTGAATGATTGTGGATGGGGCATATCCGGTTACTCCTGTACTGGATTCTTTCCTGCCAGGTGGTGATACAATATCTCCCATTCCCTGCATATGGGTCGGTCCTTTTGCAACCCATATAGTTTCCATTGTACAGCTTGCTGCTGCTTTAAATTCACTTCGCTTCATCTGTCTCATATATTGGGTGTGCACATACTACTGCAGTGGTCTCTATACTACACTCTTCTAATGTGGTGCTAACTATATTCCCTTCTATGTCTACTGCATATGGTGGAATGTCATGATCCCTAATATAGTAATTGTCCCATATAACCCCAATATTTTCTACTCTATATAATGTCCTGCCGGGTGTTGACATAGGTATGACAAGTATTACTAATACAATGCCTATTAGCATATTACTATTCACTATACCTTCAACATTCATTCTATATACGCGTGTTAAACCTCTGAGCTGGCAACCGGTCAAGTCATGATTCTTGTGTCGTGAAAGATTAAATAAATGCTCATTAGTTACCCATAAAGGAACTACCCCTTCATTAATCTGTCTTAAATTCTCTTGGGCTTGTTCCAGTGCCCAAGATCCATAGGTGCTGCAAACATCATTTCTGCTCGCTTCGTCTGAAATATTTTTCCCTATTTCAATCAGTTTGTTGATGGTCCCCGCATGATTTTCAAGCACGGTAGCCAGGCCTTGGATTAACCGTGTCATGTCCTGGTCTGTATTTAATTGGGTGTTATGAATTTCCTGTCCCCGCTCTAGAATCTCCTTAAGCTTAAAGCTCAGGGTCCGGACCTTCTGGTCAACAGTTGCTAGGTCCTGAATTAACCACTGATGTCCCTGTATTGAATATCATAGTGGCATCATTTATCAGGCTGCGCTTAACGCGGTTCCCTCCCAAGCCTGGTCACATCTCGCAGTCGAACTGAGGTGCTTCAGTCACCAGCTGGTCCATTCGAGCCGTACTTAGTGCTCGAATATGGGTTGAGTACCACTGGGGCGGGGCAATTCCGGGTATGTTCAAGACCACGGGTACCAGCTCGTGCTGTACATTATCATACAAAACTTCTGATTAACCAGTACCAAACCATTGGTCCTGGATGCATAGTCGGACAAGGTGGGTCAGTCGGTGTGGTTTGAGGGGCTTCAGTTATCTCTACTCGGACTGTGGGAGTAGATGTAGAAGGTGGCTGGGTAGTGGTATTAATTTTCTCTTCTGGGCGGACCTCCCACGCCCGATCTGAAGCAAACCCTTACTACAATCCGAAAGGACTTGTTCTCCGACTGTTACATTTATCATTCCCTGTTGCGCGTCGCATTCGGCACTATCCGTGCTGTACCAAAGTTCCTCCTGCGGTGTGGGACAAGCAGTGATGATCCCCGACCTTGTTGCCAGTACTGACGCCCCCACGACCAGGATTGTAGATCTGTGGAGACATTAACATCGGCTCCCGTTCTCCGGGTTACCGCTTGGTCAATTGTCATGTATCTTTAACTGTGTGTAATGCCTCCATTTACTTCCCGTTCTCATATCTACAAGTACCCACGTATCACCTGTCATCATTACCTGGCATGGTCCATGTCTGTTCACTCCGGGCTCACCTTGACCATCACCTTATTCCCCACTTGGTCCATTGTTGCTCTTTGGATTTGCTGTTTCCATATCCTTAATCACCTGTCGGTCTCTGACTTCCTTCCTTAACTCATGCACTTGCTTATCATTTTCCTCACATAGTCTCACACCCTTCCTTTTAGTGGTCCTACATCTCCCCCTCTTACCATGATTCCCTCGGGTAAGTGCATTGCTCTCCTTGTCATTATTTCAAATGGGGTGAACCTGGTGGTCCTGCTTGGGGTAGCCCTAAGGCACATTAGAATATTGGGCTGTTCCCTGTCTCTTGAATTGCTTTTACTATTAATGTTTTTTTTTAGAGTTTGCTTCATTCTTTCCACCATCCCCGAGCTCTGTGGCTGGTAGGGAATGTGGAATTTCTGTTTAAATTTCAGTTTATACATTTCTTTAATGACTCTTCCTGTGAAATGAATTCCCTGATCTGAATCCATCTGGATAGGCCCCCTCCACTCCTCCCAGTCTACTGTCTCCTGTTGCTGTCCCATGTCAGACCTCAATTCCTTAAACTGCCTCCACAACTCTACAATACACCTTCTTATCCTATCTTTCAATGGCTCAGTATCTTCACTTCCAGTGATGGTTCTCTCTCGGAGCCGCTTAACTCTGTCATCATGGGGTTAATCCTGTGGTCCTACTTTTTGTAGCTCGCAGGCACATTAATCTAGTCAGTAATACATCTATTTAGCCTTTTCCCAGCTTTCCCTTTACCTGTATCCACCTTGTGGTAAATTGTTGTTAAGTATTATTTCTCCTTACCTTTCAATTGCCTGAACTACAGATTCCACATAGTATTACCTCTAAGTTTTTTTTTCCCCTGACCTTGATCATCCTAAGGTTCCCTTGAGTTCAGTTTCTCTATTGTCTTGATCGTTTAAAATGTTTCCTTACTCTTTAGGCCGCATTAACTATTCCGTGTCAATGAGGATCTCTGTGTCTAGATATTTGTTTATCTTCCCTGTGCAGTTCCAATGCCTCAGTTGATGGCCAGATTATCAAATTCACTTCCTTTAAAACGGTTTGTATGTTGTGTCCTCTTCCCCTAACTCTTTCTCCTCATACCAGTTTACACATGCAACAGCTACCATCTTATCTTGTTCAGGTTGCCTGCAGAGACTTTAAAGTCCAATAAAGTATTTTCATAACAGTTTTAAAACAGAAATCAGGCATTGACATGTTTTGCGTCCTTGTCTTATTCTCAAACAACATTTTATTGTCTCAAAAGTAACCCACTAATTGGTGTCTGACCCGTTTCTTTTAGAATTATCCCAGATTCATTAACTCGGCCAAAAATTGGATTTCTGCCAAACTTTGTCAAGGTCTTGAGCTTAACTTCATATTTTGGGAGCAGACTTACAGGTACAAAAGCTTGCAGCATTTGAATTAGTGCCAATTGTTGTCAAAAACCCTTTAAAATGAAAATTCCCTTTTGAGAAATTATCAGGAACCAAACCTCAAATTTTAAACTTTGTAAGAACTGTAATTTACACTATCAAAATTAAAACAACCTCTTTTTCATGTGTAATGATTTGTATCCAAGTTAAAAGTCCCATATGTTTATCGACACATTCTTTACCTTTGGATAGCATCCTCGTTAAATTACACTGCTCTTTACATCTCAAGATTGTCCCAAATTCAAATGACAGTGCTGTTGGGATGCAGATTTCCTTTCATATTTAATTCATCTCTTCAAAAGTTTTTTATCCATTGGAATCACCTAGACCGTGTGTTTGTGTCTTTTGGTTTTCCTAGAATCCTTCTGAACTTCAGGTAATTTCTCCCCTCAAAATTTTAGGATACTAACTTGTAACAGTAGGTCAGCATAGTTTCATTGTATTATTTGTTCATGGGATGTGAGTATTGCTGCAGGGCCAGTGTTTACTGACAATCCCTAATTACCCTTGAGAAAAGGTGATGGGTGACAGGAATTTACTGGCAGCAGAGTTTTGGATGAGCTCAAGTTTACAGGGGGTGGAGGACTGGAGGTCAGTCAGGAGTGCATCAGAATAATCAAGTAACAAAGGCATGGATCAGAGTTTCAGCAGCAGATGAGCTGATGTAGGGATAGCGATGGGCAGTGTTGTGGAGGTGGGAGTTGGTGATGGTGCAGATATGAGGTTGGAGTCTCATTTTGGACACCAAGGTTGTGAAGAGTCTGGTTCATCCTCAGACAGTTGCCAAGGAGAAGGATGGAATTGGTGGCGGGAGAACAGGTTTTGTCATGGGGACTGAGAACAATGACTTCAGTCTCCCCAATAATTAGTTGGAGGAAATTTCTGGATGTCAGACAATATAGAGAAAGTAGAGAGCTCAAGAAAGGTGATGGTGAGTTAGAGCTGAGTGTCATCATTGGATGTGGAAGCTGATATTTTATTTTCAGATGTAGCTGAGGGGCAGTGTAGTAATTATGGTTTTATTTCGTATGTAATATACCTTTAAGAATAATGCGTGTTAAAGAAGATCACATGATCTTTAGTACCCAATAGGAGAGTAGCACAGGCTACATCTGTCGTTAGTAGTTGGTTGTGTAGAGATAGAGTTTGAGTAGAAAGCACACGTGTAGTTGCTGCTGAGTACCTTGTAAATAAACTTAATGTTTCCACCTAAGAAGTGTCTACTGATCAACTCTATCAATAGTACCAACTCGGCCACCCACACAGTAAACTGGTGATGAGGATAAAACAAGTTTAACAGAAGAAATCAAATGAAAAGAAATCAGCACTGTACCTCGCCCAGTAATTGTAAGTAGAGGGTCCGTTCAAATGGGCAAGTAATTCCCTCTTGAAATACCGCAATGCGGAAGAATTGATCCTTTTGATCCAGCCTGGATGATTGGTCTCATTACATTGAACTTCTCACATTCTTTTTCTAAGCAAGCAAGATTATGGGGGAAGAGAGGAGGTGAGCGATCCCCTTAAGTATATGTGGGAATAAAACCTACAGCTTGATTCAAACTTTGATAGCACCCAGTGCCCCAAATTTCAAAAATTTTGATGAATTGGTGGACCTCATGAAGGGTCATTATCAACCAAAGTCCTCGGTAATGATGCAAAGATTCAAGTTTAATTCCATAAATAGAGCCCCTGGGGGTGACAGTTGCATGCTATGTGGCAAATTTGAAGCAGTTAATAGAACATTGTGAATTTGGTACATCTCTAAACGACATGCTCAGAGATGGTTTAGTGTGCAGTGTGAATGAGGACACAATTCAGAAGAGGTTATTGTTCGAGGTGAATTTGGATTTCAAGAAGGTGCTAGAGATAGCGCTGGCTGTAGAAAGCACAGTAAAAGATTCAAAAGCCACACAGGGTGCGCAAAATGGCACCTTCCCCCACATCGGGCAGGAAACCCCAGCCAAAAAGAGTGCGAAAATGCAAGAGAAGCGGAAAACAGCCCCTGCTAGCCGAAAAATAGGGAAGAGTGACTTAGCAGTGAAATAAAAGAACAATTTCAATAAAAGGTGGAAACAAGCAGTTTTTTAACGATCGGCAGTTGAAAAAGATCAAATGCTATTATTGTCACAGAAATGGACAATGAAGTGCAAGGAAAGATTCAAGCAGGCTTGTAAACACAAGAAGAAACCTGGTGAGATCTACAATGTAGAAGAGCCTGAAACAACAAATTCAGATATTTACTCATTGTTTAATATGAAAGTTGGAAAGACAAAACCAATATTTGTAACAGTGAAAGTAAATGGCAGACCTGTTAGAAGGGAAATGGACACAGGAGCTTCCACTGCATTAATTGGGGAACATACCTTCAGATATCTGAATAATGGGGAACATCAGTTAAATTTAGAAGAAACAGCTGCCAAACTAAAAACATACACGGGTGAAGACATTCAAGTCAAAGGCATAAGCAGAATCCATTATGGAAGCCAATCGGCAAAGCTCCCCTTGATGGTGGGAGCAGGCGAGTGTCCAAGCCTCCTGGGGTAAAACTGACTAAAGGAGATTAAGTTAGAACGGGCTGAAATTTTCCAGCTGAGAGTAAATGGATTACCCAAGCTACTTTGAAACTATGCCACAGTCTTCAAGGACGAACTTGGGAAGATCCAGGGGCTGCAGGCAAAAATTCATGTAGATCCAGAGGTGAGTCTGGTGCCACACACACATTGGAAGAAAAATTCGATACTGAACTGAACAGACTAGAGAAACTGGGCATTATACAACCTGTGCAGTTCTCAGAATGGGCAGCACCTATAGTCCCCTTCCTTAAACTCAACCAAAGCGTCCGAATTTACAGAGACTACAAATTGACAGGTAATAAAGTGGCTAAGCTAGAGAGACATCCCATTCCAAAAACTGAAGACCTGTAAGGCAGGTGGAACCACCTACATGAAGCTTGATATGAGTCATGCTTATCAACAACCAAAGTTAGATTAGGCCTCCCGAGAATTTTGTCACAGTTAATACCCACAATGGGCTGTACCAATATACATGATGGCCTTTTGGTGTCTCCTCAGCTTGTGCCATCTTCCAGAGAACAATGGAAGGTTTACTGCAGAGACTGCCCCATGTTGTAGTTTATTTAGACAATGTTTTGGTGACAGATTACTGAAAAAGAGCATTTGGCAAACTTAGAAGAAGCCTTAAAATGTTTCTCTCAAGCTGGAGTGTGGTTAAAAAAGATAAGTGCAAGTTCCAAGTGAGGGAGGTAATCTATTTGGGTCACCAGGTAGATTCACAGGGCCTCCACCTGGTTGAGGAGAAAATGAGAGCCATAAGAGAGGCACCTGCGCCAAAGAACGTCTCAGAGCTCAAATCATTCTTAGGCAGTGGATGTTATCTACATGGATTTCAGTAAGGCCTTTGACAAGGTCCCTCATGGCAGACTGGTACAGAGGGTAAAGTCGCACGGGATCAGGGGTGAGCTGGCAAGATGGATACAGAATTGGCTTGGTCATAGAAGACAGAGGGTAGCAGTGGAAGGGTGCTTTTCTGAATGGAGAGCTGTGACTAGTGGAGTTCCGCAGGGATCAGTGCTGGGACCTTTGCTGTTTGTAGTATACATAAATGATTTGGAGGAAAATGTAACTGGGCTAATTAGTAAGTTTGCAGATGACACTAAGGTTGGAGGAGTTGCAGACAGTGAAGAGGATTGTCAAAGGATACAATGGGATATAGATCGGTTGAAGACTTCGGCAGAGAAATGGCAGATGGAGTTTAATCTGGACAAATGCGAGGTATTGCATTTTGGAAGGTCTAATTCAGGTAGGAATTATACAGTAAATGGCAGAACACTTAAGTGCATCAATGGGCAGAGGGATCTGGGTGTACATGTCCACAGGTCACTGAAAGTGGCAACGCAGGTGGATAAGGTAGTCAGGAAGGCATATGGCATGCTTGCCTTCATTGGCAGGGGTATTGAGTATAAAAGCTGGGAAGTCATGCTGCAGCTGTATTGAACCTTGGTTAGGCCACAGTTGGAATATTGCGTGCAATTCTGGTCACTGCATTACCAGAAGGATATGGAGGCATTGGAGAGGGTGCAGAGGAGGTTTACCAGGATGCTGCCTGGTCTGGAGGTTATTAGCTATGAGGAGAGGTTGGAGAAACTCGGATTGTTCTCACTAGAGCGATGCAAATTGAGGGGTGACTTGATAGAAGTTTACAAAATTATGAGTGGCATGGACAGAGTAGATAGTCAGAAGCTTTTTCCCAGGGTGGAAGAGTCAATTACTAGGGGACATAGATTTAAGGTGAGAGGAGAAAACTATAGAGGAGATGTGCGGGGCAAGTTTTTTACGCAGAGGGTAGTGAGTGTCTGGAATTCGCTGCCAGAGGAGGTGGTGGAAGCAGGTACGATAGTGGTGTTTAAGAGGCAGCTTGACAAATACATGAATAGGATGGGAATAGAGGGATACGGACCCCGGAAGTGCAAAATGTTTTAGTTGACGGGCAATATGATCGGCGCAGGCTCGGAGGGCCGAAGGGCCTGTTCCTGTTCTGTACTTTTCTTTGTTCTTTGTTCTTTCTTTGAATGATCAACTATTATGGGCTGTTCTTACCCAATTTGTCTACAGTGCTGACCCCTCCCCCCCTGCATTCGCTACTCAAAAAGAATTAATGTTGGGCTTGGGAGGCGCCCCAGAAAGAAGCTTTCATAAAGGTGAAATAGTTGTTGCACTCGTCCAATCTATTAGTGCATTATGACCAGATGAAAGAATTGGTGCTGACGTGTGACGCATCTCCCTAGAGTGGGAGCAGTGCTCTCCCATTGGATGGACGATGGCACAGAACAGCCAATAGGTTACGTATCAAGAATGCTCACCACAGCGGAAAAGGGATACTCGCAGATAGAGAAAGAAGGCCTGGCCATCATCTCTGGTGTCAAGAAAATTCACCAATGTGTACACTGCCACCATTTTACAATTGTTTCAGACCACGAGCCATTGCTAAGATTGTTCAATGAGGATGAGGCTATACCACCCATAGCCTCAGCAAGAATACAACGATGGGCTTTAATCCTAGCAGCATACGAATACACTTTCGTACATAGGCCTGGCAATCAAATCGCAAACACCAATGCACTTAGTTGTTTGCCTTCACAAGAAAATGATGAGGATGTCCCAGTTCCATAGGAACTTGTTTTACTTTAAATTTCTTAGGTTCCTTGTCGGTATGAGCTCGACAGATCAGAGACTGGACAAGTCGGGACCCAGTCCTATCTCAGGTACGAGAACAAGTGCTACATGGTTGGTCACAAGAGCCCGTATTTGACAAAATGAAACTGTACTTTAACAGAAGACATGAAGTAACCAGCCAGGATGGCATTTTATTGTGGGGAGCACGAGTGATTGTTCCTCCAAAAGGAAGAGAACTACTGCTAATTGGACAGAATCGGACAGAGTCAGCATGGATTTATGAAAGGGAAATCATGCTTGACAAATCTACTGGAATTTTGAGGATGTAACTAGTGGAGTGGGAGCCAGTGGATGTGATATATTTGGACTTTCAGAAGGCTTTTGACAAAGTCCTACATAAGAGATTGGCGTGTAAAATTAAAGCGCATGGGATTGGGGGTAGTGTATTGAGATGGATAGAAAACTGGTTGGCAGACAGGAAATTAAAGAATAGGAATAAACAAGTCTTTTTCTGAATGGCAGGCAGTGACTAGTGGGGTACCGCAGGGATCGGTGCTGGGACCCCAGCTATTCACAATATATATTAATGATTTAGATGAGGGAACTAAATGTAATATCTCCAAATTTGCAGATGACACAAAGCTGGGTGGGAGGGTGAGCTGTGAGGAGGATGCAGAGATGCTTCAGTGTGATTTGGACAAGCTGAGTGAGTGGGCAAATGCATGACAGATGTAGTATAATGTGGATAAATGTGAGGTTATCCATTTTGGTAGCAAAATCAGGAAGGCAGATTATTATCTGAATGGCTATAAATTGAGAGAGGGGAATGTGCAACGAGACCTGGGTGTCTTTGTATACCAGTCACTGAAGGTAAGCATGCAGGTGCAGCAGGCGGTAAAGAAGGCAAATGGTATGTTGGCCTTCATAGCCAGAGGATTCAAGTACAGGAACAGGGATGTCTTGCTGCAATTGTACAAGGCCTTGGTGAGACCACACCTGGAATATTGTGTGCAGTTTTGGTCTCCTTATCTGAGGAAGGATGTTCTTGCTATAGAGGGAGTGCAGCGAAGGTTTACCCGACTGATTCCTGGGATTGCGGGACTGACATATGAGGAGAGATTGAGTCGGTTAGGATTATATTTGCTGGAGTTCAGAAGAATGAGGGGGGACCTCATAGAAACCTATAAAATTCTAACAGGACTAGACAGGGTAGATACAGGAAGGATGTTCCCGATGGTGGGGGAGTCCAGAACCAGGGGTCACAGTCTGAGGATATGGGGTGGACCATTTAGGACTGAGATGAGGAGAAATTTCTTCACCCAGAGAGTGGTGAGCCCGTGGAATTCGTTACCACAGAAAGTAGTTGAGACCAAAACATTGTATGTTTTCAAGAAGGAGTTAGATATAGCTCTTGGGGCGAAAGGGATCAAAGGAAATGGGGAGAAAGCGGGAGCAGGCTATTGAGTTGGATGATCAGCCATGACCATTATGAATGGCGGAGCAGGCTCGAAGGGCCGAATGGCCTACTCCTAGTTTCTATGTTTCTAAGTTTCTATGAACTACACAGCGCACATCCAGGAATATCCCGAATGAAGGCCTTAGCACACAGTTACCTATAGTGTCCTGGGATGGATGGCAAAATAGAGAGTTTAGTGAGGAGTTGTGTACAATGTCAGCAACTGCAAAGTTGCCATTGACAGCTCCGTTACACCTTTGGGAGTGGCCATTCCCTAATTTTCCCTCCTCATTAAGCTTTTTGTCATTCTTTGCTGTTCTGTCCAATCTTCTGACCTGCCACCTGTCTTTGCGCAATGATATGCTTTTTCTTTAAGTTTGATACTGTCTTTAACTTTTTCAGTTAACCACGGATGGTGGGCCCTCCCCTTGGAATGTTTCTTATTGGAATGTATCTATTCTGTGCATTCTGAAATATCCCTTTAAATGTCTGTCTCTGAACTTCTTTTGACATATCCCTTAACCTCATTTGCCAGTTCACTCTGCTTTCATGCCCTCATTATTGCCCTCATTTAAGTTTTAAATATTAGTCTTGGATGCACTCATTTCTCTCTCAAAACGAATGTAAAATTCAATCATATTATGATCTCTGCTACCTAGGGGTGTCTTCACTAGGAGGTTATCAATTAATCCTATATCATTGCTCAATACCAGGTCTAGTACAGCCTGCTCTCTGGTTGGTTCCAGTACATGCTGTTCCAAGAAACTAACCCAAAAACATTCTCTCACCCCCACCTCCAGCCTCACTTTACCCGTCACCCCCTCTCACCCCCACCTCCAGCCTCACTTCACCCGTCACCCACTCTCACCCCCAGCTCCAGCCCCACTTCACCCCTGCCCCCTCTCACCCCCACCTCCAGCCCCACTTCACCCATCACCCCTTCTCACCCCCACCTCCAGCCCCACTTCACCCGTCACCCCCTCTCACCCCCACCTCCAGCCTCACTTCACCCGTCACCCCCTCTCACCCCCACCTCCAGCCCCACTTCACCCGTCACCCCCTCTCACCCCCACCCCCTCTCACCCCCACCTCCAGCCTCCCTTCACCCGTCACCCCCTCTCACCCCCACCTCCAGCCCCACTTCACCCGTCACCCCCTCTCACCCCCACCCCCTCTCACCCCCACCTCCAGCCCCACTTCACCCGTCACCCCCTCTCACCCCCACCTCCAGCCCCACTTCACCCGTCACCCCCTCTCACCCCCACCCCCTCTCACCCCCACCTCCAGCCCCACTTCACCCGTCACCCCCTCTCACCCCCACCCCCTCTCACCCCCACCTCCAGCCTCCCTTCACCCGTCACCCCCTCTCACCCCCACCTCCAGCCCCACTTCACCAGTCACCCCCTCTCACCCCCACCCCCTCTCACCCCCACCCTCTCTCACCCCCACCTCCAGCCCCACTTCACCAGTCACCCCCTCTCACCCCCACCCCCTCTCACCCCCACCCTCTCTCACCCCCACCTCCAGCCCCACTTCACCCGTCACCCCCTCTCACCCCCACCCTCTCTCACCCCCACCTCCAGCCCTAATTTACCCATCACCCCCTCTCACCCCGATCCCCACACATTTTTCTGCATAATTTGATTTCTAGATCAATAAGATTAAATTATTCTCACTATCCGATTAATTTAATTAGAAGTTGAGACTCTGCAATTGGGAATGAGCTTTGAACATAAACATTTCTATCCCCAGGATTTTCACTGCTTTTCAATGTTTCTGCATCAATGGTATTGTATTTCATCAGTTTGATGAAAATGATGATTGGGATATTTTGCAGGCTTGTCACTGTCAGCTCACTCTCACTTTGACTAACCTTCTATTCTCAGAGTCTGCTGTCATTTCCTCCTCCACCCATGTCACTTATTTTTATCTTTCCTCCCATATGTTTTTTAAAATGCATTAAACTACAATCTGCTATGGTCAAAAGAGCAGCAGATGAATTCCAAGAATCAGAGTTAATTTAGTAGCTCTCATGCTGAGTCAATGCTCTTTGCAAACATATGCTGATCTTGTAGACCTGCATTTCAGAAAACAGCCAGCTCTACCTCAACAGCACCTCTTGCAAATCCTCTACTGTTGCTAAATTCTCAGACTGCTTGCCTGACATTCAGTCCTGAATGAGGAGAAATTTCTCTCAGTTAAGCATTGAGAAGGCTAAAGTCAACAATTTATTGGACCTGATGCTAGTGCAGATCGTGAACTACTGCCCTGTAATATCACACAACTCTTATAGTTAAAGCATCACATTACTCACTCCAACATGGCAGCCCATCCACCTGCATTATGGTTTCCAGACCATGAGTACCCACCTCTTAGACCTGGCTGGTTTCAGAATGCAGCCAGATGAATCTGTCCCAAAGTCTGATGGGCTTCTTTGAGGATAACCTCTTGCTGAAAGGTGGGCTCAGTCATCACAGTTTACCTCTTGACAAGGATGAAGAGATGTCACCTTCACTGGAGAACATTGTCATCCTATGTTGGCTACAACTCATTCATCCTAGCAAAGCACATCTACTGCAGGCACTGAGCTCGGGTCACACACACTTGGCATCTGTCAAGCCATAGGTCTCGCCAGCCTTGGATCCATTGTTAGACGAGATTTATGCATCTGCTCTCCATGCTGCCACTTCCTCTTTCCATAGGTAGTAGACAGTTTTGCCCTTGCCTAACAAGACCAGACCCCATTATTCCCTTTCATTATACACTCAACAAATGTCATGGCGATTATGTAAACAAGTGGCTCGACCAGATAAATATTTCCTCAGCATGTGTAATTTTCTGTTGGATCAGGACAGCCAATTTATGGCTAAAGCTGGTAAGATATCAGCAGCCCTGGGTGGTGATGGTGCTATCACAGACACTTGTTTAGACGATGGGGATGAGGAACCTGATGATGTTTTGTTGGAATCAGTTGCACTCCATGTACAGGTTTGTCAGTTACCCGACTTAAATACACTCTTCGAGCACCATGTTATTCGAGTGACCAATGACAATAGAGCCACTGGCAACATGATTCATTCCTCCACAACTACAGGACTTGGGTCCCAGTCAAGAATTCATCCCAATTTTCTCACCAGGCTGATGGTTTGTCGACTTTACACACTGGTGTTGAAACATATTTTTCACTGTCCAGGGACCATCACAACTTTGCCTTTGAGCATCAGGTTATGGAGAATGCTGATGTCGAGGCATTTGCAGATGCTTCACACATGGAAACCAAAAATGTGTTAAGTTGACCCATCACATGCCTAGTTGGTGACTCCACCATCTATCTATATGGATCACATCCTACCTCTAGGCCATGGAGAATGAGACAAGCCCATGTCATTCACACTCCCTCAGGGTCAACGACAATCTGGCCAGGGGATTTCAACAGGATGACCTGACCTGATGATTTTTCAGACCTCACGCCACCACGAGTGAATCTGCAAATGTCTCTTCCTTCAGAACTAAAGTGTAACAAGCCACCTGATACTTTGCCTCCACCAGACATTTTGACTCGAGTTGCTGACATGATTAGCATTGCAAATCTCTCCCATGAACCACAAGTCCTGTCTTGCAATGAACACTTTGCTCAGGTACAACCTGTCTTCACCCCCAGTGACCAAGCTTCACAGGATGACCTGGCACGGCCGCTCAGCAAGCAATGCAAGATTCAGCCACCATCAGCTATTTTCAGAGCCTGTTCCTGTGGATCCAGACCATACCCTGACTTAGCAGACATGTTCTCAATTCCACACACTGCTTCAGGAGTATGATGGTGTCTTTGACCCAACTTTCCCAAGTTACATTGGCAAAACTGAACCCTTCAGGGCTAATGTCAATATGGGACCTGGACAACCTGCACAGCACAATAGTCACCTTCCCCAGAATGCCAGAGGTAAACTTCCTGAGTTGGAACAAAAATTTGAAGACCTTGATGTCTTTGCTCAACCTGAAGATGTGGGATCATTGGGAAATACCTTAACACATCATTTCTCCAGAAGAAATCAAATGGGGGTTTTTGACTTGTCCCAGCATTTGTCAATATTGGGCCCAAGATTGCCAAGTGCACATAATTGAAACAGATCTGACAAGAACCTTTTACAGATTTCATTAACAGACTCTTCCATGTAGGAGTGTGGAGTGTGTGTGTTCTGTGGAGTGGTCACTCCTATAAAGGTAGTCGTTTGGTAATACAGAACCCGAGTATTACCAAAAAAGAGACATGTCAAAGCTTTTCATCTCACACTCACCAGGACACGTCACGAGGATACCAATGTAAGGGGAAAACAATTTATACTGTATGAGAAAAGTGCTGATTGGTTGGCAAGTGGACTGTGATTGGTAGAGGCGTTGCCATGGAGAATGCACCACTGATGGTGACTGATAGTTAACTGCCAAACATTGTTTGAAATTTAAACCAGGCAGCTTGACCCTGATTGGTCAAGGCATTGCTCTGAGGAATGAGTCAGTGAATGGCTGTCACTTATTTTGTTTAGCTGTAACAGGTGCAATGTGTTTACATGTTCTTTCTGTCTGCAAAGAACAGGGCCCCATGTGTTAATAGATGTAGCTTCCAGTACCTGCAAACGCAACACATTGTGAGCCCGATTGACAATCTTAAATTGGTATTCAGTGTAATTCTTAGCACACTGAGGATTACTTAGCAAATGTTGTCCAATCGCAGAATCACATATAATGTTGGACAGGGTTTTGAGTTTTGCAAGCATGGGCTGGTTGGGTACAGCAGCTGGGACATGCTGTTTGATCCGATCCGCCAGTCTTTGGGATGTACGGTCTACATACCCAGCATCACTTTGGAACTGAAATTCATATACCACATTACTCATTTGTGTGATGGGCAGAACGTATTTTTTGCTTGACTGCAGCGTCCTGTTAGTGGCGAATACCACTTGTGATGCTACTGCACAGTAGTAGCGTGAAACAGCTAACTTCACCTGTTGCTCAAATTTTTGAGATACCTTGCCCTTCCAGGGTAATCTGAGGTAGATTGGGCACTTTTCAGGGCCGAAAGTGACAGCCTTAGGCCCTGTCATGAGTTTGTGTGATATAGAGCGTGAAATGATCTGATCAGGGGAGCCATTATTCTGCAGGATGACTTTGATGTCCCTATTTCAGCATCAAACCTGCATGATCAGCAAATGGATCGGCCCCTATTTACAAGGATGCCGATAAGACCAATTTCATAGCATGTGGAACTGTAAGAATCCCAATGTGTATATTGACCAGTGAAGGTAGGTTTGCAGTAGACCCTCACATATTTCCGATACGTGGATGATACGTTCGCTTTATTTAAATCCACAGCTGCATGTAACAATTTCCTTACATATCTTAATGGGCTCCAGCATGCACTCAAATTCACCTTTGAAATGGAGCAGTCAAACGAACTCTCCTTGCTTGACATACTAGTTGAGAAATCTGCCAGGTGGTTCTCTACTATGGTCTACTGCAAGCCTACCTTCACTGTTCAGTGTAGGCGTTGGGCTTCTTACAGTTCCACACACCATAACCCAGGCCCCTGATCCTATGGCGCCGGCTTTTAGTCCACCTAACCAGCTGTCGACATGTGTGACTAGCCCTGTTCCCTCGGTGCCAGTTTTGAGGTGCCCAACTCAACAGAGATGCCTCCCGAAACATCTGGCAGATTTTATACCTCAGGGTTAATGCTAATATTAGGGCAGAATACATCCTAGAGGGTCATCCATCCTGTGAAATGTGTTTGAATGCCCAGTATGCATATCGAGCTGCTTGTATATATTTAGTTTAGTTTGTTTTATTTTTGGCATTGTTAGTCGATACAAGAGAGAAATCTGATGTACAAAGAAGAGAAAAGGAAAGCGTTAACTCCATTAACTGTTATCACCCTCTCTCTGGTGGCTGGGAGCCCAGTTCCCATGCGGACGTGGCCATTTTTGTTTTGCCTATTGATTTTGTGGTTGCACTAAAAGCTCGGCATTTTCACCTAAACCTTGTTGATATAATGATGCAGCTTAAGCTATTAACTGGAAGGTAAACAGAGCTGACTGGTGCGGGAGACTCAGCTTCATTGACAACTTTAGCTGGGTTCCTGGTTTTCGTGATTGGATCCTGTACATGTACATTCATCCTCTCAACAATTTAGGCAGGAACCAGGCATGTTTGATGAAGTGTTAACCTCCTCCAGTGAATTGTCTGACATCTTCCTGGACATTTGAAGCCTGTATCTTGCTTGGCAAAGTTGTCTTGCACTTTCGGCCATTGCAGTTTTATGATCCCTGTCCAGGCCCCCAATTTGTTGGTAAGATCCGTTTAGGGACCAATAACATTTTGTTTAAAGTAGATAAAGTTTGAGATTCAAGACGTTTACTGAGTGAATAAAGCCACAAGATTTCACAGGTTCTGAACAAACGAAACTTTCCTATCCAAGGTCAGAAAGATGCATCACTTTACAATATCTATCTTAGTGCCGCTGGTTCTAAGTGTAACGGCTGCGAGTTTGGGGATGAGAAGTTGCGCATGAGGGGCTGAGTTTGAAAAAGCCGAGAGGGACATCACAGGGGAACCAGAAAGGCAGTGAGGGACTGGGAACAGGGAAGGTCTTCAAGTATCTGAGAACCAGGAAAACACTTTTTTAAAAGAAGCAGCTTCTTCGATTTCAGTAAGAAACGCAAGTGTTAGGGAAGTAAAGTTCAGTCAAGGCCAAGTAAAATGAAGTAGTACGAGTAAACTGAAGTAAAATAAAGTTAACATAAGGGAAGTAAATTGAAAAGATGGTAGGACAGCTTGTTGTGTGGAATGCCTATCCTGTAATATGTGGGAATGTGTCCGAGCTGACCACATGTGTAGGAAGTGTCATCAGCTGCACAAATTTGAGCTCCAGGTTCCAGAGCTCGAGCGGCAGCTGGAGTCGCTGTGGTGCATCCACCAGGCTGAGAGTTACATTCAGAGAGGTGGTCAAACTGCAGCTTAGGAGTCTAGAGACAGAGAGGGAATGGGTGCCCACCAGGCAGGCCAAGAGAGCTAGGCAGGTGGTGGAGGAGACCTTAGGGTCTCACTCATGATTTGGTTTTCCATATTGGGTACTGGTGAGGATGCTGGTTCCACAGAGGAGTGCAGTCAGAACCATGTTTGTGGCACCACAGGCAGCTCAGCTGTACAGGAGGGGAGGGGGAAGATAGGAAGAGCAGTAGTGATAGGGGATTCATTACTTAGGGGAACAGGCAGGTGTTTCTGTGGCAGTAGACGTGACTCCAGGGTGGTATGTTGCCTCCCTGGTGTCAGAGTCAAGGATGTCAGAGAGCGGCTGCAGGACATTCTTCTGGAGGAGGGTGAACAGCCGGATGTCATGGTCCACATTGGTATCAAAGTCTTAGTAGGAATGGGGATGAGGTCCTGAAAGCAGACTTCAGGGAGCAAGGAAGGAGATTGAGAAGCAGGATCTGTAAAGCAGTAATTTCGGGATTACTCCCAGTCCCATGTGCAAGTGAGTATAGAAATAGGAGAATTGAGCAAACAAACAAGTGGCTGGAAAGCTGGTGTAGGAGGGAGGGCATCAGATTTCTGAGGGATTGGGACTGGTTCTGGGGAAGGTGGGATTTGTACAAGCCGGACGGTCTACACCTGAACAGGAATGAGAAGAATATCCTGGCAGGGAGATTCGCTAGTGCTGTTAGGGGCTGGGTTTAAACTAGATTGGCAGGGGGCTGGGAACCTGAGGGCAAATTCAGAGCAGGGAATGGGAGATGGAGAATTAGTGAGTGACTCTGAAAGACTGAAGAAGCACAGGTTAAAAAGTGTAGAATTTGTAGGTGTTAAAAGGTGTATATGTAAATGTAAGGAGTATGGCAAATAAAGTCATTGAGCTGAGGGCACAGATAGACACAGGGCAGCATGGTATCATCGGTATAACAGAAACTTTGCTTAAAGAGGGGCAAAAATGGCAGCTCAACAAAAAGGTGGGGATGGAGCATTATTGATTAAATAATCAATTACAGCTGTGAGAAGCACAGAATCTCACAGTGCAGAAGAGGCCCTTCGGCCCATCAAGTCTACACTGACACATGAGAAACACCTGACCTACCTACCTAATCCCATTTACCAGCACTTGGCCCATAGCCATGAATGTTGTGACGTGCCAAGTGCTCATCCAGGTACTTTTTAAAGGATGTGAGGCAACCCGCCTCCACCACCCTCCCAGGCAGCGCATTCCAGACCCTCACCACCCTCTGGGTAAAAAAGTTTTTCTTCACATCCCCCCTAAACCTCCTGCCCCTCACCTTGAAGTTATATTCCCTCATGACTGACCCTTCAACTAAGGGGAACAGCTGCTCCCTATCCACCCTGTCCATGCCCCTCATAATCTTGTACACCTCCATCAGGTCGCCCCTCAGTCTTCTCTGCTCCAACGAAAACAACCCAAGTCTATCCAACCTCTCTCCATAACTTAAATGTTTCATCCCAGGCAACATCCTGGTGAATCTCCTCTGCACCCCCTCCAGTGCAATCACATCCTTCCTATAATGTGGTGACCAGAACTGCACACAGTACTCCAGCTGTGGCCTCACCAAGGTTCTATACAACCCCAACATGATCTCCCTACTTTTGTAATCTATGCCTCGATTGTTAAAGGCAAGTGTCCCATGTATCTTTTTCATCACCCCACTAACGTGCCCCTCTGCCTTCAGAGATCTACAGACACACACGTCAAGGTCCCTTTGCTCCTCAGAACTTCCTAGTGTCATGCCGTTCATTGAATACTTCCTTGTCAAATTACTCCTTCCAAAGTGTATCACCTCACACTTTTCAGGGTGAAATTCCATCTGCCACTTATCTGCCCATTTGACCACCCTGTCTATATCTTCCTGTAGCCCAAGACACTCAACCTCACTGTTAACCACCCAGCCAATCCACAAAGTTACTAATCCTACCCCCCACATAGTCATCTATGTCGTTTATATAAATGACAAATAATAGGGGACCCAGCACAGATCCCTGTGGTACACCACTGGACACTGGCTTCCAGTCACTAAAGCATCCTTCTGTCATCACCCTCTGTCTCCTACAACTAAGCCAATTTTGAACCCACCTTATCAAATTACCCTGTATCCCATGTGCATTTGCCTTCTTTATAAGTCTCCCATGTGGGACCTTGTTAAAGGCTTTGCTGAAATCCATATAAACTACATCAACTGCACTACCCTCATCTACACACCTGGTCACCTCCTCAAAAAATTCAATCAAATTTGTTAGGCATTTCCTCCCTCCGACAAAGCCATGCTGACTATCCCTGATCAATCCTTGCCTCTCCAAGTGGAGATTGATTCTCTCCTTCAGAATTTTCTCCAACAGTTTCCCTACCACTGACATGAGACTCACTGGCCTGTAGTTCCCTGGCTTATCTCTACAACCCTTTTTAAATAGCGGAACCACATTAGCTGTTCTCCAGTCCTCTGGCACCTCCCCCGTGGCCAGAGAGGAATAAAAAATTTGGGTCAGAGCCCCTGCGATCTCCTCCCATGCCTCCCTCAGCAGTCTGGGACACAAATCATCCCGACCTGGAGATTTGTCCACTTTTAAGCCTGCCAACACCTCCAATACCTTGTCACTCCCTATATCAACATGTACCATGACCTCCGCCTTATCACCCTCCCCCTGCAGCCCTGTGAGGAGGGATGATATATAAAATGTGGCATCAAATGAGGCCGTAAGGGTTGAACTCAGAAATAAAAAGAGGCAGCCACACTGCTAGGAGTGTACTATAGAACCCCAAATAGTGGAAAGGAGTTAGAAGAGTAATTATGTAGACAGATTTTTGACTGCAAAACCAATAGGGCAGTAATCACTGGGGACTTCAACTACCCTAATATCAATTGGGATATGAACAGTGTGAAGGGCCTAGAGGGGCATTCAACAGAACTTTTTTAGCCAGCACATAACAAGCCCAACGAGTGGGGGCACAATTCCAGATTTAGTCTTAGGAAATGAAGCTGGGCAAGTGGATGAGGTAGCAGTGGGGACTATTTTGGAGATAATGGCCATAATACAGTTAGATTTAGCATCATTATGGAAAAGGACAAGGATAGAACAGGAGGAAAAGTTCTATATTGGGACAATACAAATTTTAAAAAGCTGAGAGGTGAACTGGTGAGAGTGGACTGGACACAGCTACTAGAAGGGAAAGCAGTGTCAAACAGTGGGAGGTATTCAAAAGAGAGATTCTACCAGCACAAAGTAGACATGTCCCCACAAAGAAAAAAGGTGGTACTGTCAAATTTAGAACCCCTGTTCACCAAAAACATACATTTATTTTACTAATTCATGGGATGTGAGCATCACTGGTTGGGCCAGCATTTATTGCCCATCCCTAATTGCCCTTGAGAAGGTGGTGGTGAGCTGTTTTCTTGAACCGTTACAGCCCCTGTGATGTAGGTACACCCACAGTGCTGTTAGGGAGGGAGTTCCAGGATTTTGACCCAACGACAGTGAAGGAACGGCGATATATTTCCAAGTCAGGATGGTGAGTGACTTGGAGGGGACCTTCCAGGTGGTGGTGTTCCCATCTATCTGCTGCCCTTGTCCTTCTAGATGGTAGTGGTCGTGGGTTTGGAAGATGCTGCCTAAGGAGCTTTGGCGAGTTCCTGCAGTGCATCTTGTCGATGGTACACACTGCTGCTACTGGTGGAAGGAGTGGATATTTGTGAATGGGGTGCCAATCAAGTGGGCTGCTTTGTCCTGGATGGTGTCAAGCTTCATGAGTGTTGTGGGAGCTGCACTCATCCAGGTAAGTGGGGAGTATTCCATCACACTCCTGACTTTTGCCCTGTAGATGGTGGACAGGCTTTGGGGAGTCAGGAGGTGAGTTACAGAAAAAGAAAGCTTATGACAGTCACAAAAAGCTTAATACTGTAAAAAGCCTAGAGGAGTATAGAAAGTACAGGATGAAGTAAAAAAGAGTATTAGGAAAGCAAAGAGAGGATACGAAAAAATAATGCCCAGTAAAATCAAAGAAAACCCAAAGATGTTTTACTAGTACATTAAGAGCAAGAGAATAACTAACGAAAGGTTAGGGCCTATCAGAGATGTACATGGTAACTTGTGGGTTGACGCTGAGACTGTGGGCAGGGTTCTCAATGAGTACTTTGTCTCTGTTTTCACGAAGGAGAGGGATGATGCAGACATTCTAGTTAAAGAGGAAGAGCGTGAAATATTAGATACAATAAGCATAGTGAGAGAGGAAGTACTGGAGGGGCTGACATCATTAAAGATGGATAACTCCCAGTGCTGGATTGTATCCCAGGCTGTTAAAGGAAGCCAGGGAGGAAATAGTGGATGCTCTGAGGATCATTTTCCAATCCTCACGAGATGCAGGTGAGGCACCAAAGGATTGGAGATCTGCAAACGCTGTATCAATATTTAAAAAGGGTGAGGGATAGACCAGAAAATCACAGACCGGTCAGTCTGACTTCGGTGGGGGGCAAATTATTGGAATCAATTCTGAGAGACAGGATAAACTGTCACCTAGAAAGGCATGGGTTAGTCAGGGACAGTCAGCATGGTTTTGTTAGGGGAAGATCGTGTCTTAGTAACTTAGATGGATTTTTTGAGGAAGTAACAAGGAGGATTGATGAGGGTAGTGCAGTGGATGTTGTCTATATGGATTTTAGGAAGGCATTTGACAAGGTCCCAAATGGCAGACTGGTCAGAAATGTGAGATCCTATGGGATACAGGGGAAGATGGCAAGTTGGATCCAAAATTGGCTCAGTGACAGGAAACAAAGGGTAATGGTCGCTGGGTGTTTTTGTGAATGGATAATGGTTTCCAGTGGCATTCCACATGGTTCGGTTTTGGGGCCCTTGCTATTTGTTGTATATATTAATGATTTAGACTTAAATGAGGAAGGCATGATTAGGAAATTTGTAGATGACACAAAAACTGGCCTGATAGTGAAGAGGATAGTTGTTGTCTCCAGAATGATATCAATGGTTTGGTTGAGGGGGTGGAAAAGTGGCAGATAGAATTCAATCCAGAGAAGTGTGAGGTAATGCATTTGAGGAGGAGAAACAAAGCAAGGGAATACTCAATAAACAGGAGGATATTGAGAGGGATTGAGGGAGTGAGAGACTTTGGAGTGCATGTCCACAGGTTCCTGAAGGTGGCAGGACAGATGGATAAGGTGGTAAAGAAAGTATATGGAATGCTTTCCTTTATTGGAAGAGGTATTGAATACAAGAGCAGGGATGTAATGCTGGAACTGCATGAAATGCTGGTTAGGCCACAGCTGGAATTTTGTGTACAGTTCTGGTCACCACTTTACAGGAAGGACATAATTGCTCTGGAGAAAGTGCAGAGGAGATTTACAAGAATGGTGCCAGGGCTGGAAAATCGCAGTTATGAGGGGAGATTGGATAGACTGGGGTTGTTTTCCTTATAACAGAGGAGGCTGAGGGGTGACCTAATTGAGGTGTACAAAATTATGAGGGGCCTAGATAGGGTAGACAGGAAAGACCTGTTTCCCCCTAGCTAAGGGGGTAATTACCAGGGGGCATAGATTTAAGGTGACTGATAGAAGGATTAGAGGGAACATGAGGAAAATCTTTTTCACCCAGACAATGTTGGGCGTCTGGAATTCACTGTCTGAATTGGTGACCGAAGCTGGAACACTCACCTCATTTCAAAGGTACCTTGTTCTGCACCTGAAGTGCTGTAACCTGCAAACTATGGACTAGGTGTTGGAAAGTGGGATTAAAAATGAACAGCTAGTTTCTTTTCTTTGGGCTGAACAGCCTCTTTTTGTGCCATAACCTGTCTATGGTTCTCTGGTTATACTCTAACATTCAGGGTAAGTATGAAGTAAATGTAAATTAACAAACTGTGGTTGAACACACCACACTGCACACAAAATGGCAGATGAGATTCCAGTCTTCATCTTCAAAGATCTAACCTGGGGATTCTCTGCAAAAGTCCCTCTAACTCAGGCGGCATCAACGATGGCCCACCTCGCAGGGTTTCAATCTTGTCTCCTGAGATTCCATACCCCTGGATTCCCAATTCTGCACTCAAGCACCAACTCACAAGCACAACTTCAGCCCTTTGGCTGCGCCAACAGAACACTCCTGCTCCAAAGAGGTTCCTATGCCCCAGTGACCTGCAGCACCGAGTCACTAACCTTCTGCCGCCTTCTTGGATTTTAGGATTCTCCCAAACCTTCTTCAATTGCCAGAGCTTCCCCTGAGCCTTTTCCCTACTTTTTAACTCAACTGGGACCTCTTCCTCTCCCTGTTCCCTGCCCAGGACACTTGTCTTCTATGGTGCTCTGCTCCCAGTCACCCGATCTAGGTTTTCACGGTGTTTTCCATCTCTGGGCTAGGACACTGGGCCTGTCTTCAGCCCAAAGAACATACACTGCTGAACTGTGCATGTGCAGCCCACTTCCAGTTTGCGTATGCGTGAAATCTCGGAGGTCCATCAAATTCAAATTCCTGTCCTTTGCTTTTAAAACCAAGGCAGGTTTGGTTGTCGTGACAGTAGCTCTGTAGAGGTGTAGCTCAGAGTGACAATAAGGCAAGGTTTGGGTCTTCCTTTGTCTATCAGCGTTTCATGAGGATTCTCTTGACCCCCTGGATGTGTCTTTCTATAAACCTGTGTCCCCTTAAGAAATGTGGTGATGATGTTGAACCCATCCTGTTCAGCAAATTCCTTAAACTATAGGGAGGTGAAGTGTCTGGAGGTGAATTCGGTTCCATTGTTACATATTCTCTCAGGAAGCCCTTGCTCAGCAAACTGAGGCTGGGGTGATTGTTCCAGCTCTCACATCCTTCACTTTCCAGATAAAAGGCAACTTTAAATCATCGTCTGCAACTGTAAGATACCATTTTTGATTTAGTGAATAATTTCGCCTCCTCAGTATGCCTAGGTGTGGGTGTACTCTCTGTGCTGTGTATTTCTGTACAATGGTGATGCAGTGGTAACATCATTGGGCTAGTAATCCAGTGGCCTAGGCTAATGATCTGGGAATGTAGTTCAAATCCCACCAAGGCAGCTCAGGACCACTAGGGATGGACAACAAATACTTGCTGTATTGGTGATGCCCATGTCATATTAAAGAATATGTTAGGGAATTTTTTGACATAACTGCATGTAGACACCATTTAAGTTGTCTTTGTAGATGCCTATCCAGTACACAGCTTTCTTTATCGTACCCATGGACAGTCTATACATGGTCCAGCCAGAACTCAACACATTTTTGCGCCTTGTTGCTGAATTCGGCAAGATCTGCAACAGTGCAGGGTTCCTCTAGCGATAGGCATTGCAGGAGATGTTGCATAGTCTGTGGCTCAGTTCCACATACACAAGTTGTCGGACTGGTTGTATATCCCCATTTGCTTAGTGACACCTTTGAACGACCTACACCAGTCCTAAGTCTGTTAAGGCACTTCCAGGTTGCCCAGTTGCAATTAGCTCCCAGGGGAAGGCTTTCATCCGGTAGCATTTCCATCGCTGGGGGTTGTTCGAGACTGGCGAGCTGATCTTTCCACAAGGCGATGCGGGCTTCAGATGGGGTTGATTGTAATGGAACAACACTGTTCATGAAGCTCTCCCTTGACTTTAGGCGGCTGGGTGTAGGTGTATGACCATGTAGAGGGTGCCTCTCATCTGATGTTTGATGGAGTCGCTCTTTCTTGCTGGCTACCGCTCTTCTTATATCAGGAGGAGTGATACCCACCAGGATATATAGGCTGTTGGTGTTTGTTGGTTTTAAACAACCTGTGATAAGTCAGCAGCTTGCATTCAGAACGACATCCATCTTCTTAGCATGAGTAGATCTTTCCCATGCAGGGCAGGCGTATTGGGCAGTGGATTAGCAAAGAGCAAGTGCACTGGTTCGCAATGTTTTCCAGCTTGCTCCCCATTTTGTGTTCGTGAGCTTATTCAGGATGTTGTTTCATGCGCTCACTTTTGCCTTTGTCTTTTCGATGTGGTTCTTGAAGGTGAGGCATCTGTCAAGGGTGACTCCTAAGTAGATAGGGTGCTCGCAATGCATCAGTGTTGCTCCACACCAGGTTACTTTAAGCTGGCGTTTGGCTTCATGGTTTCTGAGGTGGAATGCACAAACTTGTGTCTTTGATGGGTTTGCGTGAAGGTGGTTTTCTTCATAGTCGGATGTTAGTCCCTCCAAGGCCTCAGAAAGCGTTTTCTCCACGGTGTTAAAATCAGTGCTTTGTGCAGTGAGACATAAGTCATCAGCGTATATAAAACACATATAGTACACAGCTGGTCTGGCTCTGAGCCTCCACTTCTCCATTCCCATGTGGCCTTCATATATCTTCTGAAGATGTTCTTCCTGCATTGTTTTGGGTGTGATGAAAATGGATCTGACCAGCAGAATACCATCTTCTAGTGAGATGCCATCTCTGATTGACTAAATACTGCCTAATGACTGGCTGGGTCAGGCCATTCCTTGATCACTTGCTGAGACAGCAGCTGTAACTCTTCATCTTTAGTAGTCTTATCTTTAATATGACCCTGTTCTGGCGGTGTTATGTTCATTGGATCTTTACAGCTAGATCTTTTATCTCGTGTTTCTCATGTGGTGAGAGCAGGGATAAGACACTTGCTAACACCATTTCTCTTCCTGGTTAGTATTTCAGAGTGAAATTGTAACTCTGAGGTGAAAAGAATAACCTCTGCAGTCTTACTGGCATTCAACTTGGGAAGGTTGCGGTATATTGATATTGTCACTGAACTAGTAACCCAGAGCCCAGGCTCATGCTCTGGAGACATGGGTTCAAATCCCACCACAGCAGATGGTAGAATTTACAATTCAATTAATAAAATCTGGAATTAAAAACTAGTCTTAGTAATGGTGACCATGAAACTATTGTCGATTGTCATAAAAACTTATCTGGTTCACAAATGTCTTTTAGAGGAGGAAATCTGCTGTCCATACCTGGTCTGGCCTACATGTGACTTCAGAACCACAGCAATGTGGTTGAGTCTTAAATGGCCTGGCAAGCCACTCAGTTGTATCAAACCGCTACAAAGTCTACAAAAAGGAATGAAACTGGACGGACCACCCAGCATCGACCTAGGCACCGGAAACAACAATGGCAATCGCAGCCCTGTCGACCCTGCAAAGTCTTCCTTACTAACATCTGGGGGCTTGTGCCAAAATTGGATGAACTGCCCCACAGACTAGTCAAGCAACAGCCTGACATAGTCGTCCTCATGGAATCATACCTTACAGATAGTGTCCCAGACACCACCATCACTGGTCACAGAGTCTAGAACACGGGGGCTCAGCCTCAGGATAGGGGCTGAGATGAGGAGAAATTACTTCACCCAAAGGGTTGTGAATATTTTGAATTCTCTCCCCCAGTGGGGTGAGGGAACGCTCCATTGTTGATCACAGTTAAGGCTGTGGGATAGAGAGAGTTTTGGTCTCTCAGGGAATGAAGGAATATGGGGAGCAGACAGGAAAATGGAGTTGAAGCCCAAGATCAGCCCTGGTTGTATGGAGCAGGTTCAGCAGGGTCTACTCCTGCTCCCATTTCCTGTGTTCTTGTTCTTGTGGCATGTATGGTCTCTGCTGCTAAAGCTTTTGTTGTGAATGCTACTGTTTTTTCCTCTTGTACCAGGGCTGCTCCCAGTCCTTTCGCAGATTCACCTACTTGCAGAGCGACAGGTTTCTTCAAGTTGAGGGATGCCAGACTTATCTCCTTGTATATTAATTCTTTGAGTTTGCTGAAACTCATGTCATGTGACTCTGACCACTATTGGTCAATATCCTCTCTGATCCGCTCTTGTGTGTTCTGACTTGTGATATATGAAAGAGCTCGTGTCCAAGCCAAGGAAACTTCTCAGCTCTTTCTCGTCTCTTGGAGCATCCATGTCAAAGATTCAGAAATAGTTGTGACGTTTTCAGGACTCAGTTTCTCTCCCTCAGGTGTATAGAGCTGGCATTCAGCCGCTTTCACAATGCATTTAGCTTGATCCCTGCTTTCCTAATTCTTTCCATGGCTTCATGTAGATGATGGTCATGATCATTTTCATCAACACTATAGATCTGGATGTCATCACCAATACCAACTGCTCCTTTACATCCTCTGTCTGTCTCATCTATTTCAGCTGGGACACCCCCTGTCCCACTTTAAGGCCAAAAGGTAATGCAGGAATTTTCACTGATCAAAGGATGTGTTATTAACAGTGAAGATTCCTCACCAGGTTTCATGTTCCAGTAGCCAGCATGCTGAAATCCTTCACCCTTGCCAGCGCTGTCATGATCTCTTCCAGTGCTACAATCAGGCAGTGATTCCTCTTTATTGCTTGATTAAGATATTTGGGCTCCAGGCAAATTGGTAGTTGTCCATTGGTCTTCTCTCTCACAATGATAAAATTGACCTAATCGGTAAACCCTGGGACTTTGGCAGTCACTTTCTTGTTACCCATATCTTGGAGTTTCAAGCTTTCCTTCTCATTCTATTGGCTCAAAAACTCTTAACTTTCTATCTTTCTTCATTTCTGACCTGCAATGTTAACTGTGTTTCTATCTCCACAGCTGCTGTCAGACCTGCTGAGTGTTTCCAGTATTTTCTGTTTTTATTTCAGATTTCCAGCATCTGCAGTATTTAGCTTTTGTATTTGTGTTGAATTCACTGCCACTTCTCTTCCAGGAATGCCTACCTTGAAGAATAGCCTGCTTCTACCACCTTCCCAAAATCCATAAACAAGATTGCCCTGGTCGACCCATTGTTTCAGTCTGTTCCTGCTCCACTCAACTTAATTCTTCCCACCTCGACTCCATTTTCTCTCCCCTTGTGTAGTCTCTTGCTATCTTTTGTGTGCGACTCTTCTGATGCCCTATGTCACTTCAACAATTTCTAGTTTCATCACCTTAATTGCCTCCTCTTTCACTATGGACCTCCAATCCAATCCCACTGAACCTCCATGCCCCCCCCAGGACAGTCTCCGAACTCTCTGCTTCTTCTTCAGAGGCCCAACCAGCCCACATCCACCACCACTCTCCCCCGCCTGACTGAGCTTGTTCTCACTCTGAACAACTTCTCCTTCAACTCCAATCACTTCCTCTGACTAAAAGGTATTGCTATGGGTACCTGCATAGGTCCCAGTTATGCCTGCCTTCCTATGAGATATGTGGAACATTCCTTATTCCAGTCCTACTCAAGCAAGCTGCCTCTTGCTCTCACCATGAGCTAGAAAAATTCATTGACTTTGTTTCCAATTACCACCCTTCCCTCACATTCACCTTAACCATCTCTGACTCTTCCCTTCCACCACTTGTGACTCGATTTCTGGAGATAGGCTATCAACTAATAATCACTACTAACCCACGGACTGCTTTGGCTGCACTTCCTCACACCTTGCTTCCTGTAAGGACTACATTCCATTCTCCCAGTTTCTCTGTATCTGTTGCATCTCTTCTGATTATGCAACCTTCCATGCCAGTGTTTCCGATATGTCTTCCTTTTTCCTCAACCGAGGGTTCCCATCCCAGTGTGGTTGACAGAGTACTCTACCCTGTCTGATCAATTTCACATACTTCTGCTCTCACCCTTTTCCTTCCCTTCCAGGACCATGATGAGGTTCCCCTTACCTTCACCTTCCACTCCACCTGCCACTTATTCAATGGATCATCCTCCATTTTCATCAGCTCCGGTGTGATGCCACCACCAAACACATCTTCCATGTCCTCCCCTTTCAGCATTCCAAAGGGACCGTTCCTTCTGTGACATTCTGTCCACTCCCGTCAACCTTAACATGCCCTCCCTTCCCCACAGCACCTTTTTGTGCAAGCAGAGGAGATGCAACACCTGTCCTTTCACCTGCTCTGTTCTCATCAAGGCCCCATACATACCTTCCAAGTGAAACAGCGATTTACTTGTACTTCTTTCAATTTGCCACACTCTATTGGCTGTTGACAATATGGTCTCTACATTGAGGAGAACAGCCTCTGAATGACTGAGTGACTGTTTTGTGAAACACCTCCGTTCAGTCCGCAAGTATGACCCCAAGCTTCCTGTCAACACCTCATCTTCCCTTTCAGCACTCTACAGCCTTCTGGACAATATCGAGTTCAGCAACTTTGGATCAAAACTTTTGCCTCCAACTTATTCTCTGGACAGAATTTTTACCCAGTGGTGGGCGCCTGGCTGTAGAATGACTCGCATTGACATCGGGTGATCGTTCTGACCTCAACGCGCAGTCACTTGATATTCTGGTTGGCGGGCGAGCGGGCGAGGGAATTGGCAGCGTACCCGCCAATAATTAAAAGGCCTGTTAAGGTCATTAACAAGGTAACTGAAACAAATTTCTCACTGCCCGTCCAACCTGACAGTTAGTGGGCAGAGGAAAAGGTTTGGAAACTTCATCCACCGATGGGATGAGCTTTCCAACAGCAAATGAAATTTTTAACATTTCATTTATAACATGTTCCTCCTCATGTGACCGAGTCACAGAGTCAGACAGATGGAGACATGTTTTCTAACATTTAAAAAAAATGTTATTTTGAAAATTCTCCATCTCATTATGAAGTATGAAGTTCAGGCTTGTCCCCCCCCACCAGCACAGACAGCGCTGAGCGCTGAGCACTGCCACTCGCCTTTCACACTGGGCGTCCAGCATGAAATCGCCGTCCGGCCCCCATCCCAGGCAGTGGTCAGCTTCCCTACAGCCCCCACCGAGACCCCCCTCACCGAGCCCCCCCTCACCGAGCCCCACCCCCCCGAGACCCCTCCACTGAGCCCCCCCTCGCCGAGCCCCACCCCCCCAAGACCCCCCCACTGAGCCCCCCCCACTGAGCCCCCCCCGACATGGGTGATGTTCTGCCCTCTGTGTTTTATTTCTGTTTGGCCGTGTTCTGTTCCTTCGTGTTACATTCCGATGGTTTTTATGGAAATATTCCTGCCACATTTGGACACAACCTTTGTTTCCTGACTGTACCCATCACCACTCTTTGTCTTTTGTTATTTAATGAGCCGCCCCCCCAGCCTAATACTGTTCTTCCTGCCCCCTCACCGCTTCTACTGGTTTAAAAACACTCTTCAATTTCGATCTTTCTTCAGTTCTGATCGACCTGAAATATTAATGCAGTTAACTCTGTTTCTCTGCACAGATGCTGCCTGACCTGTTGGGTATTTCCAGTGGTTTTTTCGTTCAGAGTTCTAGCATCCACAGTATTTTGCTTTTCCTTTCAGTTCTATTGGTACTTTCAGGAGAATGAACTCTGGTTTCTGCTGTGGATCAACAGTGATGTGATACTCAAAATCTTCAAAGTATCCAACGCTTCATCAAAACACTTTGGATACATTTGGACAAGAGCTTTCTGGCTTCTGCTGGGACGCTCAGTGACAGAACTTTCATCTCATGGTTTACTGGGCTCAGTTGCAGCTTTCACAGCCGCTCAGCTGCGTGATAGCAGAACCATCTGTCTCAGTGACGTAAGGCCTGCAGGGAAGCTCTTTGCCTTTCTGTGCCCCTCTGTTGTTACTAGTTGCTGAACCTCAGTTCCACCATATGCTGTTGACATTACCCAATTCCAGAGCATCTTTCCTTGGGTAACCATTTTCCGGAAAGATTTTCTATTATAGTCTGAGTGTTATGAATCAATCTTCATCTTCGGATTTATGGCTGTGGGTTTCTGACCATATATCTGTGTAATCACCATGATCACCTGGGCCCGAGGCTCTGGAATTCCCTCCTTAAACCTCTCCATCTCTCTCCATCTCTCCTCCTTTAAGATGGTGCTTAAAACCTTCCTCTTTGGCCAGGTTCTTAGTTCCCTATACCCCCTAATGTGCCTCGGTGTCGATTTTTATTTGATATTTCTGTGAAGCACGTTGGGATTTTTAACTACATTAAAGGTGCTGTAAAAATGCAAATCTGTGTTGTTGTTTGACCTTTATCTTTGCATCAAATGTGAAGCGAACTTAGGTTGTGCTGGATTTTGGACGATGCACAATTCACACTATCCGTGTAACAGAGCATCCAGGACACGTGTGATTTGTACAAACTACCCCCTGCTCACTCTGTATGCATCTTCCTCACTTAGTCGGTAATGTGTTTGTTATTCATTTTGGGTGTCGCTGGCTGGGACAGCGTTTATTGCCCATCCCTAGTTGCCCTTGAGAAGGTGGTGGTGAGCTGCCTTCTTGAACCGCTGCAGTTCATGTGGTGTAGTTACACCCACAGTGCTGTTAGGGAGGGAGTTCCAGCATTCGCTTGGAACTTAATATTTTTTTCTAAAGCTTGGTGGTTATAATAGACACCCCTATAACTCTTTGGAATGATTTCAGAAACCTCCATCTCTATCTGTGTGCAGAACTGTGTCGAGAATCAGTCAAAGGTTTCATTCAGGACACATTTCTGCATCTTAGACTCACACAGAACCAGTCGGTTTTCTGAGAAAATAGTCAGGTTAAACCAGGGCCATGAATAACATTGAGTCAGGATCCCATTAGCTGACAGCAATATGTTAACTAAAGTAGATCAACCACTTCAGGAACCTGTGAGGGACACGAAATACCCAGTCAGCAATGGGGAGCACCTCAGACGAGGAGGCTGAGAGTACACTCGATGAAGACCCATCAATGACCCTCCATCAGCACAGACACACACACCTCGGTGGGGCCTAGTTCTAGAGCAGGCTTGGGGGGTCATCATCTGCTGGGCACAGAATAAGAATATGTCCACAGTATGTGGAGGCAAGGACAGCCAAGTTCTCCAACACTTGGAGGACCATTGGAGGCCAGGCCTCTGCTGAGCCTCTGGAATGGGTCCCTCAGAGAAATGTTGGAGCTCCAAAGGCAGGGGTATCAGAGGCAGGGGTATCAGAGACAGGGGTATCAGAGACAGGGGTATCAGAGGCAGGTGTATCAGAGACAGGGGTAACAGAGGTAGGGGTATCAGAGGCAGGGGTATCAGAAACAGGGGTATCAGAGGCACGGGTACAGCAGGCAGGGGTATCAGAGGCAGGGGTATCAGAGGCAGGGGTGTCAGAGACAGGGGTATCAGAGGCAGGGGTGTCAGAGGCAGGGGTGTCAGAGGCAGGGGTGTCAGAGGCAGGGATATTAGAGGCAGGGGTATCAGAGGCAGGGGTACAGCAGGCAGGGGTACAGCAGGCAGGGGTATCAGAGGCAGGGATACAGGAGGCAGGGGTATCAGAGGCAGGGGGCCAGAAGCAGGGGTACAGCAGGCAGGGGTATCAGAGGCAGGGGTATCAGAGGCAGGGGGCCAGAGGCAGGGGTACAGGAAGCAGGGGTATCAGAGGCAGGGGGCCAGAGGCAGGGGTGTCAGAGGCAGGGGTGTCAGAGACAGGGGAACAGCAGGCAGGGGTACAGCAGGCAGGGGTATCAGAGGCAGGGATACAGCAGGCAGGGGTATCAGAGGCAGGGGTGTCAGAGGCAGGGGTATCAGAGGCAGGGGTACAGCAGTTAAGGGTATCAGAGGTAGGGGTGTCAGAGACAGGGGTATCAGAGGCAGGGGTGCAGCAGGCAGGGATAACTGAGGCAGGGGTATCAGAGGCAGGGGTATCAGAGGCAGGGGTGTCAGAGGCAGGGGTGTCAGAGGCAGGGGTGTCAGAGGCAGGGGTATCAGAGGCAGGGGTATCAGAGGCAGGGGTACAGCAGGCAGGGGTATCAGAGGCAGGGGTATCAGAGGCAGGGGTGTCAGAGACAGGGGTATCAGAGGCAGGGGTGTCAGAGGCAGGGGTGTCAGAGGCAGGGGTGTCAGAGGCAGGGGTATCAGAGGCAGGGGTATCAGAGGCAGGGGTACAGCAGGCAGGGATACAACAGGCAGGGATACAACAGGCAGGGATGTCAGAGGCAGGGGTATCAGAGGCAGGGGTGTCAGAGGCAGGGGTATCAGAGGCAGGGGTGTCAGAGGCAGGGGTGTCAGAGGCAGGGGTGTCAGAGACAGGGGTACAGCAGTTAAGGGTATCAGAGGTAGGGGTGTCAGAGACAGGGGTATCAGAGGCAGGGGTGCAGCAGGCAGGGATAACTGAGGCAGGGGTATCAGAGACAGGGGTATCAGAGGCAGGGGTGTCAGAGGCAGGGGTACAGCAGGCAGGGGTATCAGAGGCAGGGGTGTCAGAGGCAGGGGTACAGCAGGCAGGGTATCAGAGGCAGGGATACAGCAGGCAGGGATGTCAGAGGCAGGGGTATCAGAGGCAGGGGTGTCAGAGGCAGGGGTATCAGAGGCAGGGGTGTCAGAGGCAGGGGTGTCAGAGGCAGGGGTGTCAGAGGCAGGGGTACAGCAGGCAGGGGTATCAGAGGCAGGGGGTCAGAGACAGGGGTGTCAGAGGCAGGGGGGTCAGAGGCAGGGGTGTCAGAGGCAGGGGTATTAGAGGCAGGGGTATCAGAGGCAGGGGTACAGCAGGCAGGGGTATCAGAGGCAGGGGGCCAGTGGCAGGGGTGTCAGAGGCAGGCGTATCAGAGGCAGGGGTGTCAGAGGCAGGGGTGTCAGAGACAGGGGTACAGCAGGCAGGGGTACAGCAGGCAGGGGTATCGGAGGCAGGGGTATCAGAGGCAGGGGTGTCAGAGGCAGGGGTACAGCAGGCAGGGGTGCAGCAGGCAGGGGTATCAGAGGCAGGGGTATCAGAGGCAGTGGTGTCAGAGGCAGGGGTACAGCAGGCAGGGGTGTCAGAGGCTGTCAGCAGATTAAAACGAAGGATGGAGGAGTTCATTCACGTTCTACCTGATGTCATGGCACTGACATATGAGCTCAGCGAGGTCACCATTGGAAGGGTGGCGGCCGCTATGGAGAACGTGGTCCAGCAGTTCCTGCTGGGTGTACACTTGGACCCGCACACCATCACTCTAGGGATGAGTGGGACCCATCAGTAGCTCGGCGAAGAGAGATGGGTTAACTCAATCTCCCTCCTGGTGCCCTTTCTCCTCAAGGAGTGAGGGAGGGGCCCTTGGATACTCACAGGGAGGAGGAGCATCAGCCAAAAACCCCAGGGGCCTCCACTCAGGACACTCCAAGGGTTTTCAGCCATTCCAAATCCCCTCTGCCTGTGACCCCCATCCACTCCCAACAGGTCAGGCTGAGGAGAGCGCACGTGACACAGAGCAGGAGTCCCTTTGCAGGTCAGGGACCTCCAGGCCTCGGGCCTCCAGAGAATGCACACCAAGATCATCTCAGAACAGGGCCTGACAGACAGCTGGCTGCCTCCTCCACTGCTAAAGATGTCGGGGATGTACCCAGGCATAAGGCAGGGTTAGAAAAATTAAGAAGTACTGAGAGCAGAATGGTGGCATGGGTGTTCACTCACTGTATAGACTTCACACTTACGTAAATATATTTTGCTTTTCTGCCTCAAAGTGTCAGGTAATGATTGGCTCTTCCACATGATGCTACGTTCCAGTCATCCAAGCTTATCAGATACCTCTCCTCCTCTAGTATCTCCCATCATGTCCCTCAGGTCTCTGGTGTCTCGCTCAATCTCAGCATCAGACAGTCGCCTTTATGTCCACAGAAGCAACATGAACAAAGCCACTTGTTCTAGCAACATGGTGGTTTGACAGTGCGTATGCAAGACTTGTGTCAGTGGATCATAGAATGTAGCCTCCTGTGTATAAACCTTGGAAAGTTTTATATTCTCCTGATGTTGCTGCACTGAACTGTTCTCTGTGGACGTTTTAGGTTTTAAGCGTGACCCTCTTTGGAGTCATTCCAACCAACTGAACTTTTCAATGGCCTCCATATAATAACTGTCAGGCTTGGGTCTGGGTTACAGTTTAAGTAATTGTTGGGGACCTTAGCCTTTCATGGCCGCCTACAGCATTAACTTGTGACTGTGTTTACAGCTAAACACCAGCCCACTCCCAACCTGCATGATACAGACCAATGGACCTAGTTTGCACATGGTGACCCTCGAAATGTCTGCTAGACGGTGCTGACTATGTGATGTGATAGGTGTGTGCCCAGCCTCAGGATGCTGGCCTATTATAGGTGAGGACGCTGGTTTGCCCTGAAGGTCTGGCTGGTGTGACTTGACATAACCCCTGCACTAGATCTCATTAGGGAAATCTACACGGTTCTCCGATCCTGACAGTGCTATCAGTGTCCGAGGTTTCCTCAATCTGCTAAAGTGAAAATGTGGAGGGCTCTATTGGGCTGAGAGTGAAACTCCTTAATATCTGCAGAGTGGTCTTTAGTATAAACAAAGTTACAAATTAATCCTTAAATGCAGTGTTGAGCCTGACTGGGCCAAGTCACTCCCAGATGCCATGGCAATGCAGGATGTGAACTTGGGAAACTCCTGATGAAAGCAGGGCCATGAGGGTTTGTCAATGATCGGACGGGGTCCTGCAGCATGCTGTGTGCTCATAAAGCTAACCTGACCCACAAGGCTCACAGCCTTGACTGAGAGTGACAGATCCCAGCATCCTGGGGACTCAGTGTGAGGATGAGGCCAGAACATTATTCATGCTTGTGGGGTGGCCCTTGGAGAGATGTCGCTGTCTGGATTTAGATCAGTCCTCAGACAGTCAAGTGCTAACCAGTGATTGATGACTTTCCCCTTGAGGCACCTTGCAATGCACCAGGCATACTGCCAAGTGTCCAGTGAGGTTTGCAGTGCTGATCCTGCCTCTTGAAGGCTGCTGTAGGCAGTGGACTGTTGGTGCAATGTTTGAAAAGACTGCATCCTGCCTACTTGCTGCATATTGAACATTGATGGAGTTCTTATCCCATTATAGAACGGTTACACACTCCAGAGGCTGCCTAGCCTTCCAAGGATGAGGCCATCATTACACAAGATTGTGATAACTCATTCTGAGATTGACATCCTTCATTGAGATGCTGAGGGTAACAAAGAAGGTGTTAATGTCTACCCTGCATTGAAGGAACATATGAAATGGCTAGACCATGAGTTAGTCTTCTTCATCTCCCTAGAACCTATCCACATCACTTTGTAGTCTCCTTACATCCTCTTCACAACATACTTTCCTACCTATCTTTGTGTCATCAACAAATTTAGCAACCATTTCTTCAGCCCCTTCATCCAAGTCATTGATATAAATTGTAAAAAGCTGCGGCCGGGGGCACTGATCCCCATGGCATATTACTTATTACATCCTGCCACCAGAAAAAGACTCATTTATGCCTACTCTCCGTTGCTATAAGGGTCTCACAGGCATGTCTGTGACGTCATGCACATGCAATGGCCTCTTCCTGTGGGGAGTCATCATCCTTGCCCTCTTCAATGTCATCCCTTCCAACATCCTGGGTGCACCTCCCCCATCTCTGCACGTGGCAACTCACCCCCCCTTTGGAGCACCAGGTTGTGTAGAGCGCAGCAAACCATGATGATGTGGGACACCCTCTGGGGAAGTGCTGGAGAGCCCCGCCTGATTGGTCCAGGCATCTGAAATATACCTTCAACATGCCAATGGTCTGCTTAAAAAGGACCATGTTGCAGAATGAGCTGCATTGTACCTCTCCTGTGAAGCACTGTGCAGCCACCAAAGGGGCATCATTAGCCATATCTTTCACTGATGAGCCAACCCTGAATATGCTGAGGACCCTTAAAGATATGTGGCACCCGCGAGTCACTCAAGATGTAAGAGTGGTATGAGCTCCCAGGGTATCTCACACAGGCCTACATCATCTGCTTTGTGAGCACAGATCAGCTGCATGTTGAGAGAGTGAGAGCCTTTTCTATTGATAAATCTTAGTGTTCGCTGCCAGGGAGCTCTTAAGACCGTTTATGTGCAGTTGATGGCACCCTGCACCTGTGGGAAACCAGAGATCACTACAAATCCCACTGCTCTGCCAGCCTGGCTGCCTTCATCCAGGGAGAATGGGGTGTAACTGCGTGTCTTATTGAAAAGGGCATCAGTGACCTTCCTTAGGCATTTGTGAGTGGAGGATTGCAATATTCCGCAGAGGTTCCCAGTGGAGCCCTAGAATAAGCCGCTTGCAAAAAGGTTGAGTGCGGCAATCACCTTTAGAGCCACTGGCAAAGAATGGCCTCCCAGTCCCTGTGGTGACAGATCCTCCTGAGGAACATGGCAGATGTGAGCCACCACATCCCTTGACAGGCAAAGGCTTCTCCGGCACTGTCTCACTCTCAGCTGCAAGAATGAGAGGCATCTTCCATTACACCCTAGGTCGCACCAAAAGCCTCCATGAAATTGGTCTCTCCTCCTCAACTTCTTCATGGAGCCCTGCTGGCCCATATTCCTCAGGATGAGGCTCTTCCCTTAGTCCTGCCAGAGGGCAAAGGGCCCTTCTTCTCCTCCTCAGTTGGGTCAAAGCTATGCAGAAGGCAGCATTGCCTACTGCCTGCATTTTGCACTCCTTCTTGTGTCTGTGGAAAGATGAATGAGGGACATACATAGGAACATATGGACAAACACACCAGGAGCAGGAATAGGTCACTCAGCCCTTCAAGCCTTTTCCGCCACTCATCTAACTGTAACCTCCCGCCTACCCCAGATAACCTTTCACCCCCTTGCTAATCAAGAATCTATCTACCTCTCCCTTAAAAATATTCAAAGACTCTGCTTCCACTGCCATATGAAGAAGAGAGTTCCAAAGACTCAACCCTCTGAGAGAAAAAAATTCTCCTCATCACCATTTTAAATGGGTGACCCCTTATTTTTAAACAGTGACCACTAGTTCCAGATTCTCCCACAGGAGTAAACATCCTCTCCACATCCACCCTGTCAAGACCTCTCAGGATCTTAAATTCCAATCAAGTCATCTCTTACTCTTCTAAATTCCAGTGGATACAAGCCTAACCTGTCCAGCCTTTCCTCATAAGACAACCAGCCTATTCCTGGTATTAGCCTAGTTAATCTTCTCTGAACCGCTTCTAACTCATTTACATCCTTCCTTAAATAAGGAGACCAGTACTGTACACAATACTCCAGATATGGTCTAATGTCCTGTACAACAGAAGCAGAATCTCCCTATTTTTGTATTCAATTCCCCTTGCAATAAATGATAACATTCTATTAACTTTCCTAATTACTTGTTGTACCTGCATATGAACCTTTTGAGATTCATGCACAAGGACACGCCGATCCCTCTGAATCTCAGAGCTCTGCAACCTCTCACCATTTAGATAATAATCTTATTTTTTATTCTTCCTGCCAAAATGAACAATTTCACATTTAACCACATTAAACTGCATTTGCCAGATCTTTGCCCACTCGCTTAACCTAGCTATGTCACTTTATAGCCTCCTTACATCCTCTTCACAACATACTTTCCTACTTATCTTTGTGTCATCAGCAAATTTAGCAACCATTCCTTCAGCCCCTTCATCCAAGTCATTGATATAAATTGTAAAAAGCTGCGGCCGGGGCACTGATCCCCATGGCATATTACTTATTACATCCTGCCACCAGAAAAAGACTCATTTACGCCTACTCTCTGCTTCCTGTTAGCCAGCCAATCTTCTATCCATGCCAATATATTACCCATTACACGATGAACCTTTATTTTCTGCAATAACCTAGACGTGGCACTTTATCAAATGCCTTCTAGAAATCGAAGTACAGTACATCCACCGGTTCCTCTTTATCCATAACATGTGACTCCTTCATAGAATTCCAATAAATTGGTTAAACATGATTCCCCTTTCACAAAACCATGTTGACTCTGCCTGATTGCCTTGAATTTTTCTAAGTGCCCTGCTATAACATCTTTAATAATAGCTTCTAACATTTTCCCTGTGACTGATGTTAGGCTAACTGGTCTATAGTTTCCTGCTTTCTGCCTCCCTCCCTTTTTGAATAAAGGAGTTATATTTGCTATTTTCCATTCTAATAGTACCTTCCCTGAATCTAGGGAATTTTGGAAAATTAAAACCAATGCATCAACTATCTCACTAGACACTTCTTTCCAGACCCTAGGATGAAGTCCATCAGGACCCAGAGATTTGTCAGACTGCAGCTTCAACAATTTGCCCAGTGATTGTAATTTTCCTGAATTCCTCCCTCCTTTCCATTTCTAGATTTACAGCTATTTCCAGGATGTTATTTGCATCCTCTATGGTTAAACCTGAAGCAAATTAGCTGTTTAATTCATCCGCCATCTCCCTACTTTCAGTCATCAATTCCCCAGTCGCACTCTCTATAGGACCAACACTCACTTTGTTAACTCTTATTTAAATATCTATAGAAACTCTTACTATCAGTCTTTATGTTACTAGCTAGCTTCTCTCATACTCTAATTTTTCTCTCCTTATTAATCTTTTTGTCATTCTTTGCTGTCCTTTATATTCTGTCTAATCTTCTGACCTGACACCCGTCTTTGCGTAATTATATGCTTTTTCTTTACGTTTGATACTGTCTTTATCTTTTTTAGTTAATCACGGATGGTGTGTTCTCCCATTGGAAGTTTTTCTTCTCATTGGAACGTATCTATTCTGCATATTCTTTAAATGTCTGCCATTGCATCTCTATGGACCTATTCCTTAACCTCATTTGCCAGTTCACTTAGCTAGCTCTACTTTCATGCCCTCATAATTGCCCTATTTAAGTTTAAAACACTAGTCCTGTACCCGCTCTTCTCTCCCTCAAACTGAATATAAAATTCAATCATATTATGACCACTGCTACCTAGGGGTGCTTTCAGTACGAAGTTATCAATTAATCCCATCTCATTGCACAGCACCAGGTCTTGTATAGCCTGCTTTCTGGTTGACTCCGGAACGTGCTGTTCTTAGAAACTATCCTGAAAACTTCTATGGACTCCTCATCTAGGCTACCTTTGCCCATCTGATTTTTCCAGTCTATATGTAGATTAAAATCCCCCATGATTATTGCCTTACCTTTCGGAGAAGCTCCCATTATCTCTTCCTTTATACTATGTCCTACCGTGTAGTTATGATTAGGGGACCTGTACACCACTCCCACTGGTGACTTTTGCCTTTATTCTTTCTCATCTCAACCCCAACCGCTTCTATATTCTGGTTTCCTGAACTTAGGCCATCCCTCTCTAAGGCCATCATTAATTAACAGAGCCCCCACTCCATCTTTTCCTAGCTCCCTGTCCCTCCTAAATGTCACATAGCCTTCAACATTCAGGTCCCAATCTATGTCATCCTGCAGCCATATCTCTGTAATGGCTATCAGATTGTACTTAGTTATTTCTATTTGCGCTACCTATTCATCTGTTTTGCTTTGAATACTACGTGCATTTAGATACACAGCCTTTAATTTTGTCCTTTTATTATTTTTGTAATGTCTGGCCTTATCTGCTGATTTACTCTTAGATTTGTACTCTCTGTCCCTTCCTGTCACATTCTGTTTATCATTTCCCATATTTGTCCCTTTCTGTCTTGCCTTAACATGATTGCACCATACTCTGCAATGATCACCTTCCATTGCCAAGCTAGGGAGTCATTGCAAAGCCCTTAGGCTGCCCTCATTCCAGATATTCCATCCCCAGGTCCTCCCTTGCTGCTGAAGCACATCCTGAAGGATCGCAGGTAGCTGAGCTTCTTCTCGCCACCACCCACCCCACCCCAAACGCCCCAGGTATGACAGTGCACTCACAAAGGGGGTTGTATCTAGATGAGTGCAGCCATGTGCTATTAACCTCAGTCAGGGCACTGTTATGCTGTCTCCTTTGGATTAGACCAGAGCCTAATCTTGCACTCATTTAATGACTGTAATCATTGAGCTGTGTAAACCCTGAACATCCCAACTACAATGTGTAGGGTTGTCTGGAGCATGTTGCATGTGTACCATAGCCCTGGCTCCTTAGTAGTTTGATTCTCCTGATTTTTCCACATTCCTCTATAAGGGACAAATGGCCAATCAGAGCAAGTCAAAATTTGGCCCAAGCCCTAATGGATTCTCACAAGAAAGCGCACCATGTATTAAGGTGCCCAAATCCTTCAGTTGGCATTTGACTCTTCCTAACATGCTCTCAATGCCCTGAAGCAGTAATTATTAGGGTGCCCCTTCAATCAACCCAAAGTGCAGTAGTCACCACGGCCTCAGACCCCTCCTCTGCTGATGTTTTCTCCCAAGGATATTTTCCTACTGAGTCATTACATCAGCTGTCGAGTTGGTGCTGGCCCCATTTCTATTTGAAGGCCAGCTTCCAACCTCCTCCTGTTATCATCCAAGTCCCATTCTCATCCTCAAAGCTTATTATGTGCAAGTTCCCTCCCTCCAATCATTCTCCCCTTTAACTGCGGAGCCCATTGTCACTGTAAGCGGGATCTTTGTCCTCCGCCCAGAGCCGTTTTGTGTCCATGTCCCCATGCACCATGTTGACCTCACCCCTCCCCATTTTGAGGCCCTGTGCAAAGTGATGTACCAGGACCTGCCCTCCATTAGACCATTGACCCCCTTCTTACTTACCAGTTCCCCATTTACAGGCTGCAGATGCCTCCCCTGACTGTGATGACAGTGCCATCTGCTGCCCCGTACCAAGACACCGACCTCTGGGCCCAAATTAGTAAGCGACTCACCACGCCCTGCACACCATGATGTGCATGACCGACTGCTGAGACAGGCTCTCCCCATCCCTGGGTCAGGACCAAGGCATGTGTGCCAGGCACAGCTGTGTAGCAGGGTCCACACAGCACCAAGACTGTCTTTAACTTCTGCCTCCCACACTGTGCAGCGCACTGCTCCACAGCTGACTCACATTTCTCCCCCTCTTCCTTTAAACCCCCACCACCCCCCAGCCACGTGTCTCTGTCCATCCCTTCCCTTGCCTCTGTCCAGTCACCACGCATACCCCCATCCCCACAGTTCCCCTTCCTTCCCACTGGTCTTGCCTGAGCAGCCTCAGTATGGAATCGGAGCAGCCACAAGAGCGGTGCAGTGAAAGATAGACAAACCCTGCCTGTTCAAACCTCAAAGTCAAGTGAAGTGCAGGTCACCAGGTGCATGTCACTTCTCTCTGGCCGAGAATCAGACCCGTCTAATAATCTGCTGGTGAGATTGGGAGTGCGATTGTCATTCTGGCGAGCTGGGTTTTTAGTGAGCGTTCAGAAGACGCAAAGGGACAGACTCAGCCCAGCCATCTTCAGCTGCTTCATCAATGACCTTCCTTCCATCATCAGCTCAGACATGGAAATGTTCGCTGATGATTACACAATGTTCATCACCATTCGCGACTCCTCAGATAATGAAGATCTGAATTCAGCAAGATCTGGACAATATCCAGGTTTGGGCTGACAAGTGGCAAGTGACATTTGCGCCACACAAGTGTCAGGCAATGACCATCTCCAACAAGAGCGAATTCAACCATCGCTCCTTGACATTCAGCAGCATCACCATCACTGAATCCCCCACTATCAACATCCTGGGGATTACCGTTGACCAGAAACTGAACTGGACTAGCCATATAAATACAAGAGCAGGTCAGAGGCTAGGAATCCTGCGGTGACTGACTCATCTCCTGACTCCCCAAAGCCTGTCCACCATCTACAAGGCACAAGTCAGGAATACTCTCCATTTGCCTGGATGAGTGCAGCTCCAACAACACTCAAGAAACGTGACACCATCCAGGACAAAGCAGCCCGCTTGATTGGCACTCCACCTACAAACATTCAGTCCCTCCACCACTGACGCACAGTAGCAGCAGTGTGTACCATCTACAAGATGCACAGCAGAAACTCATCAAGGGTCCTTAGACAGCACCTTCCAAACCCTTGACCCCTACTCATCTAGAAGGACAAGGGCAGCAGATAGATGGGAACACTACCATCTGGAAGTTCTCTGCCATGTCACTCACCATCCTGACTTGGAAATATATTGCCGTTCCTTCACTGTCGCTGGGTCAATATCCTGCAACTCCTTTCCTAACAGCACTGTGGGTGTACCGACACCATATGGACTGCAGCGGTTCAAGAAGGCAGCTCACCCCCATCTTCTCAAGGGCAATTAGGGATGGACAATAAACGCTGGCCCAGCCAGCGAAGCCCACAGCCCATGAACGAATTTTTTAAAAATGTAGTTCCCGATACGGGGCAGCAGGAAACTCGAACCACCATGAGAGTCGGAAGGGAAAATTCTAACTTATTTTCCCACTGGCGGAAAACTGACTTTTGCCGTCTTGCCAAGTCTTGTTCCCCTGCCCGTCAAGATACCCGCCCCTGGCAGCAGCGGAAAATCCTGCCCGATGAGTCTTCTCAGTACAACAGACAACAGAAAGGTGGCAAGAAGGCTGGGGTGGAATCACTTTTTGCATCTCATTTGCGAAATTAAGGACTGAAGAACTTGGTGACTTACTTTTTGGAACTCGTAAAGTTGAATTTGGGGACACGAGTGGTTTGAAAGACTGATGCATGTGCACCTCATGTTCAGATACAGCTCAGTGAATGAGTGGTGTAATTAATTGAAAAACGGTACTAAATGCATATTTGGGGACAAGGGGAGAATTCGAACTAACAATAACGACTGGTATAATTTTGATCAAAGTTTATACCTTTGGCTGAAAGTGAATAAAAAAGATGAGAATAAAGTAAATACTTTCCTTACACGATGGGGCCAGATGCTTTCGATGTACTCTGCTTGTGATACTGCAATGTTAGGGAATATGCTGAAAGTAATGAGATTCTGAACTCATATTATGGCACAGCTAAGAATGAAATTGCACTGAGATTTGCAATCCTTCGAAGGAAACAGTTGTCAATTGACACTATCCTACTTTACATTCTCAAGTTAAAGAAACCCTCTCATGACTGTGGGTATGGTCCGAACTTAGAAGTCAACCGCAGAGACTCTTCTGTAGGAGGCCTAAAGAACAATAAAACCCAGGCCAAGCTTTTGAGTAAAGGTTCTCAGCTGATATGGAAGGAGTCCTGCAATGAGGCCACAGCCACAGAAATGGCCAAAAGAGATTGTAAGGGAGTTCATTTCCTGAGTTGGCAGGGGAGGTCCACTGGATTTCAGTGGATCCAGGCCACAGCAGCCAAGTTCACAGTCTCAATTGACATTGAAATTTAGATATTACCATTGCCATGGTAACCATCAACCATCTAAATGCCCCCATTTTCAATCAAAATGCTTTGTCTGAGGGAAGTTGGTTATATCCAGATGTCATCCAGGTGTTTGGGAAACAGTAATATTTCAGGTCACAGCCATGCACCAAGCCCGAGATCATGGTAGATCTAACTCTCATTCAGGGGCCTAGAAATCCTGAAATGCACATATGATAGATATTGAGTTAGGAGTAATATATTAGCTTGGATAGAGGATTGGCTAACCAACAGAAAGCAGAGAGTCGGGATAAATGGGTCTTTTTCTGGATGGCAAGCTGTAACTAGTGGGGTGCCACAGGGTTCGGTCCTTGGGGCCCCAACTATTTACAATCTATATTAATGACTTGGATTCAGGGATAGAAGGTACTATAGCTAAATTTGCAGATGACACCAAAATAGGTGGGAAAGTAAGTTGTAATGAAGAAATAAGAAATTTACAAATGGATATGGGCAGGTTAGGTGAATGGGCCAAAATTTTGCAGATGGAGTTTAACGTGGATAAGTGTGAGGTTATCCATTTTGGTCGGAAGAATAAAAAGGCGACTTATTATTTAAATGGAGAGAAATTTCAGAATGCTTCAGTGCAGAGGGATCTGGGTGTCCTCGTGCATGAATTGCAGAAAGCTAGTATGCAGGTACAGCAGGTAATAAGGAAGGCAAATGGAATTTTGGCATTTATTGCTAAAGGAATAGAGTATAAAAAAAGGGAAGTATTGTTGCAACTGTACAAGGCATTGGTGAGACCGCACCTGGAGTACTGTGCACAGTTTTGGTCCCCTTACTTGAGGAAGGATGTAATTGCATTGGAGGCGGTTCAGAGGAGGTTCACTAGATTGATTCCAGAGATGCGGGGCTTGTCTTATGAGGAGAGATTGAGCAGTTTAGGCCTACACTCACTAGAGTTTAGAAGGATGAGAGGAGATCTAATTGAGGTATATAAGATGCTAAAGGGGATAGACAAAGTAGATGCGGAGAGGATGTTTCCCCTTGTGGGGCACTCTAGAATGAAAGACCATAGTTTTAGGCTAAGGGGCGGTAGATTTAAATCAGAGATGAGGAGGAATTACTTTTCTCAAAGGGTCGTGAATCTCTGGAATTCACTACCTCAGAATGCAGTGGATGCCGGGACACTGAATAAATTTGAGGAGGAGATAGACAGATTTTTAATTAGTAACGGGTTGAAAGGTTATGGGGAGAGGGCGGAAAATTGGAGTTGAGGCCGAAATGAGATCAGCCATGATCGTAATGAATGGCGGGGCAGGCTCGAGGGGCTGAATAGCCTCCTACTGCTCCTAGTTCTTATGTTCTTATGTTTATGTTCATATGGAAACAGAAGTTGATGTTATCAAGCAGGAAGATCAGCAGTTTTGCTTAGTCAGAGAGCAAGAAAAGCAGCAGATGGAAGATGAGGATAATAGGGCTGAAGAGAGAACCCCAGTGTCCATAGTGAAACTTGAAGACAGAGATTCACAGCTTACTTTTGTCATTGATACAGTTGCATCAGGGCCGATTATCTTGGAAGGACAGTATCAGAAATGCCTAAGTCACATTCCCTTACACAGACCTGGTATGAAACTGTCTAGTTATTCCTATAACAGTATCCAAGTGCTAGATGAAATTAGTGTTAGGGTGGAATATGATGATAGATCCTATAACTTGCAATTGTTAATAGTAGGAGCGAGGAAAGGTATAGCTCGTGAATTTAAGGGACACAGCAGCATCACTGGCACAAAATTGGCTGAGTGACAGGAAAAAGAGTAATGGTGAATGGTTGTTTTTCAGACAGGGGAAGGTTTGCAATTGAACTCCCCAGGGGTTGATGTTAGGACACCTGCTTTTCCTGATAGAACCATAGAACCATAGAACACTACAGCACAGAAAACAGGCCATTCGGCCCTTCTAGTCTGTGCCGAAATATTATTCCGCTAGTCCCATTGACCTGCACCCAGTCCATAACCCTCCAGACCTCTCCCATCCATGTATCTATCTAATTTATTCTTAAAACTTAAGAGTGAGCCCGCATTTACCACGTCAGATGGTAGCTCGTTCCACACTCTCACCACTCTCTGAGTGAAGAAGTTCCCCCTAAACCTTTCCCCTTTCACCCTAAAGCCATGTCCTCTCGTGTTTATTTCTCCTAATCTAAGTGGAAAGAGCCTACTCGCATTTACTCTGTCTATACCCCTCACAATTTTGTAAACTTCTATCAAATCTCCCCTCATTCTTCTACGCTCCAAGGAATAAAGTCCTAACCTGTTTAATCTTTCCCTGTAACTCAACTCCTTAAGACCCAGCAACATCCTAGTAAATCTTCTCTGCACTCTCACAATCTTACTGATATCCTTCCTGTAGTTAGGTGACCAGAACTGCACACAATACTCCAAAGTTGGCCTCACCAATGTCTTATACAACCTCACCATAACATCCCAACTCCTATACTCAATATATAGTAATGACCTAGACTCTGGTATACAGAACACAATTTCAAAATTTGTGGATGGTATGAAACTTGGAAGTATTGTGAGGAGGATGGTCTTAGGACTATCAAGATGTAAGTCTTAGTCTTAAGACTTGAAAAGAACAAAGGTTGTGGAATGGGTAGACAAGTAGCAGGATGCGATTTAATGCAGAGCAGTGTGAAGTGATTCATTTTGGTAGGCAGATAGGTTAAAACCAGCCTCAGCTGGAGTTTGTGTCCAATTTTGGACATCACACTTTAGGAAAGATGTGAAAGCATTAGAGAGGGCGCAGAAAAGATGCGAGAGAATTGTTCCAGAGATAAGGAACTTCAATTATGTAGATAGCTTGGAGTAGCTCCAGCTGTTCTCTTTGGAGAAGACAATATGGGGTAGACTTTTGATGGAGCTATTCAAAATCACGAGATGTCAAAACAGAATAGATAGGGAGAACATTAATAATATTATGATGAAAGATCAGGGCAAGAAACGTTGGGTAGAATCTTCCGGTCCCACCAGCAGGGGGAAGCTGGGTGGGCAGGGGAAATTAATTTAGCATGAGGTTAAAATCAGTTTTATGATGGCAGGATGAACCTTTGTGGTTATGTTCTCAGGACATTAAAGTTGGGTTGAGCTTCCCAACGAACAATGTTGGGAAGTCCTGTTGCATGCATTAGTAAGTTATGCATGCTCATTAAAAGGCCAGCTTGCCAAAATTAAGTTCCTTCTCTGTTGTATTATGGGTCCTTTGATTTCTCAATGATGAGATCTTGAGTCTTGTATACATAAACATGAATTGTTTGTTGTTAATCTTTAACTATTTACAGATCCCAAATATTGTCATACATGTTGCTGCTCACCATGAAGGTAGGCTGATTCTAGAGTTTTGTCTCTGGACTGTTCTCTCAGAGTCTATTACCATGTGACGCTATACACCATACCCTGGGAAATGCTATTCTTCAGTCCTACATTAACCCTTGCTCTGCCAAGCATCTTTACATTACAGTGGCATGCAGACACATACAGCATCATACAACATCCCCTTTTCTTCTCCAAAGGAAACTTCCTTTCCAATGGAGTATAATTATATGCAATACAATCTTTGCTTGCTATCCCTGCTCCCCCATCTCAAGTCTCAGACTTTATAAATTTAGATGGCCTTGAGGCTTGTCAGTTCTTCTACATCTGGGTCTGTCATGTTTGGAGGAACGGTGATAGTACTCTGTATTTCTGGTACTTGGTTATCTCCATCTGATTCACTTTTTGCGTTTCTTCGAGTTGCGTTTCTCTTTATTAGCAACCAGTCTGCTTTTCTCGGACACTGTGGGTTTGCCCCTTCCTTCCACAGGGAATGTGCTCTCCGTTCATTCATCGAGTGGACTCCAATTTTTTTTTTCCATGGAGTCCGCCATGTTCTTACATTGATGTTTCACAGATGGAATCTTCATATCCACTCATTTCACAATCTCAGCCAAACATTTGTTTGCTGTTTTAATTTCAAACCATTTTGCAAGTTTATGAATCATTTCATTCAGCTGAGCTTTTCCTTCTTCTAGTTCCCTGCAGCTCAGTGTCAGGTTTATATTTTCCGATCTCTTCTCTGTCTTTTTTCTCTGTCTGTAACTGAACTTTGTCCTTGTTCTTCATTTGAGATTCACTGTTTGCCAGGTTTGTCTCTGGCAAAGTCTTCACTTCTTTTGGATCTGTAATTGTGCAACTCATGGCTTCATTATCTGTTCATAGTTTGGAAAGGTCAGCAGCTTTTCCTTTCAATGCCTCCTCCTTTTCCATTCAACACTTCTTCAGCTCTTCAGTCTGTTTCTTGTAGCTTTCAGCTTCCTCCTGGAATATAGAACATTGCTGAGTCTTCTCTACCAACTGGTTCTTCAGTTTGTTCTGAGTGAGATTCGTCTGTTTGTAATTTTCCAGGGATACAGACTTTGGCCTGAGTGATTCTTGTAACACATGAAGGTCTGTCAACAGGTTTTCTGTTTTTTGGGAAAATTGCTTCCTTCATCTTGAGTTCTCCTGCAAGTCAGTAAAGTCTCCTCGAGCTTCTTCTGCTGTGCTTCCATTCTGCTGTTTAAGACAGTCTTCATTTCCTCAGGTTGCTGAATGGTTACACATTTGTTTTGCATTTGATCTTGAAGCACAATCAACTGTTCCTTCAACTGTTTATTTTCTTTTTGACTTCTTGCCAACTCACTCCGTGCATCATGTTGTTGCTACTGATATTTCCAACGCAGCTTTTTCTGAAGTAACATTCAATGCCCTTTTCAGCACCTCATGTTTTTCATGGCTATACATTGATTCTTCAAGGAGTCTTTCATGGTCACAACTTCTTTGCATGCTTTTTCTGCCTGCTGCTTTGCCAACTCCTACTTTGATTTACCAATTGTTGATTGAGAGCCATTATTTCTTCCTGATACCTTTGCATCATCTCTGATATTTGTTTGTTCTGATCTCGAACAGCTTAGTTAATTGAAGACTTCAGTTTATCATTCATTTTCAAAGGTATATACTCAGCTTGAATCTTGCACTTCAAATCTTCCAGTTCAGCTCTGATGAGAACATTTACTTTTTGCACATTTTGCTTCTTTTCAGTTACCTCAGATAGCTTTCCTTCATTCATAGCTATCTGCTCACTCTGCACTGCCATCTGCTTTCCTCGCTCTGGGGTCTTTTGTCTCCCTCTCTCTGGGGTTGTTTGACGCCTTGGTCTGGAGTCTTTTGTTGTCCTCTCTCTGGGGTCTCTTGTTGCCCTTGGTGCTTAATTGGGGGCGTGCTAGGCTTTCTTCTAGGTTCTTCATTTTCCACAACTTGGAGTTTAAATTATCTGTCAAAGTCCTTTAATATCTCACCAAATATTGTTGAATATTGATCTATATGTTGGCTTTGGAGTGCTCCACCAGCAAATGAACCAAAGACGAATAAAAATGTATCAAATGGTACTTTTTCTGATTCCTTATTTAATCTTATATCTCTCCTATATGCTAAAAAATTGTCTTCTCCAAGACTCCCCTGCTTGGTTCTGGTTTAACCTTTCTGTAGCAGAAATGCATCTGGCTCTTCTCATTTTCTGTCCATGGCTGTTTTTTTTTCTTGTAGTTACCACTTTAAATTGCATTATCTCCTTAAGACCATCAGTGCAGTAACCATTTTTTTCACTTCAGGCTGTCTGCAGCCATTGGTTCTGACCCTGTGATTGTCCCGCACTTACTCCCCCGTGTTGCCTCCCCCGGTGATAGTGGGCTTTCTTGTTTTTTAAACTTTCAAGATAGCAGCATTTATTTTCTAGGCAATTCTTTCCCTGTTTCTTTTACCCTGCAGGAACTTTTCTCTTTATGCTTGAGGGTCCTGGGCATTGGGAAACTTGGCGTTCTGATCTTTTTAAAAAACTTACAGAAAGCAGTGCTGCAGCTTTATGCTCTACTTGCCCTGAACAGGATTTTTAAAAAAACCTTTTGTTATACTCTGCAGGTTTTCCTTTACTCTGCAGGTTTTCCACTGCTCTGCCTGTCTGTTCTTACAGTTTGCTTTCATTCTCTGTGGAGAATGCAGACCCTGGCTCTTCCAGTTTCTCGATGTATACACTGAGCCCTGGGACTGCCATCTATTCTATAATGCAACTACAGCTTCTTTTTGTAATTTTTGCTCACTATCTCATGAACTGTCCAGTATTATTCACATTGTGTCACTCAGGGACTTGCAATTTTTGTATTTTTGCTCACTCATCTTCGTGATCTGATCAATTTTTTAAGAACTTTTTTACTCTGCATTACGCAGGGGTCTCAAAATGGACTTCCACTCACTCTGGTGGATTCTTCAACTTCTAAGTCTATGGAAAAGCTTCTGCAATTGTTTCTTCATTTTTCCTTCTTAGGTGCTCATCTCTCTAGTTTGGCTCCAGTTACTTTTAGTTTTTCATGCCTTCAGATACAGTTCTGGGTTCATCATTTAAAATGCTGCCTTTTATATCACCACTGATGTAATATCATTTAAAAGTGACCATCACTGTCAACCATGTGTATTATGGGTTACATAGAAACTAGGAGCAGGAGTAGGTCATTCGGCCCTTCGAGCCTGCTCCACCATTCATTATGATCATGGCTGATCATCCAACTCAATAGCCTACTCCCGCTTTCTCCCCATATCCTTTGATCCCTTTCTCCCCAAGAGCTATATCTAACTCCTTTTTGAAAACATACAATGTTTTGGCCTCAACTACTTTCTGTGGTAGCGAATTCCACAGGCTCACCACTCTCTGGGTGAAGAAATTTCTCCTCATCTCAGTCCTAAATGGTCTACCCTGTATCCTCAGACTGTGACCCCTGGTTCTGGACTCCCCCACTATTGAGAACATCCTTCCTGTATCTACCCTGTCTAGTGCTGTTAGAATTTTATAGGTTTCTATGAGATCCCCCCTCATTCTTCTGAACTCCAGCGAAAATAATCCTAATCGACTCAATCTCTCCTCATATGTCAGTCCCACCTTCCCAGGAATCAGTCGGGTAAACCTTTGCTGCACTCCCTCTATAGCAAGTACATCCTTCCTCAGATAAGGAGACCAAAACTGCACACAATATTCCAGGTGTGGTCTCACCAAGGACCTGTACAATTACAGCAAGACATCCCTGTTCCTGTACTCGAATCCTCTGGCTATGAAGGCCAACATACCATTTGCCTTCTTTACCGCCTGCTGCACCTGCATGCTTACCTTCAGCGATTGGTGTACAAGCACACCCAGGTCTCGTTGCACATTCCCCTCTCTCAATTTATAGCCATTCAGATAATAATCTGCATTCCTGTTTTTGCTACCAAAGTGGATAACCTCACATTTATCCACATTATACTGCATCTGCCATGCATTTGCCCACTCACTCAGCTTGTCCAAATCACACTGAAGCATCTCTGCATCCTCCTCACAGCTCACCCTCCCACCCAGCTTTGTGTCATCTGCAAATTTGGAGATATTACATTTAACTCCCTCATCTAAATCATTAATATATATTGTGAATAGCTGGGGTCCCAGCACCGATCCCTGCGGTACCCCACTAGTCACTGCCTGCCATTCAGAAAAAGACCCAATTATTCCTACTCTTTGTTTCCTGTCTGCCAACCAGTTTTCTATCCATCTCAATACACTACCCCCTATCCCATGCGCTTTAATTTTACACGCCAATCTCTTATGTGGGTTTTTGTCGAAAGCCTTCTGAAAGTCCAAATAACCACAACCACTGGCTCCCCCTCATCAACTCTACTAGTTACATCCTCGAAAATTTCCAGTAGATTTGTCAAACATGATTTCCCTTTTGTAAATCTATGCTGACTCTGTCCAATTCTGCCACTGTTTTCCAAGTGCTCAGCTATTAAATCTTTTAATATGGACTCTAGAATTTTCCCCACTACCGACGTCAGGCTGACTGGTCTATAATTCCCTGTTTTCTCTCTGCCTCCCTTTTTAAATAGTGGGGTTACATTAGCAACCCTCCAATCTGTAGGAACTGTTCCAGAGTCTATAGAATCTCGGAAGATGACCACCAATGCATCCACTATTTCTAGGACCACTTCCTTAACTACTCTGGGATGTAGATTATCAGGCCCCGGGGATTTATCGGCCTTCAATCCTATCAATTTCCCCAACACCATTTCCCTACTAATACTGATTTCTTTCAGTTCCTCCCTCTCACTAAACCCTGTGTCCCCCAACATTTCTGGTATGTTATTAGTGTCCTCCTTTGTGAATACAGAACCAAAGCATGTATTTAGTTGGTCAGCCATTTCTTTGTTCCCCATTATAAATTCCCCTGTTTCTGACTGTAAGGGACCTACAATTGTCTTCACCAATCTTTATGTCTTCACATACCTACAGAAACTTTTACAGTCTTTGGATGTCTCAATGATGAGATCTTGAGACTTGTATATTTAAACATGAACCTTTTATTGTCAATCTTTAACTATGTACAGATCCCAGATATTATTATGCATGGTGCCGCTCACCATGCAGGTAGGCCGCTTCCAAAGTGTTCTCTCTAGACTGTTCTCTCAGAGTCTATTACCATGTGACTCTATACATCATACCATGGGCAATGCTATTCTCCAGTCCCACATCAACCCTTCTCCTGCCAAGCATCTTTACATAATAATGGCATGCAGGCACCTACAACATCATACAACACTCTCCAAATCTGAGTTCCCCACCAGTGAGGAATGAGAACAGTCACATTTATGACTGTATATAAGTGGGGTGCACCTGGCGAGTTTGACTCTTCTGCAGCTTTGAAGTGAGTAGCCACTGCTTGGCCTTCTTGGGGTCCACTCACAAATGTCAGCCTCTTGACTGAGATTGGGTACTGGAAGGACAAGCTGCTCAGAGGATGGACACAGGAGGCAGCATCAGTGGGAAGGAGTGGAGTGGAGGCTGGACAGGGGAGGCAGGGCCGGGGGGAAGGGAGGGAGGCTGCCTGGGGAAGGAAGACAGACTGTCCCGGGGAGGGAGGGAGGGAGGGAGGCAGCGAGGGAATGAGAAGGTGCAGGGATGTGGGATGGAGGGAAGGGCCTTGCTGGGTCTGGGCGTTTGGGTGGGGAGGGGGAATTCCAGGCAGAGATGTTGGGAGAGAGAAACGGCCCTAGAGGGCAGGGTTGGTACGGTGGGGTCCTGGGCATTGAACTGAGAGTATTGGGCAGCAGAGGGAACAGTCACAGTGAGAGAGGGGGAGTGGGATGTGGTAGGGAGACAGGTCCAGGGTGATAGTCGGGTGGCTGAAAATTTCATTGTTGAGGGGGGGTCACAGAAAAGGATGAAACAGGTGGCTCAGATAGCGGGAGAGGTCAGGGTCCGGGTGGGCATGGGCACATTAATGGGTGTAGGCTCGGAGGGGAGAGAGGGCATGTGGAGGGTGATGGTTATAGGTACAAGGTTAATGAGGAGGTTCAAGGGTGACAGAGGAGGGAACATTGGTGATATTGGGTGAGTCAGGGGCGATGGGGGGAAGTTGGTGGGTGATAGGGGAAGGGTAGAAGGTGTGGAGTGAGTTTGGAAAGTGACCTGTCCCATTGTTGTATTCTCTACTATACAACACTGTCCCTCTGAAACTGCGATACCTCAAAGTGGGAGGAGGCTCTTTTCGGGTGGGTGGGGTTCAAGTTCAGCACAATTGGCCAACTAAAGGGTGACCCTAATCACCATGAGGCAACTGGATGTCAAAGATGCTCAGTTGTGCTCTCCTCTCTATAGTGAAGCCCACACAGCAGCAGGTTTGTTCCTGACTCATGGATCTTATAACACGAGATCCCAGCAAAGTGTGGAGCTGCCATTCATTCTGAGCCATTTGTTATCAGCTGCAGTCGGAGGCAGGGATGAAGGGAGGGCGGGAGGTCGATGTGTCCGAGGGGCACGGCTGGTGAACAGCAACAAGCTCCCGATTCCAAACCTCCATCTCCCGAGTGAATGGTCCTGACTGACAAGGGCTCATGTGGTTAGTCTTTCTGTGCTGCCAATGCAATGGTCTCTCTATAGAGTCTCGAGGGTAATGGAGGCAAGTGGAATAGTGTCTGAGGGAGGTTTCTCTCCCATGGCCCCGGTCAAAGAGTAATGTCTCCAGGCGCAGTCATGTCTGAACGGGAGGAACATTCACTTCTGGTCCTCCAGGATGTCCTTCACCTGGAAGGGGTGGGGGTGGGGATGCCACGTCTTGACAGAAGCCAGGCACAGGGTTTAGCACTGGCTTGGTGGCTCTGAGGTGGAGGTAAATCTGCAAACAATATGTTCACTAGATTGATTCCTATAATTCGTTCACAGATACACTGAGGCCTAGATGATGCAGGCTCCAGGAAACTCTGCCTTTCTATTGGCTCGATGAGGGGAGAGAGGGCCCATCACAGGTTGGCCCAGGGCCAGGAGGAGCAAGTGCCTGAGCAGGAAGAGGTGAGAAGATCAGGTTGCTGGTGAACAGGGTCCTCTGCAGTGCTGAGCATTGGCCTGACCACAGTATATTGCAAGTGGTGCAGCTACATACAGATGAACAAAAGGCAATGCCTGAGGCACCTTAGAATGTCTCAGAATGTGGTTGCTTGTATCTGCCAGCTTCTCCACGATGACCTGTGACCACAAGGGTTTGGAGGCAATCCCATGATGGTGGCATTAAAGGTCACCAGTGCCTTAAACAACTTTGTCAGTGGCTCCTTCCAGTGCTTCACTGGGGTCCTGTGCAGCATTTCCCAGTCATGCAGGGGGTGACATGCCCTGTTCCGGTGAGCACCCCAATCTGTCCAATTCCACCTGGATTGTCAAAGCCAGGCAGCCAGAGCTTTGCGTTTTTCACAAACCGCATGTTTCCCACAAGTGAAAGTGCTCTGGACTGCACACATGTGGCCTTGAGAGCTTCCTGGCATCAGCCAGTCCCATTTATCAATAGGAATTGTTTCTACTCTTTGAATGTGCAGCTGATTTGTGATCACAGAAGACGGATCCTGCATGTTTGGGCTCGGTTCCCAGGGAGCTCTCACAATTCCAACATTCTGACCCACTCCCGGGAGCCAGACGTTTCTGAAGGATCTCGGCGATTGCAGGGCTGACTCCTCGGGGACAATGGATAGCTCGAGAAGACCTGGCTGATGATACCAGTTCACCGTCTACAGAGTGCTGCTGAGGAGAGGTACAGAGCCACACGTACCTCCACAAGGGCCACCATTGAGCAGACGATAGGCCTTCTAAAGATGAGGTTCAGCTGTTTAGACCCCTCAGGTGGGGCTCTCTAATAATCACCATGAGAAGTGTCCTGGATCATCGTTGTCTGTTGTACCCTGTACAACCTCACGCTACAAAGGGAGACTGTCTTAGCTGAGGGAGACATGGAGATCTGAGATGTCCCCTCCAACGATAAGGATGGTGAAGGGAATGGTGATGGCGAGGGACAAGATGTTTCTGAGGCTTATGCAGAGGCCATTTCAAGGGTACAATGTGGCAGGGAGGCTCTTGATAAGTTGATAGCTGACAGATTCCAGGCAGAGTAAGCTACCGAGACATGTCCTTTACTATTGGGCTTTCTATCCTCTGCTAGCTGACAGGCCCCAGCTCCTTCTTGGTAATAGACATCATACTTTGCTCTCCTGTACTTTGATTTCAGATAGCTGGATTAAATTGCGCTACTTAACCACTGCCCTGCTGGTGGTTTGATTCTCTGTATTTGCCAAACTGTGCTAATATACAGAGCCCTGGCACTAAATGCACACTTTAGAATGTGAAAAGCACTCCATTCTCCCATGACCTCGGGCTCCTGTAAGTAGAAATGAGATTTTCCCAAGTCCTCGCAAAGTCTGTGCACTTGGTAACTTGGAAGCAATATCAAATCTAACCTTGGCAGGACTGCACGCATGTTATCCTCACACCTGCTCCCAATGGCAGGCCAGATCTTGCAGAGAGCTCTTTCAGGCAGAACCTGATCATGCTGAGAAGTTTTGAAGTTACTTTGGAGTCCACTCACCGAGTGTCCCTCACCTGCACCATGGGCTGATGAGTTGTAACTAGTCTGGAGCCTCCAATCGCAGAGACTCCTCCAAGTCTCAGTCTGGGATGGCCTTAGTATTAGTGTGAGCCTGTGATCCGTCATTGTGGACACTCCAGCCAAGGTAAACATCCTTCCTGTATGGACCCTGCAGAGACCTGTTAGAGCTGCTGATGCATCACATGGATAGCCTCACCACCCTCAGCATGGTCCAGCACACGGGCCCATTCTACTTTCTCTCACCTCATGGACTAAGACCCCGCTCCTTCAATGAGATTCTGTTCACTTTGGTTGCAAACCATTTTGTTTACGGCCACCTTGATAAGGAGACAAGCAGGCAAAACAAATCTCCATGTGATGTCTGACAAAGGTTTCAGGCAACTGTACACACAACTCTTTAATTCTTCACTCAGTCCCTCTTGCTAACTTGCCCATTGCCCCCTTACTTGCAGCCTTCACTTGCATGTTAGCTCAAAATGACAAACCACCAAGGATGGCTAATAATGATTGGATGTGCCCACCACAGCTTCCTCCCGACATGTGGAGTAGCCTCTAGTTTTCTACTGTTAATAAGACAGTGTAGAGCTTCACTCTCTCAGCCCTGAAACTGCATCTACAGTGTTCCTTGCCACTCAAATAGCATGTTTAACTCCCCTTGGTTACTCCTTGCATCCACCCACTCCTCACACCAGGGCAACAGCAGCAGGAGACGCAATCACCTCTCTGAACACTCTGTAGACATCCTTCTCAGAGCTCAGACCATGGTGCACTGCATGTAATGGATTGTATGGTGTGAGCCCAGGCTGCACACTCACAAATGATGGCCAGTGTTTAAGCATCCTTATATAAGCTCAGCATAACCTCCCTGCTCTTGTACTTCAAGCTCTTATTAATAAAGCCTAGATGCTTTATTAACCACTCTCTCCACCTCTGCTCCACCTTCAAAGATCTATACACATATACACCCAGGTCCATCTGCTCCCTCTGCTCCTGCACCCCCTTGAGAATTGTACCCCTTATTTTATATTGTGTCTCCACGTTCATCCTACCAAAATGCATCACCTCACACTTCTGTGCATTGAACTTCATCTGCCACCTATTTGCCCACTCCAACATGTCGATGCCCTTTTGAAGTTCTACACTGTCCCCCTCACAGTTTACAATGCTTCCAAGTTTCATATCATCCGCAAACTTTGAATTTGTTCCCAGGATCTAGATCATTAATATATATCAGGAAAAGCAAGGGTCCCAATCCCTGGGGAACTTCACTACAAACCTTCCTCGAGCTTGAAAAATATCCATTGATCATTACTGCTTCTTATTTTTCAGCCAACTTTGTATCCACATTACTACTGTCCCTTTTATTCCATGAACAATAACTTTTCTCACAAGTCTGTTGTGTGGCATTGTATCGATGTACCACATCAACAGCATTACCCCCATCAACCCACTCTGTTACCTCTCCAAAAAACTGTCGAAATCCATGCTGGCTCTTTCTAATCAACCCACATTTTTCCATGTGATTATTGACTCTGTCCTGAATTATTGTTTCTAGAAGCTTTCCCACCACTGAAGTTAAACTGATTGATCTGTAAGTGCTGGGCTAATCCTTACAGTCTTTTTTGAACAAAGGTGTAATGTTTACAATTCTTTAGTCCTCTGGCACCTCCCGTGAATATAGGGAAGGCCAGTGCCCCTGCAATTTCTACTCTCACTTCCATCAATATCATCTGGTCCCGGTGCCATATCAACTTTAAGTACTGACAGCTTATCCAATACCTCCTCCTTATCAATTTTAAACCCTTCTGGCGAGAGTGGCCTGTGTAACATCTGATTTCTTGGTAAAGAAAGATGCCAGGTATTCATTTAACACCTCAGCCATGCCCTCTGCCTTCATGTGTAAATCACTTTTTGGTTCCTAATTGGCCCCACTCCTCCTTTTACCACCCTCTTACTATTTGTGCGCTGATAGAAGGCTCTTTATGTTGGCTGCCGGTCTTTTCTCATAATCCCTCTTTGCTTCTCTAATATGCTTTTTCACCTCCCCTCTGAAGCTTCTGTATTCCGTTTGGTTCTCAATTGTATTTTCTACCTGACACCTGTGCACTTTTCCTTCTTTATCTTAATTTCAATCTCCTTTTTCAACCAAGGAGCACTGGATGTGTTTGCCCTACCTTTCCCTTTCGATGGAATATATCTTGTCTGTGCCCAAACCAATTCTTTTTTGAAGGTAGTCCAATGTTCAGCACAGTTTTTCCCACCAGTCTTTCGTTCCAGTCTATCTGGCCCAGCTCCGTTCCTGCCCCATTGAAGTCAGCTCTCCCCCAGTTAATTATTCTTACCCTGGATTGCCTATCATCCTTTCTGCCATCATCCTAAAACGTACAATACAATGATCACTGTCTCCTAAATGTTCCCCCACTGGCACTTGATCTACTTGGCCCACCTCATTTCCAAGAACCAGATCCAACAGTGCGTCTTTTCTTGTTGGATTGGACACATACTGCTGTAGAAAATTCTCCTGAACACATCTAGGAACTTTTGCTCCTCTCCACCCTTTACACTACCACTGTCCCCGTCTACATTCAGGTAATTAAAGTCCCCCATTATAACTACTCTACAACGTTTGTATCTCTGTAATTTCCCTGCAGATTTGTTCCTCTACATCCTTCCCACCAGTTGGCAGCCTATAGACTACACCGAGCAATGTAACTGTACCCTTTTTGTTCCTTAGCTCGAGCCAAATTGATTCTGTCCTTGACCCTCTGGGACATTCTCTTTCTCCAGCACTGCAATGCTCTCCTTAATCAATACTGCCACCCCTCCTCCTTTCCTTCCTTTTCTATCTTATCTAAACACCTTGTACTCAGGAATATTTAACATTCAATCCTGCCCTTCCTTGAGCCAGGTCTCTGTTATTACCACAACATCATGGCAATCTGCATCTGTAACTCCCCAATCTTATTTACTCTGTGCGTTCACATACACACATAGTAACCCTGATTTAGATTTTGTTACTTTCTCCCTCACTCTGACTCCATCTATTACCTTACTATTCTCTATACTAGTGCTATCTGTCCCTCCCAGTGCTTTGTGCACCTGGTATTCCTCTCTAATGTTCCATCCTGGTCCCCTCACCCCTGCTGAGTTAGTTTAAAGCCCTCCCAACAGTGCTAGCAAAATGCCCCACAAGGAACTCAGTCCCGGATCTGTTCAGATGCAACCTGTCCGGCTTGTATAGGTGCCATCTCCCCCAGAGCCACTCCCAGTGTCCCAGTGGATTGCCTATTGGTCACCCATTCCCTTTCTGCCTCCAGGCTCCTAAGCTGTGGTGTGACCACCTCTCTGAACGTGCTATCCATGTAGCTCTCAGCCTCGCGGACGTGCCACAGAGACTCCAGCCGCTGCTCAAGGTTCTGCAGCTGGCGGCACTTCCTGCACATGTGGTCAGCTAGGACACCAGTATCATCCATGACTTCCCACATATTACAGGCCACGCAGTCCACTCGATTGATCTGCCTTGCCATGTCTTAACTTTATTTTACTTTGATTTACTTATATTACTTCATTATATTGGCCCTGACTTTCCCTTATTCCTGGTGTTTCTCATTTAAATCCAAACATAACTGCCTCTTTAAAAATAGTGCGGTTTTCAAATTTACAGCAATTTAAAGACAGTCCCTAACAGCAGTTTCTTACCAACCAATGAGCCTGCAGTTTTCCTGGGATGTCACTATTTGGTTTTTTTTGAGTTGAGTGCAGGCGAGATCCAAGCCGGACTGGTCTGACTGCTCTGCCTCTCCAACTGCCAAGATAAGTGTAGGCCTCAAGCCTCGGGCCCGATTTATATTTTCCTGCTCTGAGCTACTCCCTCACATGTCCGTCTCCCCGACTCCCAAGGTAATAGGCATCCAAACTCCACATACTTAAATGTCCATGATCATCGAAACAAGATAGAATTCAGGATGCTTCCAAACTGTTCAAATGAACAAATATTTACAAGTGTCAAAAGTCTATACAATGGCTTTACACCTGTGTCACCTGCTTTATAGGAGCAGGAGGAGGCTGTTTGTCAAGCCTGCTCCTCCCTTCAAACAAACCATGGCTGATCTTTATATCCCTATTACCATATCCAGGTGGAACCCCAACGTTCCCAGCTGAGGTCGAGGCAGCCTGCTGACCCCTCGGATGACTTTGGCCAGTGTCCTCTGCTGGCCTGATACCTAGAGGGCTCCAGCCTGCTAAAGGTCTCCTACTCAGGTGCAGGTGCATCCTCCTCCTCTGACCCACTGGAGATGACAGGGTCACTGGCAGAAGGGAGGCGAGTGGCCGGGGGCCCGTGGAGTGACCTCAGCTGAAGCCCCCAGGCTGCCTGACTGGCACTCCTCCTCCCTGCGGGTGCCTGGTGGCACCTCCCTGACTCCTTGAGGAGATGGGGCACCTAGAGGGAGATCTAGGTGCCCTGTCCACCTCTTGCCAAGTCACTGCTGCACTGCACCCATGGCTAGAGTGATGGTGTGCAGGTCCGAGCACATATCCGGCAGCCTCTGTGTGTTCAGCTGGACCTGGATGTCCAAGGCAGCCGTCACCCTTCCCATTGAGGCAGCCAAGCAATCACATGCCGGAGCCACCACATCAGAGAGAACGTGGACAAACTCTTCCAGCCTTCGGTCCAGTCTGTGCATGGCCTCTGGCGTCTCTGCCTGATGTTCCCTGCCTGTCTCTGCATCTCTAACATGTCTCTTATAGCCCAGTCCAGAGGCTCGTCATCTGCATGAGGCTCAGCAGGGACCTAGTGTCCAGCAGCCCTCCGAGTGTTGGAGATCTCAGCTGTCACTGCCTCCGCCTGCTGTGGCCCCATGATGTGCTCACCAGATTGTGACCCCAAGCCTAATCTAGCATGTGTACGCACTGAGGTGACTGTATATGTGCTGGTGAAGGGTGCAGGTGAATGCTGTACACCCTCTGAGGGTTCCAAGGCACCTATCTCAGAGGTGGGGTTGGGGCTGGTTCTGAGGCTGGTGTGCCTTGTGGGGCCTCCCCCTTTCTTGCTGGTACCTGGACTGGAGAAAAGGGAGATTTAGTGATACCTGAACAGGCTCTTTAATGAAAGCTATTTGTTACTTGCCGGGTGCATCTGACAACACTGACTAGAGGCAGCCTCACTAGCTTCCTGGGACAGTGCAACTCTCCTTCAGCACAGGCACGGTCCTGGTCCTCCCCAGCTAGCTCAGCAGCCTCCTCCTCAAAAGAGGTGAAGACTCAAATGCCTATCTCCCTATCAACTAAAGCAAAATACTGCAGGTGTAGACAATCTGAAATAAAAACAGAAAATGCTGGAAATACTCAGCAGGTCTGGCAACATCTGTGAGGAGAGAAACAGAGTTAACAGCTGGAATCTTCTGTCCTGGGGTCTAAGTTCAGTGCCGGGCGCGGGGGTGAGAGTGATTCCCATTGTGAGTGGGACAGCTAACTATACACAATCTTACGCTGTTCAGCTCACCACATCACTGACTCTTATGGTGGAGCACACAATGCAGAGAGTCACCGTCCCTACTGTTACCTCAGGGTGAAGGTCCGGGGGACATATTTAAAGGGCACCTGGGCAGCCATTCATTCACAGCAGGCCAGGAGCTCCAGACTCAGTATCAGCCAGGATATGACACCCACAGTTTAGGGGAGCCTCCCCGCAGGTTCTCCTCCAGGCTGTCCAGGAAAGGCAGGAGCTCCCTGTTTCCCAAGAATGGCAGCCAGAGGCCCTCCACTGACAACAGTGGCCTGGGTGGTGGTTTCAAGAGGAACGCCCAGCAGGACAGGAAGAGGATGAATGATCTGCTGTGTCCGCCCGGGTAAGTGGCACCGTCTACTCTCTGCAAAGTGACACTCAGAAGGAATCAGGCAGTGTAAGTGTGCGAGGGCACAGGGATGTCAGACAGAGGTTAGGGTTGCAGGACTCGGCAGCAGATGGGACACATACGCTGAATGTGTGGCAGTTACTTCATTCTGTTAATGTTCTATCAGTTGCAGGACATCCTGCTTATTAATCATTTACTGCAGAGGCTCAGGAACTGACATAGACATGCACGTTCCTAAACTGCTCCTGCTCCCATTGGGATGACACTTAATCCTTCTGTCTGTCTGTAGGACAAGAACACCCTCAATAAGAGGGAGTGGGCCAAGACCAGAGGTAACATACCAGGACAGCTCACCACCACCTTCTCAAGGGTAATTAGGGATGGAGAGTAAAGAGTCTGGCCCAGCCAACAATGCCCACATCCCGTGCAAGAATTAAAATTAAGTGTCAAGTTATCCACTTTGGTGGAAAAAACAGAAAGGCAGAGTATTTCTTAAATGGTGAGAGATTGGGAAGTGTTGGTGTCCAAAGGGACCAGGTCTCCATGTTCATGAGTCACTGAAAGCTAACATGCAGGTACAGCAAGTAATTAGGAAGGCAAATGGTATGTGGGCCTTCATCACGATGGGATTTGAGTACAGGAGTAAAGATATCTTACAACAATTGTATAGAGCCTTGTTGAGAGGGTTTGGTCCCCTTATCTAAGGAGGGACATACTTGCCATAGAGGAAGTGCAAGGGAGGTTCACCAGACTAATTCCTGGGATGGTGGGATTGTCGTATGAGGAGAGATTGTGAGGACTGGGTCTGTATTCCCTAGAGTTTTGAAGAATGAGAGGTGACCTCATTGAAACTTACAGAATTCTTACAGGGTGTGACAGGGTGGATGTAGATAAGATGTTTCTCCGGCTGGTGAGTTTAAAACCAGGGGACACAATCTCAGGATAAGGGGTAGGCCATTTAAGACTGAGAGGAGGAGGAATTTCTTCACTCAGAAGATGGTGAATCTTTGGCATTCTCTACCCCAGAGGACTGTGGAAGCTCAATCATCGAGCATGTTCAAGACAGAAATCAATAGATTTCTGGAGACTAATGACATCAAGGGATATGGAGATAATGCGGGAAAGTGGCATTGAGGTAGATGATCAGCCATTATCTAACTGGATGGTGGAGCAGGATTGATGGGCAGGATGGCCTAATCCTGTTCCTGTGTTCCACTCACCACGGAAGCAAAAATCTGGGCTCAAGTGCCTGTTGGAGAACACTTGTGTAAGAGCGATCATTGTATAATAAGGTATAGGTGAGTAATGGAGAAGAGCAAGCAACAATCTCATCTCGAACTGCTAAATTGGAAGAGGGATAACTTCATTGCGATGAGAAGGGATCTAGTCAGGGTAAAATGGAACCAAAGACTGACAGGAAAAACTGTAATGGAACAACGGGTGATCTTTAAGGAAGAGTTGTTTCAGGTGCAGGCCAGATACATTCTTAAAAAGGGGAAAGTTCGAGTGAACACGTCCACGGCTGCAAGGCTGATGAGGAAGATAGAAAATATGCTGAGAAAAGGTGTATGTCACAAGTTGGGTAAATTCTTCAAGCAAGGGTCAGGCAAATACAATATGTTGAGAGGGGGCGGGAAGAGGAAAATAAGACTCACAAAGAGAATATGAGAACAGAATGACAATTAATATAAAAGGGAAGCTGAACGTTTTCTGTTAACAGTAAGTGAGTGTGTGGTAAGAGGTTGGGTGGGGTGTTTTATAGACAAGGAAGTTGATATATATTTACAAGCACAGGGCAAGGCTGGAATACTCGATGAGTTCTTTGTATCAGTGTTTACTAAGGAAGTGGAAGCTGACAAAATGTGGGTAAAAGTGTAGATGGTGGAGATAATGGGTGGAATTTTCCCACAATTGCACTAAGTGCGGTAGCGGGCGGGTAAAATGGAGTCCTACCCGCCGATGAAAATGGCGGGTTTTCACACTGTATCTTCCCGAGCCCACCTCATTATATAGTCACTCCTGGGAAACACGCCATTTCCATGGCGAGCAGCCTCTCATTCGCCCGCTCACCATCACCCCGCTGTTGCATCACACTGGCCGCCATCTTTAAAAGGCAGCCCCCAGCAAAGTGCTCATCACCACCAGCTCACCACCGCTGCCCGGGAGACATGGCCAGCAAAGGCAAACAGATTACAGCCCCCCCACTTCAACAACGGGCCCCTCGAGCGACTGCTGGATGCCGTGGAGACCCACCAGGATGTGCTCTACCCTCGCTCTGGCCGCAGGATGGGCAGCAATGTCACCAATCCGGCTTGGGAGGCGGTGGCAGAGGTGGTCAGTGCCAACGCCCTTCAGAAGTGGACAGCCACCCAGTGCCGCAAGAGGATGAATGATCTCCTCTGTTCCCCAGGGTAAGTCACTCTTTTCATCACTCCCAACTCACACACTCACAAACCCATCACACACCCACAGGGCCCTCACTCACTGCCAGTGCAAGGGACATCACCATTCACTCTCTCACACTCACCGTCATTGTCCTCATCCCGTCCATGGGACCACTCACCACCCTCACAGGCCAGGTATACTTATCATCTGGCCCGGCAGGCGTCCTGATACACTCTTCCCATCTCTATCCATGCAGCACAAACTGGCTCACAACAGGAGGGATAGGTCACAGACGGGTGGAGAGATGCCGGAATTCAAAGTTCTGACAGAATTTGAAAACAGAGCCATCCAGCTGGTCAGCGATGACCGGGACCGGTCCTGTGCTGACGGTGAGGTCGGCGCTGCTCTACCAAGCGAGGATCCAGCAGTGCAACATCCATCAGATAACCAGGCTGTGAGTGATGTGTCCTGTTTCACAGGCAACTGCCAGGCACTCATTATCTCCTCTTGCTTTCACAGGCACATCTGGGAAGCAGCTGACAGAGTCCATGACCCACAGCCTCCAGTCAGGCCCCGATGAAACCTCTGAAGAGGAATCTGAAGGCACCCTCCCTGAAGTCCCATCACAGCGTCACCCACACCCTCCACCAGCGCAGAGACACACACCTCGGTGGGACCTAGCTTTAGAGCAGCCTCGGGATCACAATCTGGTGAGCACATCGCACTGTCTGATCCACAGCAGGTGGAGGCAGGGACTTCCCAGGTCCCCAGACTGCTGGAGGCCAGAACGTTACTGAGTCTGAGTCAGCTGAGGAGCCTCCAGTCTCGGTCATGTCACAGTTGCTGGAGCTGCAAAGGCAAGCTCGGGAACAACAGGAAGGGATGTCCACTGCACTCCTCAGACTGCAAGGCAAGATGGAGGAGTCCGTCCACCTTCAATCTGAGGTGATAGCGCCGGCATGTCAACGCACCAAGGTCAACACTGGCAGGATGGCGGCTACCATGGAGACCTTGGTCCAGGATGTTGCTCCTACACTGCTGCGCGGGCTTAACTCCATCGCTGATGCCATAGTTGGCCTCCAACAGTGTGTATACGAGATGGGTGCTGGGCAGCCTGGTCTCACTCCAGCTACCCCTTCCACTCGCAGAGTCAGCCAGGGGCCCTCAGGCATCCATGGGTAGGAGGATCAGCAGGTGCACGCTCCGGGGAGACTCGCCCAGGTGACCCTGGGAGTGTCCGGCCCATCCGAATCCCCTCTTCCTGTGACCTCAACAGCTCCAGCTCCACAGGCTGAAGAGGGAGCCACTGTCACACAGCAGGACCCCGAAAGTAGGCAGGACCCCTCCAGAGGATGCCCACCAAAGTAATCACAGACAGGGCATCACAGTCAGCAGGCTGCCTCCATCTCCGCTGTGGCTGTCCGGGGAGCACCAAGACAGGGTTAGGAAAGTTAAGGACAATTAGTTGCACAGCCTGATCACTTGTACATAATGTTCACTATTGTCAATAAACTCTCAAGAATATCTCCCTGCCTGTGGCTCCTTGTTCTGGTGAGCAGTGTCGCTCAGATGTGAAACCTTTCTGCACAAGATTTGCAGGTGTCTCAGTCCCTGTGCTTTGTGCAGCCTTCAGACCACAGTGATGGACCAGCCTCACACTCCCTGGACACATTACTGATACCTGCACCTCGATGGTGCTGGTCATTGCTGCCAGAATGTAGTGGGCAGGTGTCACAGAGTTCTCTCATTCTCTCTATGTGCTCTCAGCACCTTTAAGGTGGGGCTGGCCCCCATCTCTTCAGCATCTGTGACCAGTGATGCTGTGCACCAGCTTCTGAAGGAGTGAGATGCTGAAGGCGGACACAGCATCAGATGTATCTAAAGTTTCATGGCTGTGTCTCTGAGATGGCCCTGATCATGGAGCACCAGCGAGCTGCCCTCAGCCAGACAGGAGTCAGACATTCTCAGAGGCTGTGTGAAGATCTATGGAGTGTCCTCACTGTATGTTGTCATCATCCTCCTGCGATTGAGTGACTATTAGGGCCTCCACTGCATCTCCATGACAGGAGCATTCTCACAGAGGGTATTGACACTGAGATAAGCCAGACTGGAGTCAAATGTTCGAAACTGTGATGTGAGGATTTACAGGGACACCTCATTGCATGTCGTCATCATCCTCCACAAATCTGGCAGCTATGAGGGCCTCCCAAGTGCGTCAGTCTTGTCTAGCCAGTGTGAGGGCCTCATCCTCGTCCTTATTACCACCGAGGACCCCCTCACCCTCATACCCATCAGCGTCCTCCTCATTGGAGGAGACCTCCAGCTCCTCTATCTCCTCCTCAGACAGCTCCTCACCCCGTTGCAGCGCCAGGTTGTAAAGGGCGCAGCAGATGGTGACGATGATGCGTGACACCCTCTGCGGACTGTATTGCAGGGCTCCACCAGACCGGTCCAGGCACCAGAACCTCATCTTCAGCATCCCGATGGTCTGCTCCACCAAGGTGTGAGCTACTGCATGAGCCTCATTATAGCGTTGCTCTGCTGCAGTCTGAGGCCACTGCACGGGTGTCATCAGCCACGGCCTCTGCTTGTCCCCGAGGAGACAAACCTGCAGCCTCTGTGGACCCTGGTGGACTGCAGGGATCTGCAAGCGACTCAGGATGTAGGCATCATGCACACTCCCTGGAAACTGTGCACAGGATGCATTTCTGGTGGTCGCACACCAGCTGCACATTCAGTGAGTGGAAGCCCTTGCGGTTGATGAAGTCACCGAGTGTAGCAACAGGGACCTGAGCACCACATGAGTGCAGTCAATCACACCCTGCACCTGTGGGAATCCCGAGATCAGGGTGAATCCAATGGCCCTGGCATCCTGGCTGTCCCAGTCCTGGGCAAATTGCACAAAGATGTGTTGCCATGGAGAAGATGGCATCCGTGAGCTCATGGGTGCATTTGTGGGTGGCGAAGTGTGAAATCCCACAGGGGTCACCTGTGGAGCCCTGAAAGGAGCCACTGGCATAGAAAGTGAGCACCGCAGTCACTTTCACAGCTACTGGTAGTGGATTCCCTCCTTGTCCCCTTGGTGCCAAGTCCTGCAGTAAGTGGCAGATGTGAGCCACCAGGTCCCTAGACATGCGCAGTCGTCGGTGACAGTGGTTGTTAGTCACCTGCAGGCATGGCAGGCGGTATCTATAGACCCTGGGTGTCGCTAGGTGCTGACCATCCATGGCTCACTGTCACTCCTGGGCTGTGTGTGTGGGAGCCCCTGCTGCCCCTTCTTCATGAGGTTGCTGCTCCTGCCTTTGCACGGCCAGGTGTCTCAGTCACTCTCTCCTCCTTTATCTATGGTCTCTGTAGGCCATCAGGCACACAGCTAGGTCACCAGGCTCCATGCTCCTGACGTGGTCCTCCTGCAGCATGGAAGAGAGAGAGAGAGAGAGAGAGACGTGGTTATCATGGCTGTACTTAGCACCTTTCCTGGCCCTGTGTGACCACCCTTAATGCTTCCCAGAGAGTGCTGGTCATTCCTCAGATGGCCAGAGATGAGGGCGCTGCATGGCTGCCCTGTCAACCTGCGACATGGGGGACACTGGTCCAAGCCGGGATGCTGAGATTGCAATGGGGCTGTGAGCACCTCCAGCAGTGACTGCTCCATGGCCAGTGTGGGCGAGGAGATTGTACAACGTGTGCAGTCCAACTGCTCCGCAGTCCAATAAACTGGTGGGGACTTTAAGTCTGTGCCGGGGGTGTTGGGAGGGGCTGGGGGTGGGGGGCGGGGTAGGGTCTGGAGCGCTTGGTGGCCCTTTGGTGCCTCCGCGATGCTTACATGGACGGGCAGGCTAGGAACCTGACCCCAATCATATCACCGTGGCTGTGCCTGATCTGTCTCAGCTGGAGAGGATGGGTCAGTTTATACAGGGGGTGTCCCTAACGCGTGGCCACTCCCCTCACTTACCCTGCCCCCCACCTCGATCGCCTATGCGCGGGACACAGCCCCAGGGCAGCTCTGGACCTCCCCTCCCCCTCAGCAATCGCCTCCGAGACTGGCCAGCACTTACCCCCAGACACCCCCCCACCCCCACCCCTCAGCAGTCGCCTCCGAGACTGGCCAGCACTTACCCCCAGACACCCCCCCACCCCCACCCCTCAGCAGTCGCCTCCGAGGCTGGCCAGCACTTACCCCCAGACACCCCCCCACCCCCACCCCTCAGCAGTCGCCTCCGAGACTGGCCAGCACTTACCCCCAGACACCCCCCCACCCCCACCCCTCAGCAGTCGCCTGCGCGGCCAAGGTTCAGTTTCCCCCACCCTGGCCCTGGTGCCCCTGAGGCCTGTAAACATCAGGCAAGCTGTGGTGAACTCTGTTCTTCACTCACCTCAGTTCCCCCAAAGTGGAGGCCTCAAAGTGCCTGTCACCCGTGTGCTGTTGTGAAACACGTCGCTGTGCTTTCCCGCTGGTGTGGACGGACGATATGACGGGTTCCAAGAGCCTGGCAGGATGGCCTTTTAATTATATACTAATTATTACAATTAGCTCCCTGCCGACCGATGGTGGGAAATGCGGCCCTCCATCGGCGGGCTGAGTGGAAGATTGCGACCTGCCTTCACACCGTCGTGAAGTGGGTCCTGCCATATTTTACACACACGCCGCCTGTCACCCCCACCCCCAGCAGGATCGGAAATTTCCACCCAATGGGTGGGATAAAGAGTGATTGGCAGGATCTGCTTGAAAGCCTGGCTCTGCTGAGTGGATACATCACATGGTCCAGATAGCTTGCATCACAGGTTGCTAGGGGAAGTGGAGTGGAGAGATTATCTTCTAACTATCTATCTTTTATAATCTTTCAATCTTTCCTATACAGAGTGGAGGTGCCAGAGGATTGGAAAGTGGAAAATGTGACAGCCCTTGTTCAAGAAAGAGTGTAAGGATGGTCCTAGTAACTGCAGCCTGGTCAGTTTAACATGAGCAGTGGGTGAAGTTTTAGAAACAATAATCAGGGAAAAAGTCAGGGTCTTCCAGAGGTTTGACCAGATTGAGGAGAGCCAGCATGGATTATAAAAGGCAGATCGTGCCTGACTAACTCAATGTTTTGATGAAGTAACAGAGAAGGTTAATGAAGGGAATGCGGTGGATGTATTTTAAGAAAATAGCACATTAAAGGCTGGTTAACAAAATTGAGGCTCATGTAATAGGAGAGCCAGTGTCCAATTGAAAAAAAAAATGGCTTAAGGGCAGAAAATATTGAGTTGTGATAAATGTTTGTTCTTCAGACTGAAGGATGGTGGATAGTGGCATTCCCCGAAGGTCAGTGCTAGGACCACTCATTCTGTTTTTGATATATGCAAGTGACCTAGACATTGGAACACAGAGTAAAATTTTAAAATTTGCCTATGTACCAGACTTGAAAATGTCGTAAACAATGAGGATTATACCAATCGACTCCAACAGGACATAGATAGGCTGGCAGAATGGGCAAACAAGTGGCTGATGGAATATAATACAGAGAAGTGTGAGGTGATATATTTTGGCAGAAGGGATGGGGAGAGGCAAGATAGATTCAGTGGCGCAATCTAAAAAGTGTGGAGGAACAGAGGGACCAGGGGGTTCATGTTCATAGATCTTTGAAGGTGGCAGGACATAGGGAGACAGTGGTTAGAAAAGTATATGGGATCTTGGGCTTCAGAAATAGAGGTATTGAGTATATAAGCAGGAGAGTTATACTGAACCTTTATAAAGCTCTGGTTTGGCCCCAACTATAGTGTTGCATCCAATTCTGATCATTACACTAGGAAACGTGTGAAGATCCTGAGAGGGTGCAGAGGAGATTTACTGGAATGCTTCCAGGGATGGGAGATTTTAGTTTCCAGGTTAGGTTGGAGAAGCTGGGGTTGTTCTCCTTGGTGGAGAGGAGGTTGAGGGGAGATTTGGTGGAGGTGTACAAGACGATGACAGGTTCAGATAAGGTAGAGAAAGAAAAACTGCCCCCATTGGCTGATTGTACAAAGTCTAGGGGCACAGATATAAGCTTTTGGGCAGGAGATGCAGGGTGATGTGAGGAAGGGCTTTTTGACACAGTGAGTGGTAATGAGCTGGAACTTGCTGCCCACAATATGGAAACAATCAATAATTCCAAAAGGAAATTGGATGGGCACTTGAAAGAAGTAAATCTGCATAGTTACCGGGACTGAGTGGGGAGTGGGACTGACTGCATTGCTCTGTGGGGGGCCAGAATGGACTCGATGGGCTGAATCGCCTCCTTCTGTGCTGTAAATAACTCCATGGCCTGGATTTTCATGGAGTCAAGGAGGCTCTGTGCTTTGTTCAAAATGGTGTTGGGACCCTGGATCTGGAAGACTTGACCCCATTTCCTCCAGGTCCAATTTTCGCTGGTGGGGGAAAGGGGCTGAGATGTGATTCACACATGGGGGAACCTGAACCCAGCAGGGCCTTTGAACTCAGTGACCCCATTTTCATTGGAGTGAGGGCCTTATCCCATAGTGTGTGACTTATAATTTTTAAAAGTAGACATGAACGCTCATAAAAGGCAAGTAATGACCGGAATCTTCCGGCCCCGTCATGGTTGGAACCACCACAGGGGATGGGGCGGCCCAGCCAAAAGCCCATTGACTTTCGGCAGGACGGGACTATCCTGGAAGGGGGGTGGTGGGGCTGGAAAATCCTGCCAATGCCTGTGGAACTGTCAAGCTGTGAAGTTATTTAAATCCCCTTCCATTTAAATTTTGAAAAAAAAACCAGCCTGCTGTGTCTCTGAGTTGAAAACTTTGGGGCTTTCAGCTGCTTTATAGTATTATTTATAGTATTATTACTGCTTGAATACTTCCATAACCTGTCAATATCATAATGGGAGGCCTGTAGATTCACAGTTTGATCGACAGCTCCAAGAGTTCATTAAGGGTTATAGCTGTCTTTGATGTGGGGCTACGAATATAAATGTTTGTTTTTATATGGTATTAAGTACTTGAGAGGATTTAAATGTATTGAATGGGCTTTTATCAATGAGAATAGATACTTAGAACTTTATTTTGTATCAAATGTGTCCTATGGTGGATATAGGGTGAGTTGACATGGAGGGTTGGAGGGTGTAAGGGCAAAGGGTATGGGTGTGGGGGAATGGGTTGACATAGGTTGGCACTAAGATGGCATGGGGCCATAGGGATGAGTGGGGGGCATGGGTTGGAATGGATGGTATGAGGGGTAATCGAGGTGGCTGGGTGCATGGGTTGACATGTGTTGACATGGATGAGGCGTGGGGAGTAGGTCGGGGAGTGTGAAGAGTGAGGACTAGAGAGCCTGATACTTAACCACACAACCTCCCCCAGAATGAAGATCCTGAGGAATTTTATCCCGAGGCAGATGACAAGCTGGAAAATCTCCTGACTCTGTGCACTGGCCTCGGTAGCGAAAATACGGGCTATGACTCCAGAAGGAGAAGGAGATGGAAGGGTCGAGAATAAGGAGGAGGAAGAGTAGGATGAGGAGGAAGGGGAGCAGAAAGAGGAAGAGGAGTAGGAGAAAGAGGAGGGGGATGCGGAGGAGGAGGGGATCTCCTACCCCTCTCCTCCCACTCTCCTAATCTCTCCCCTTCCCTCACCCATCCCCCCTGCTCCTTATCCTTCCTCCCCCACCCCGCTCCCCCATCCCACCCCCCCCCCCCCCCCCCCCCCCCACAACCAGCCCTCCTTTCCGCTCCCCTGATTGGCTGAGCTATGATGTACTCAGCTGGTCAATGTGATGGTGATGTCACTAAGCTGCTCTATGACCCTGGGGATGTGGATTATGAGGTCAGTTTGTTTCCCTCCCAACACACCCACTCTTTCATTATCCGATGCTCTTAAGCAGTTATAGTACGAACCTTTAAGAACATAACAAGGACAATGATTTTCAGAAATGTTTTTGACGGCTTCTGCAAATGTTTTAGCCCCAAACCTCAGAAAATCAACCAACCAGTTAAATGTTCCTTTCCAATCAATTCTATTTTCTTTTATTTAAATTCTCGGTCAGTGCTGTTTGACAACGATGATGAGGTAATAGTATGAACTTTTATTCTGAATTATTTGCTGTGTGAGGTTGTCTGTGTGTTAGTGACCATGATGAACAACTTACTTTAGTCCTTTTTTGGGGATGGCATTACATGATTAACCTGCTCTTCATTGGCTGCACCAAGCACCAGGGGATCTGATGCGTGCATGTCTCGTGTTCCTGATAAGGAACCTGAACCTTTTAAAAGGGAAGGTACATAGTGGCTGCGAGAAGTGGTGGGCGTTTTTTGAAAAGTGAATGTGGGATATGATATTTTGAACAATGTTGAACATGTGAGGGACTAGGGACCAAGGTTTTCAGACATGGCACTGGAGGTCTTGGTAGAAGAGCGGAAAGAAGTAGAGGTGTCCTTTATCCATAGGAGAACAGAAGACCTTTCAGTCAAAAACTCAAGAGGCAATGGGAAGAAGTAGTGGTGGAGATCAATGCCAAGATTGATGCTCCCAGAACATGGATGTGTAATATAAAGGGTTAATAGCTATTATGCTGACAGCTAATATACATCATCAGTGATGTCAGGTCACAAGACTCTAGAACTCAGAGAGAGAGATGCCTATGGAAGCAGCCTTGTGCTTCTCTGTCCCTGTACACAGTTGTAAATATGTTTGGAAGTCCCTCAATGCCTTGTTTACAGTAGTTTCTATAAAACACATCCTGGGTCCATTTCTGATATTATTTCATGGTGATGGCACTAACTAATCAAATCATAAAGATCCCTGACATAACTGCCAGTGGCGGGAAAGACAAAGCCATTGAGACTAAATTAGCGAGGGAATGACTGGAGCAATCAGAAAGAAAAGTACCAACAGAGCCCCAAGACAGTCATTAAATACAACGGACAACCATGGAAAAAGCTCAACTGTTACCTGATTTCTTTGACCATGTGGAAGGCCCCAACCATGCAACAAAATGGCAAAACTGGCGTTGCAGATTCAACAGGCATAGGATTGTTTCAGGTTTGAGATAGAAACCTGATGAAGAGTTGATCAGAACACTTCTCTATTCCATTGGCAGCACCGCAGATGACATTTTAGTAAGACAGGGTATTAATGAGGACACAGCAATCTATGAAGAGGTTATTAAGGTCTTTGATTCATATTTCAGTCATCAGAGATATGTTATTATAGACTGGGTGAGGTTTAACAGGCGCTGTCAGGAAGCCAGAGAAAGTATTGATTTTTTTCATCAATGACCTGTCTTGTTCAGCTGATAGTTGTGAGTATGTGGCTGTAAAAGAGGAACTCATCTGAGACTGTATTGTAGTGGGCATCCTTGATGAAGGCTTATCTGACTTTCTGCAGTCCAAAGAAGAGCTAACATTATCCAAGGCTGTTCAACAAGTGAGACAGGCTGACCTTCAGAAGCAGAATTGAGTTTTAATCTGGGCTGATAGAGAACATTTGTGGAGTCAGACCACTGACTCAGTCCAGTTTGTGAGCAATAGAGGCACCAGGGTACCCACTAAAAAGCAGACCCAGAAAAAAGAGCAGGCAGTCATTGCCATTATCCAGTTCTTCAGTTGTGGCATGAGAAAACCCTATTGGTGTGAAGACAGGCCCACTGTAAATGCAGAGTGTCATGGCTGCTGGAGGCAGGGTGATTTTAAAGCTGTATGCCATATCCACAAGCTTCCTGTTCAGGCAGTGTCCAGGAAATAGAAGATACAAAGGAACATGAAGTACCTTTCTTGGGAAAAATCCAAGCAGAACTTTTGGAGAGTAGAGATCATACTCAATGGCCATAAAACCAATTTTAAGTTGGACATGGGGGTAGATGTGTCCATTCTGTCTGATATGGCAGAGTGGCTGAAGCCTGAGTTTCTCCAACCATCTACCACTTGACTCCGTGGCCCGGGGGCACTCCACTCCACTCCACTCCACTCCACTCAAGATGCAAGGGCAGATCACTGCCACACTTTGTTATAATGGAAGACAACTTACCAGCACTCTTTCCGTTATTCACAATCTCGATTGCTCTTTAATAAGCAGAGAGCCTTGTTTAGCTTTGCAGTCCCTTTATTCACCAGTAGCAGTGGAAACCCAAGTCAAAGCAGAACAGAAACTAGTATCCACAGACAAAGCTCCACACCTGGAGCCACAGGAGGACATTCTGGACCTTGCATTATTCTGACAAGAAGGTGGATGAGGACAGAGAGCAGACTATTACTGACCACAGTGACTGATCAGAGGAAGAAATTCTGGGCCTTGCACTATTTTTTGAAGAGGGAGTGGATGAGGATGATACCCAGGATATCACTAATGAGTGTGACCAGGACATTACTGATGGATGTGACCAGGGATGCCAATCTACCTGATTATTCTGGTAAGGACACCGATGACCTCAAACATCCTGGTATAGGCGCTGACTTTCATAAAGAGCAACCAGGAATAGAAGCTCCAATAATGGCCAACGAGACAACGGCAGAACACAAAGCTGATTCCCCAAACTCTGAAGTCAAGGCTGAAGATGAAGTAACTGAAACTGCTGATACACTAGAGACTGGTCTCATACACACTTCACATGTCCAAGGAAATGTAACTTTTCGGAATCTAGCCGAAACAGCAGAACAACAACCTGACTGAGTAAAACATGATATGATAACAGAGGCTGAGGTGACACTCAGCTCTATTCCAGATGTTGCCTTGAGTGTGGAAGCTCTCAATGCTAATCCTTAGTAAGCTCACACTGAGGTGAAAGCAGTGTGTACACAAGTCGAACAACTATAAGCAAAAACACAAAACCCCACAGTATTAACAGAAGTAGCATTAACTATCACTTCAGAATAATCTTTCTTAATCTTTATTAACTATTCTTAATTCTTAAATGAAACATTGGGAGTGCATAGCACTTCATTCTGGGTACAGGAACCATTAGATGTACTGAAGCAATGGACACTTTTGCCAGGCGATGAAATTGCTGGATCAGAAGCTTGTAAACCCACTACAGCTGTACAAACCCTCCCAGAAGCTGACCAAGTCTCATTCCTTCAAGAAAGAGCTGTCAGCAGCAGGACCTCTAATTGGGATACAAAGCAAGAGAAGAAACACAGAAACATAGGAGCAGGAGTAGGCCATTCGGCCCTTCGAGCCTGCTCCGCCATTCAATATGATCGTGGCTGATCTTCTATCTCATTGCCACACTCCCGCGCTCTCCCCATGCTCCTTGACACCTTTAGAGTCTAGAATTCTATCTATTTCCTCCTTAAATATATTCAGTGATGACTTCCGCAGGCTTCTGTGGTAGAGAATTCTGAGGTTCACCAGCCTCTGAGAGAAGAATTTTCTCCTCATCTCAGTCCTAAATGGTCTACCCCACTGACGAAAACATCTGTTCATCATCTTTATGATGTACACCAGAAACAGGAGTCTCTGTCGACTGATTAAAGTCTGTTCCAGGAAGAATACGGAGAATATACATCCTACACACCATTCAAGGGAGCTGAGAACGCAGTTGGAGATTGATACTGCCAGAGACTGTGGTGGTAGGGGAGGGGGTGGGCGGAAGTGGAGTAGGGTGTGTAAATAGGTAATGAGCAGAATGAAAGACTTGGGACAGATGTAGTATAAAAGGTAATAGCGAATATACATCATCAGTGATGTCAGATCACTGGAACTCAGAGAGAGATGCTTCTGGAAGGAGTCTCATGCCTATCTATCCCTGAGCATAGTTGTAAATAGTTAATAAATATTTGGAAGTTCCTGGATGCCTTGTTTCAAGTTGTCTCTGCCAAACACGCTGGGGCCATTTCTGATGTTACTTCAGGACACAGCACAGGAAGAAGTTTATTGATATAACGTGAGTTGTTGAGGTTAGTGAGTTCATCTTCAAATACCACATCGTACCAACTACACCATTAGCCTCATCTACTGCTCAATTCACCACATCCAATCATTCATTTCCCAACAATCTCTATCAATACACAATCCTACAATTTGTATGCTTTATCTCACACTCCTACACTCAGCACAGTTACAAGCTTCACACCCACAACTTCCAGTTCCTACTCACTAAACACCATAGGGTAATATAGGAGCCAGTACCTCGGAGAGCGAGGTCACACAATAGTTCTGCTGCAGTCACATGAGGACTTTGATGGACCAGGTTACAGGTGAAGGCTGATGGGAGTACATAACCAAATACTTCATCACTGGAAATCCTGCCAGAAAGCTTGGGTTCAATGTCGAGAAGCATGGAGGAAGCCAGCATTGATTTGGTACAGGGAGTTTTCATCCTTTCCAAAATGTTCCATTTTGTGGGCTATCTCAATCATCACACCTGTGGGATGCACCATGCAGTGTCTGATGGCCAATATCACAGCTCCCATTGCAGCACAAACAGCTTCTATCCTAGGTCTTAGTGTTGTAGTGGAAGCTCAGACAGTTGCTGTCATGGCTGTGGATGCCTCTGTTCAAAGGAAGAGATGGAGAAGAAAAGGTGGAGAGAGCGATAGAGAGAGATGTAGAGAGAGAGAAAGGGCAGGGTACCACAGCAATCCAGTCCATTGTCTATTTGTCATCATCATCAGATGTCCCTCAATTAGAGGATGGTGCCAACAGATCAGGAGGATTGCTGAGGTACAGTCCGGGAGAGACAGCGGCTCCATGGAGTACGAATCTGCCGACCTCTCTCAGGATGACAGCATCCATGCTCCACTCCACCAGTGACCTTGCTGTTACCTGTCAGCCCAGACTGCTCCAGCCCAGGCCGAGATGCTGCAGTCTGAACCCAGGCCTTTTAGACCCGGAGCTGCTGGAGGGTGTCCCCCAAGACCATCTGCAGTCTCCCCCAGTGAAAGTCAGAGCCTTCCACCAGCCACTCTGCAGTGACTGGAGAAGCACTGAGTAGGAGCAATAGGACAGGGAAAGACACACGGAATACAGACACTCAAGGAATACAGAAGGGTGATTAGTTTATTTTTGGATGCAGTATGCAATTATTGAATTTATAAAATTGGATTCGATTGTGTATTTTCAACTGGTTTTTATTTTGGTGTTGTTGGAAAGGGGACAATGTGATGTTCAGTGATAGAGGAAAGGTAAGAAGCTCGGGACTGTTGGTGAGTTGCAAGTTAGGTTGAGGTCACTGGTATCGCTCATGAATTATTTTGCAGGAGGGAGGGCTTTATATTACTGGAATATTGGAGCCAGTGCTCAAGGATGTGGGACCTGTACAGGTTGAGGTGAGTCGCACCTCAATGGAGCTGGGACCAATGACCTACTGGGATGGTTTACCAGTGTTGTAGGGAGGGTTTAAACTAACTTGGTAGGGGGATGGGAAGCAGGATGCAGCATTAGAAAGGAGAAACAAGGTGAGCAACAGATTGGGAGAAGCAACTAGCACTGGAATAAGAAATAGTAAGAGTATTATCTGGGGTCAGAGAAAGAGGGAATGCAATAAAGTCTAAATTAGGTTACAGTATATGTATGTAAAATACACATAATATGGTAAGTAATGCAGGCACAAATAGTCAAATGGGAAAATGATGTTCTGGTGATCATGGGAGACTGGCTGAAAAACTGCCGGACTGACTACTAAATATTCCTGGATAAAAGATGTTGAGAACGAAAGGAGGAGAGGTGGCAGTGGGCGTTAAGGAGAACATTAAGTGCTGGAGAGTAGCAGCAGTGTGTACCATCGACAAGATGCACTGCAGGAACTCACCAAGACTCCTTAGACAGCACCTTCCAAACCCACGACCACTATCATCTAGAAGGACAAGGGCAGCAGATAGATGGGAACACCACCGCCTGGAAGTTCCTCTCCAAGTCAGTCACCATCCTGACTTGGAAATATATCACCGTTCCTTCACTGTCACTAGGTCAAAATCCTTGAACTCCCTCCCCAACAGCACTGTGGGTGTACCTACACCACATGGACTGCAGCGGCTCAAAAAGACAACTCACCACCACCTTCTCAAGCGCAATTAGGGATGGGCAATAAATGCTGGCCCAGCCAGCGAAGCCCACATCCCATGAATGAATAAATGAAAAAGAGGGAGGATGTCTTGGATTCAAGGACTGAATCTGTTCAGCTAGTGATAAGAAACAGTAGAGGTACATGACTGGTTGTATTCTGTAGGCCACCAACTAGTGGGAAAAGAGGAAGTTACAGAGAGGTGCAAAAACTATAGAGTGGTTAAAATGGGGGACTTCAAATATCCTAATATAGACAATTAATGTAATAGTGCAAAAGGCAGAGGGGGAAGAGTGTGTTCAGGAGAATTTTCTTAGTCAGAATATTTCATGTCCACAGGAGGCATTGCTGGATCTGGTTCTGGGAATGAGGCAGGTCAGAGAGATCACTTGTCAGTCGGGGAAATTTTAGGTAACAATGATCACAGTATCATATTAGTTTAGGTTAGCTATTTCACAGGATAAAGAAACATTTAGAGTAAAAAAAAATTGAAGGCGGGCCAACCTCAGTGGGGCAAGAACAGATCCATCCCAAATGAGTTTGAATTAAAGGTTGGCAAGCGAAATTGTAATGAAACAAATGGGGGTATCTTTAAAAAGGAGATAGTTTGGGTACTGTCAAGGTGCATTTGCATCAGAGGGAAAGGTAGGACAAACAAACCACCGGGAGGAAGCACTGAGGTGATGGTGTAATGGTATTCCAATCCAGAGAAGAATGCTCTGGGGACCCGGGTTCGAATCCTGCTATGGCAGATAGTGCAATTTGAATACAGTAAGAAATCAGGAATTAAAAGTCTAATGATGACCTTGAAACCATTGTTGATTGTGTAAAAACCCATCTGGTTCACTAATGTCCTTTAGAGAAGGAAATCTGCTGGCCTACATGTGACTCCAGACTCCAATGTGGGTTGGCTTGGCTCTGAAATGGCCCAGCAAGCCACTCAGTTGTTACGCAGTCACAAAAAAGGAATGAAACCTGGTATCAACCTCGGCACAGGAAACGACAACAGTAATCACAGCACTGTCAACCCTCCAAAGTCCTCCTTACTAACATCTGGTAGAGCGGTCTCACAGACTAGTCAAGCAACAGCCTGACATAGTCATTCTTGTGGAATCATACCTTACAGATAATGTCTCAGACACCACCATCCCTGGCAGGACAGACAAGCAGAGGTGGTGGCACAGTGGTATACAGTCGGGAGGGAGTTGCCCTGGGAGTCCTCAGCAGCAACTCCTGATCCCAGGAAATCTCATGGCATCAGGTCAAACATGGGCAAGGGAACCACCTGCTGATTACCACGTACTGCCCTCCCTCAGCTGATGAATCAATGCTCCCCTATGTTTAACACCACTTAGAGGAAGCACTGAGGGTGGCAAGGATGCAGAATGTACTCTGGGTGGAGGACTTCAATGTACATCATCATGAGTGGCTTGGTAACACCACTACTGGCTGAGTCCTAAATGTCATAGCTGCTAGACTGGGTCTGCAGCAGGTGGTGAGGGAACCAACAAGAGGGAAAAACATACTTGACCTCATCCTCACCAACCTGCTTGCTGCAGATGCATCTGTCCATGAGAGTATCGGTAGGAGTGACCACCGCACAGTCATTATAGAGACGAAGTCCTGCCTTCACATTGAGGATATCCTCCATCATGTTGTGTGGCACAACCACAGTGCTAAATGGGATAGATTTCAAACAGATCTAGTAACTCAAGACTGGGCATCCATGAGGCGCTGTGGGCCATCAGCAGAAGCAGAATTGTACTCGAACACAATCTGTAAACTCATAGCCCAGCAAATCCCCCACTCTACCATTACCATCAAGCCCGGGGATCAGCCCTGGTTCAATGAAGAGTGCAGGAGGGTATGTCAGGAGCAGCAACAGGCATACCGAAAAATGAGGTGTCAACCTGGTGAAGTTACAACACAGGACTACTTGTGTGCCAAGCAGCAAGTGATTGACATAGCTAGGTGATCCCTCAACCAACGGATCAGATCTAAACTCTGCAGTCCTGCCACATCCAGTTGTGAATGGTGGTGGATTAAACAACTCACTTGAGGAGGAGGCTCTACAAATATCTACATCCTCAATGATGGGGGAGTCCAGCACGTCAGTGCTAATGAAACATTTGCTACAATCTTCAGCTAGAAGTGCTGAGTGGATGATCCATCTCGGCCTCCTCCGGAGGTCACCAGCATCACAGATGCCAGTCTTCTGCCAATTTGATTCACTCCACGTGATATCAAGGTACTGCTGAAGGCAAAGGCTATGGGCCCTGACAATATTCCGGCAATACTACTGAAGACTTGTGCTCCAGAACTTGCCGCATCCATAACCAAGCTGTTCCAGTACAGCTACAACACTGGCATCTACCTTGCTATATGTAGAATTGCCCAGGAATGTCCTGTACACAAAAAGCAGGACAAATCCAACCCAGTCAATTACCGTCCCATCAGCCTACTCTCCATCATCAGTAAGGTAATGGAAGGGGTCATCAACAGTGCTATCAAGCGGCACTTGCTTATTGCTTAGCAATAACCTGTTCACTGATGCCCAGTTTGGGTTCCGCCAGGGCCACTCAGCTCCTGACCTCACTACAGCCTTGGTTCAAACATGGACAAAAGAGCTGAACTCCCGAGGTGAAGTGAGAGTGACTGCCCTTGACATCAAGGCAGCATTTGACCGAGTGTGGCATCAAGGAACCCTAGCAAAACTGGAGTCAATTGGGGTCTGAGGGAAAACTCTCCGCTGGTTGGAGTCATACCCAGCACAAAGGAAGATGGTTGTGGTTGTAGGAGGTCAGTCATCTCAGCTCCAGGACATCACTGCAGGAGTTCCTCAGGGTAGTGTCCTCAGTCCAATCATCTTCAGCTGCTCTATCAGTGATTTTCCTTCCATCATAAGGTCAGAAATGGGGATGTTCGCTGATGATTGCACAATGTTCTGCACCATTCATGACTCCTCAGATACTGAAGCAGTCCATGTCCAAATGCAGCAAGACCTGAACAATATCCAGGCTTGGGCTGACAAGTGGCAAGTAACAGTCACGTCACAAAAGTGTCAGGCAATGACCATCTCCAACAAGAGAGAATCCAACCATCACCCCTTGATGTTCAATGGCATTACCATCACTGAATCCCCCACTATCAACATCCTGGGGGTTACCATTGACCAGAAACTGAACTGGACTAACCATATAAATACTGTGGCTACAAGAGCAGGTCAGAGGCTGGGAATCGTGCGACGAGTAACTCACTTCCTGACTCCCCAAAGCCTGTCCACCATCTAAAAGGCACAAGTCAGGAGTGTGATGAAATACTCTCCACTTGCCTGGATAAGTGCACAACACTCAAGAAGCTCGACACTATCCAGGACAAAGCAGCCCGCTTGATTGGCACCACATCCACAAACATTCACACCTCCCACCACCGACACACAGTAGCATCAGTGTGTACCATCTATAAGATGCACTGCAGGAATTCACCAAGGCTCCTTAGACAGCACCTTCCAAACCCACAACCATCTAGAAGGACAAGGGCAGCAAATCGATGGGAACACCAGCACCTGGAAGTTCCCCTCCAAGCCACACATCATCCTGTCTCGGAAATATGTTGCAGTTCTTCACTGTTGCTGGGTCAAAATCCTGGAACTCCCTTCCTAACAGCACTGTGGGTGTACCTATACCACATGGACTGCAGCAGTTCAAGAAGGCAGCTCACCACCATCTTCTCAAAGGCAACTAGGGATGGAAAATAAAAATGCTGGCCCAACCAGCGACGCCCACATCCCGTGAATGAATAACAAAAAAATTCAGAGCTACTTAGATAATGAGAGAGAGTCAGATGAAGCAGAAAAAGGGTGTATATCACAGATGTCAGGTTGATAATACAAGCGAGAACCAGGCTGAATATAGAAAATTCACAGGGGAAGTGAGAAAGGAAATCAGAGAGGCAAAGAGAGAGAATGAGAAGAGACTGGCAGCTAACTGAAAAGACAACCCAAAAGTCTTCTATAATCACATAAGTAAGAGGAGTGGGAACATAGGAAAACAAGAATAGGAGTAGTTGCATAATGGTATTGTCACTGGACTAGTATTCCAGAATCCCAGAGTAATGCACCGGAGACCCGGGTTCCAATCCCACCAATGCAGGTGGTGAAATTTGAATCCAATAAAAATCTGGAATTAAAAGTCTGATGATGACCATGAAACCATTACCCATTGTTGTAAAAGCCCATCTGATTAACTGATGTCTTTTCTGAGAAGGAAATCTGCTGTCCTTATCTGGTCTGGCCTACATGTGACTCCAGACCCTTAGAAATGCCCTCTGAATAAGGGTAATTAGGGATGGGAAATAAATGCCAGAAATGCCCGCCACCCATGAATGAATATAAAAAGGGTAGTAGGCCATTCAGCCCATTGAGCCTGCTCAGCCCTTCAATGAGATCACAGCTGATCATCTACCTCAATGCCACTTTCCCACACGACCTCCACATCCCTTGATGTCATTCAACTCCAGAAATCTATCGATTTCTGTTTTAAACATGCTCAATGATTTAGCTTCCACAGCCTCTGGGGTACAGAGTTCCTACCCTTGATAATCTTTCACCCCCTTGCTCTGCCTTAAAGGCATCTGAGGACTCTGTCTCAACCATTTTTTGAGGAAGAGAATGCCAAAGGCTCACGACCCTCTGAGAGAAAAATCTTCCCACATCTCGATCCCGAATGGGCTTCCCCTTGTTTTGAAATAGTGACCCTGAGTTCTAGATTCTCCCACAAGAGGCAAGACCCTTTCCACATTCACACAATTAAGTCCCCTCAGGATCTTATATGTTTCAATCAAGTCGCCTCTTACTCTTCTAAACTCCAGTGGATACAAGCCTCACCTGTCCAGCCAAACCTCTCATTCCAGGTTTTAGTCTAGTAAGCCTTCTCTGAAATGCTTCTAATGAATTTACATCTTTCCTTAAATAAGGAGACCAATACTGTACACAGTACTCCAGATATGGTCTCACCAGTGCCCTGTACAACTGAAGCATAACCTCCCTACTTTTGTATTCAATTCCTCTCACAATAAATGATAACATTCTATTAGCTTTCCTAATTACTTGCTGTACCTGCATATTAACCTTTTGTGATTCATGCACTAGGACACCCAGATCCCTCTGCATCTCAGAGCTCTGCAATCTCTCACCATTTAGATAATAAGCTTCTTTTTTATTCTTCCTGCCAAAATGGACAATTTCACATTTTCCTACTTTATACTCCATTTGCCAGATCTTTGCCCACTCACTTAACCGATCTATATCCTTTGTAACCTCCTTAGGCCCTCTTCACAACTTACTTTCCTACCTACCTTTATGTCATCAGCAAATTTAGTAACCGTACCATTGGTCCCTTCATCCACAAATGTATGTAACTGCACTGATCCCTGGGAGAGTGAGGGTATGAGGGAAGTTTGAGGGCTCTCTCGGGGGAGTGGAGGGTGTAAGGGAGAGTGGAGGGTGTAGTGGCAGAATGGGGGTATGGGGAGAGTGTGGAGGTGTAGTGGAGGAGGGTGGGGTGTAGGGGAAAGAATTTGAACTGTTCCATTTGCTGTAACATTGGAAGGTTAGGGTAGTAGGGACTGGGATGGGGGAGTGCAGGCTGCAACTGAATAAAATATCACAGTAACCGTTCCAGCTGGTGTCTGTTCTGAAGACTGAGAAAATTGCCCTTTGACCTAATTATGTGGCTCTGATAGAAGCACTGAGACGCAATTTTAAATGTGATGTAGAAATGGAGGGGCTTACTAGCTGTCAGTAAGAGGTAATCATTGTCGGAGAGACTCTTCTACTGGTGTCCATCCCCTCCTGATGTTCATCAATATGAACATTGATCTTAAACATCAATACTGGTCTCCAGAGGATGGGTTATCAATGGAGTGCGAATAAAGAAACAAGTTTGGAGGATACAACGACATTTCTCTAACCTTCATCTTTTATGTTTACAGTTTCACTACTACAGCTCTGGGTCATTTGGAGGGTTCCTTATCCCTGATTCTATAACTGGTAACCCATATGCTCCAACCTGGTGGAAGCAGTTGCTAGCAGGAGGGATAGCTGGAGCAGTGTCCCGTACCTCGACTGCCCCCCTTGACAGACTCAAAATCTACATCCAGGTAAAACATGAAAAATGGTGGGAACCAGGAACTTAGGCCAGGGTTTTTAGAATGGCAGGGTTTCCCTTCACACCACCTGAGGAGTTAGTGCCCAACGCATCACTGCCAATACCGGCTGCCCAGCAGTATTAATGCTCCAAGGAGTGTTAATTGACTGGAGATGGGACTTTTGCCCCTCAGTCAGGAGAATGTCCCACCTTAGAGAACTCTAGTCCCAACAGCACCAGAAGCTGTAGTACAGGATTGTGACTGCAAGTCCCAGGAGTCCAGGACCAGGTAAGTGTGGAGGTCTCCAGGGAGGGGAGGTGAGGCCCAGGGTGTGGGTAGAGGGGGTGGGTGTGTTTGGTGGAGAGGCTGGTGGGGAGGGAGCACCCACAGGGCCCAGACCTTGTGGGGGAGGGGGGAGGGTGTGATGTTGTGAAGTCATTGATGGAGGTGCCTCCCCTTTCCCACCCGAGGGCTGAGCAGGGTCAATATCTGGGCTCACCCCTGTCCCTAAGCTCCTCCCACCAGTCTGCAAATTGAGGCTGGGTGGGAAACAGCCCATTCATTGGCCACTTAAGGATTGGCTACTTAAGGGCTTCAATTGGGGTAAGGGCGGGGTGGTGAGCCCAGGCCTCACCTGTCCCCCTGAAAAATTGCAGTCAGGCCGGGGCAGGCAGAAAGCCATCGGGAAGGCCATTCGATGCATTTTCCAGTCTCCCCCGCCTGTAAACCCACCTGCAGGGCAAAATCAAATTCCACTCCAATGCCCGTGATAAAGTGACTCACAGAAATGATTCTACAGAAGCCATGTAGCCCAGTCAGCAAAGCTCTGAACTGGACTATCTATCATCACCCTACCCACCAGCGTTTTCCCAGATGCTTTGATGTTATTCCTTTACAAGCACATCGACTCCCTTAAGACTGATGTTATCAATCCTCCCTCAGTAGCAACCTGTGCTAAAACATTCCCATTCTAATAATCCTCTGCCTGAAAACATTTCTTCAAACTTCTCCATTCACTTTCCCACTGCTAATGCTCTAATTGTGTTATTCCCGTGTTAATGATTCAGTCGCCAGCGGCAACAATGGCTCATTCTTTACTGTCTCAAAACCTTTCAGAACTTGCAATTCCTCCAAGTGAATCAATAAGACCGTAAGACCATAAGACATAGGAGCAGAAATTAGGCCATTCGGCCCATCAAGTCTGCTCCGCCATTCAATCATTCAATCATTCAATCAACCCCATTCTCCTGCCTTCTCCCCATAACCTTTGATCCCTTACCAATCAAGAACCTATCTATCTCTCTCTTAAATACACTCAATGACCTGGCCTCCACAGCCTTCTGTGGCAATGAATTCCATAGATTCACCACTCTCTGGCTAAAGAAGTTTCTCCTCATCTCTGTTCTAAAAGGTCTTCCCTTTACTCTGAGGCTGTGCCCTCGGGTCCTAGTCTCTCCTATTAATGGAAACATCTTCCCCACGTCCACTCTATCCAGGCCTTTCAGTATTCTGTAAGTTTCAATCAGATCCCCCCTCATCCTTCTAAACTCCATCGAGTATAGACCCAGAGTCCTCAAACATTCCTCATATGTTAAGCCTTTCATTCCTGGGATCATTCTCGTGAACCTCCTCTGGACCCTCTCCAGGGCCAGCACATCCTTCCTGAGATACGGGGCCCAAAATTGCTCACAATATTCTAAATGTGGTCTGACCAGAGCCTTATAAAGCCTCAGCAGCACATCCCTGCTTTTATATTCTAGTCCTCTCGAAATAAATGCCAACATTGCATTTGCCTTCCTAACTACCGACTCAACCTGCAAATTAACCTTAAGAGAATCCTGGACGAGGACTCCCAAGTCCCTTTGCACTCCAAGTTTCTGAATTCTCTCCCCATTTAGAAAATAGTCCATGCCTCTATTCCTCCTACCAAAGTGCATGACCTCACACTTCCCCACGTTGTATTCCATCTGCCACTTCTTTGCCCATTCTCCTAACCTGTCCAAATCCTTCTGCAGCCTCCCCACCTCCTCAATACTACCTGTCCCTCCACCTATCTTTGTATCATCTGCAAACTTAGCCAGGATGCCCTCAGTTCCTTCATCAAAGTATTGTTTCCATACAGAAAGAATCTATTTACACCTTGATCTAGTGCTGTCTCCCTCACAGCTCTCAATCCCATTGCTCGCACCTTTCCCTGGATCCCTTAATATTTATATACTTCCTGTTTATAAACTGTTCTGAATTCTACCTTCCTCAATGTTTCTGGTTAGCCATGACCAGATTCTTTTTTATGTTCGTTCCCAAGATATGGAGGTCGCTGGCTGGGCCAGCATTTATTGCCCATTCCTAGTTGCCCTTGAGAAGGTGGCGGTGAGCTGCCTTCTTGAACCGCTGCAGTCCAAGTGGTGTAGGCACACCCACAGTGCTGTTAGGGAGGGAGTTCCAGGATTTTGACCCAGCAACGGTGAAGGAACGGTGATATATTTCCAAGTCAGGATGATGTCTGGCTTGGAGGGGAACCTCCAGGAGGTGGTGTTCCCATCTATCTGCTGCCCTTGTCCTTCTAGATGGTTGTGGGTTTGGAAGGTGCTGTCTAAGGAGCCTTGGTGAGTTCCTGCAGTGCATCTTGTAGATGGTACACACTGCTGCTACTGTGCGTCGGTGGTGGAGGAAGTGAATGTTTGTGGATGTGGTGCCAATCAAGCAGCTGCTTTGTCTGGGATGGTGTCGAGCTTCTCAAGTGTTATTGGAGCTGCACTCATCCAGGCAAGTGGGGAGTATTTCATCACACTCCTGACTTGTGCCTTGTAGATGGTGGACTTTGGGGGGTAAGGAGGTGAGTTACTCGCTGCAGGATTCCCAACCTCTGCCCTACTCTCATAGGCACAGTATTTACTGTGATAAAAACAAAAAACTACTGCGGATGAGTCAGTTCTGTTGAAGGGTCGTGAGGACTCGAAAAGTCGACTCTTTTCTTCTCCACCGATGCTGCCAGACCTGCTGAGTTTTTGCAGGTAATTCTGTTTTTGTACAGTATTTACTGTATTTGCTGGAGATCTTAAATAAAACAGAAAATGCTGGAAAATCTCAGCAGGTCAGGCAGCATTTTTAAAAAATGATTCTTTGATGGGACATGAGCATCACTGGCAAGGCCAGCATTTGTTGCCCATCCCTAATTGCCCTTGAAAAATCCTTTCAGGAAGCAATTAAGAGTCAACTACATTGTTGTAGGTCTGGAGTCACATGTAGGCCAGACCAGGTAAGGACAGCAGATTTCCTTCCCTAAAGGACATTAGTGAACCAGATGGGGTTTTAGGGCAATTTATGATAGTTGTCATGGTCACTGTTACTGAGATTAGCTTTATATTGCAGATTTATTAACTGAATTCAAATTTCACCAGCTGCCGGGGTGGGATTGAAATCCATGTCCCTTGGGTCTCTATTCCAGCAACAATAGCACTATACATACCACTGACTCCCTCTCTGAAGAAGAGCCATACAGACTTGAAAGGTTAACTCTGTTTCTCTCTTCCCAGATTCTGCCAGGCCTGCTGAGTTCTTCCATCATTTTCTGTTTTATTTTATATTTTTGCAGGTTTCCTGTTTACTCTTGGATTTGTGGTGACCTGAACCTCACAACCCTTCACTGCTCTTCAGTGTCCCTTTTCTGTACTTAGAGGTTATCAGGCTAGTCCATTCTTTGGACTCAAGAGTTGCCCAGGATTGTGTGGTTTGGAGAGCACAGACATTTGACCAGCTCCTCCACAGAAACTTGTCTTTCCAGCCTCGCAATCAATTCTTGGGCATGGACTGCCACTACCTGATCTGTGGTGGAAGGACAGGTAGAAAGCAATTCATTAACAGCAACACCATGATCCTGGCTGGGGAATAGCTATCAGGTTGAAGCCACTGCTTAGAGTGGTAAAGTTATACAGCACAGAAACAGGCCCTTTGACCCATCATGTCAGTGTCAGCCATCAAGCACCTATCTATCCTAATCCCGCTTTCCAGCACTTGGCCCCTAGCCCTGTATGCTATGGAGTTTCAAGTGCTCATCTAAACACTTCTTAAATGTTGTGAGAATTCCTGCCTCTGCCACCCCCTCAGGCCGTGTGTTCCTGAGGGTCTAGGTGGGCTCCCGCTGTCCCTTAAACAACACAGGCAGCAGCTCTGAAGGTGACAGTGCTGTGAGATGGGAGAATCGAGAGAGCCAAAAGCTCTGCCTCTCCCAACATGTGACAGCTCTCCCGGAGCTCTTTAAACCTCCTCCCAACATCTCACAACTCTGGGGGCAAGAAAACCACAGAAAGAAGCCTTTCAGAGAGGGTCAGGGGGGAGCAGGATTAGAGAGAGAGAGAATGGTTTGGGCAGAGGGGGGTTACATACTTTGGGGAGAGGGGGTTACATACTCTGGGGAGAGGGGGTTACATACTCTGGGGAGAGGGGGTTACATACTCTGGGGAGAGGGGGGGTTACATACTCTGGGGAGAGGGGGTTACATACTTTGGGGAGAGGGGGTTACATACTCTGGGGAGAGGGGGTTACATACTCTGGGGAGAGGGGGTTACATACTCTGGGGAGAGGGGGGGTTACATACTCTGGGGAGAGGGGGTTACATACTCTGGGGAGAGGGGGTTACATACTCTGGGGAGAGGGGGTTACATACTCTGGGGAGAGGGGGTTACATACTCTGGGGAGAGGGGGGTTACATACTCTGGGGAGAGGGGGTTACATACTCTGGGGAGAGGGGGGGTTACATACTCTGGGGAGAGGGGGTTACATACTCTGGGGAGAGGGGGTTACATACTCTGGGGAGAGGGGGTTACATACTCTGGGGAGAGGGGGTTACATACTCTGGGGAGAGGGGGGTTACATACTCTGGGGAGAGGGGGTTACATACTCTGGGGAGCGGGGGTTACATACTCTGGGGAGAGGGGGGGTTACATACTCTGGGGAGAGGGGGTTACATACTCTGGGGAGAGGGGGGGTTACATACTCTGGGGAGAGGGGGTTACATACTCTGGGGAGAGGGGGGGTTACATACTCTGGGGAGAGGGGGTTACATACTCTGGGGAGAGGGGGTTACATACTCTGGGGAGAGGGGGTTACATACTCTGGGGAGAGGGGGTTACATACTTTGGGGAGAGGGGGTTACATACTTTGGGGAGAGGGGGTTACATACTCTGGGGAGAGGGGGTTACATACTCTGGGGAGAGGGGGTTACATACTCTGGGGAGAGGGGGTTACATACTCTGGGGAGAGGGGGGTTACATACTCTGGGGAGAGGGGGTTACATACTCTGGGGAGAGGGGGTTACATACTCTGGGGAGAGGGGGGTTACATACTCTGGGGAGAGGGGGTTACATACTCTGGGGAGAGGGGGTTACATACTCTGGGGAGAGGGGGTTACATACTCTGGGGAGAGGGGGTTACATACTCTGGGGAGAGGGGGGGTTACATACTCTGGGGAGAGGGGGTTACATACTCTGGGGAGAGGGGGTTACATACTCTGGGGAGAGGGGGGGTTACATACTCTGGGGAGAGGGGGGGTTACATACTCTGGGGAGAGGGGGTTACATACTCTGGGGAGAGGGGGTTACATACTCTGGGGAGAGGGGGGGTTACATACTCTGGGGAGAGGGGGGGTTACATACTCTGGGGAGAGGGGGGGTTACATACTCTGGGGAGAGGGGGTTACATACTCTGGGGAGAGGGGGTTACATACTCTGGGGAGAGGGGGTTACATACTCTGGGGAGAGGGGGTTACATACTCTGGGGAGAGGGGGTTACATACTTTGGGGAGAGGGGGTTACATACTCTGGGGAGAGGGGGGGTTACATACTCTGGGGAGAGGGGGTTACATACTCTGGGGAGAGGGGGTTACATACTCTGGGGAGAGGGGGTTACATACTCTGGGGAGAGGGGGTTACATACTCTGGGGAGAGGGGGGGTTACATACTCTGGGGAGAGGGGGGGTTACATACTCTGGGGAGAGGGGGGGTTACATACTCTGGGGAGAGGGGGTTACATACTCTGGGGAGAGGGGGGTTACATACTCTGGGGAGAGGGGGTTACATATTCTGGGGAGAGGGGGTTACATACTCTGGGGAGAGGGGGTTACATACTCTGGGGAGAGGGGGTTACATACTCTGGGGAGAGGGGGGGTTTCATACTCTGGGGAGAGGGGGTTACATACTCTGGGGAGAGAGGGTTACATACTCTGGGGAGAGGGGGGGTTACATACTCTGGGGAGAGGGGGGTTACATACTCTGGGGAGAGGGGGTTTCATACTCTGGGGAGAGGGGGTTACATACTCTGGGGAGCGGGGGCTTACAAACAGCTTGACCACATTAAATTCTGATTCAGCCTCACCTGGTGTTTTGTTTCCAATTCTGGGAACCTCACTTTAGGAAGGATGTGAAGACTTTAGAGAGAATGCAGAAAAGATTTATGGGAATGGTTCCAGGATGAGGGAATGGAATGGATTAGAGAAGTTGGGGCTGTTCTCCTTAGAGAAGAGAAGGCTGAGAGGAGATTTGACAGAGGTGGTGAAAATCATGAGGGGTCTGGACAGAGTAGATAGGGAGAAAATGTTCCCATTAGGCTGCGTACTTGGCATCTATCCTTTCCAAAGAAAGGTGCTACCCAGGTCATGGTGAAAGATGAGGTAGTTGAGGCACTTGATGGGATAAAAATTGATAAGGAGGGGGTGTTAGAAAGGCTGACTGTACTTAAAGTTGATAAATCCTCAAGACCAGATGACATGCATGTGAGGGTGGAAATTGCAGAGGCACTGGCCATAATTTTTCAATCCTCCTTAGATACAGGTGTGGTTCCAAAGAAATAGAGAATTGCAAATGTTATACTCTTGTTCAAAAAAAGGTATAAGGATAAGCCCAGCAACTACAGCCCAGTCAGTTTAACCTTGGTGATAGGGAAGCTTTTAGAAACTATAATAATGACTAGGCTATGGTGTACGGGGCACAATTTCAAGAACTGCGGATGACACAAAACTTGGAAGTATTGTGAATTTTGAGAAGGGTAATGTTAAACTTCAAAAGAACATAGACATAGAACATCAAAAACAGGTTCGGCCTCAGCTGAAGTATTGTGTTCAGTTCTGGGTGCTGCACTTTAGGAAGGATGTGAAGGCATTGGAGAGGGTGCAGAATATATTCATGAGAATGGTTCCTGGGATGAGGAACTTCAGCTAAGTAGATAGATTGGAGAAGTTGGGACTGTTTTCCTTGGAGAAGGTTGAGAGGAGATTTGATAGAGGTGTTCAAAATCATGAGGGGTCTGGACAGAGTAGATAGGGAAAAACTGTTCCCATTGGTGGAAGGATCAAGAAGTAGAGGGCACAGATTTAAGGTGACTGGTAAAGAAAGAAATGATGACATGAGGAAAATCTATTTTAGGCAGTGGGTGGTTAGGATCTGGAATGCACTGCCTGAAAGTGTGGTGGAGGCAGATTCAATCGAGGCGTTCACGGAGAATTAGATCATTGTCCGAAGAGAACAATTTTGCAGGGCTATGGGAAAAAGATTGGGGGGACTGGTACTAGATGATTTGCTCTTGACAAGAGCTAGCACAGGCATAATGGCCAGAATGGCCTCCTTCTATGCTTTAGCCAGTTTATGGTTCTTTAATTTTGTGCAGTAGAAAGCAGGAGTATCTGGAGACCATGAGAAGTTACAAAATGAAAATTTTGCAGATGTTGGAAACACCCAGCAGTTCAGGCTGCGTCTGTGAAGGGAGAAACAGTTAATGTTTCAGGCTGATGATCCATCATCAGAACAATCATTAGTACTGTTTACCACAGGCTTCCCTCAGTATAACTGATGCTCGAGTGTCTTGCTACGATCTCTGTAGAGACTGATCACTTAAAAAAAGAGATTCAAATTTCCAGTTATTAGCTGAACAAATATCCCAACAAGAATTCAGGTTTTGAAAATTTACTATAACAAATTACTAAAAAAAAATACACTATGATGAAACACTGTTTTCTTTTCGTAGACAACTTATACTTTGAACTACAGTGAAGAGATTCCCTATTTAACTTTTAGCAATGACTGTAACCTGATCTCAAAATTGTTCCCTTTGCTCTTTACACCACAGCAAACCCATTAGCCAGCATCTAGGTAAAAATGCTAATTAGCTAGCTGTGATCCCAACTCCCTTCCACCTTACAAATAAATGGACAGCACAACCCAATACCAACAACTTTCTAGGACTCAGAGAATCAGAAGACTCATCAGAAACAGGAGCGGGAATAGCCCATTCAGCCCATCAAACCTTCTGCACCATCCGGTTACATCCTGATCTGCTTGTGGGCTTAATTCCACCTCCCTGTCCCCCATGACCCTTGACTCCCTTGTATTTCAAAAATCTGTCTAACTCCAGCTTGTATATATTCAACTCCACTGCTCTCTGGAGAAGAGAATTGCAAAGACTACTAACAACCCTCTGAGAGAAGAAATTCCTCCTCACCTCTTTCTTAAATCAGAGACCCCTTATTTTTAAACTGTGTCCCCTAGTTCTAGATTCCCCCATGAGAGGGAACATCCTTTCAGCTATCTACCCTGTCAAGCCCCCTCAAAAGTTTATATGTTGCAATAAGATCACCTCGCCTTCTTCTACATTCCAATGAGTATAGGCCCAACCTGCTCAACCTTTCCTCATTAGACAACCTTCATTCCAGGAATCAGCAGAGCTAACCTTTGAACTGCTTCCAATGCAAGTATATCCTTCCTTAAGTAAGGAGACCAAAGCTGTACACAGTACTCCGGGTGCAGTCTCAGCAATGCCCCATACAGTTGTGGCAAGACTTCCCTAATTTTATACTCCATCCCCCTGGCAATAAAGCCCAGCGTTGCATTTGCCTTTCCACTTAACGCTGTCCCTGCATGCTGTCTTGCTAATGTACAAGGACAGCCAAACTCCTTTGTACTGCAGCATTCTGCAGTCTCTCTCTTTTAAAAAGATATTCTGTGTTTCTATTCTCCCTGTCAAAGTGGACAACCTCACCGTTTCCCACATTACATTCCAACTGTCAAGTTTTTCCCACTCACTTAACCTGCCTACATCCATTTGCAGACTCTTTGTATCCTGCTCATGGTTTGCCTTCCCACCTATGTTTGTATGATCAGCAAATTTGGCGACAATACAGTTGGCCCCTTCATCTAAGTCATTAATATAGACCGTAATTAGACCCATAGATGTTTACAGCACAGAGGAAGGCCATTCAGTCCATCGTATCCATGCCAGTCAACAAAGATCTGACTACACTATTCCCATTTTCCAGTGTTTGGCCCATAGCCCTGGAGGTTATGGCAATGCAAGTGAATATCTAAATACTTCTTAAATGTTATGAGAGTTTCTGACTCAACCACCCTTTCAGGCAGTGAGTTCCAGACTCCCACCACCCTCTGGGTGAAAAAATTTCTCCTCAACTCCCCTCTTAGCCTTCTACACCTTAAATCTATGCCCCCCTGGCTATTGACCCCTCTACTAACAACCCCAGCCTATCCAATTTTTCCTTTTAGCTCAGACCCTCCAGCCCAGGCAGCATCCTGGTGAATCTCCTCTGCACCCTCTCCAGTGCAATCACATCCTTCCCATACAAAAACAAAAATACCTGGAAAAACTCAGCAGGTCTGACAGCATCTGCGGAGAGGAACACAGTTAATGTTTTGAGTCCGTATGACTCTTCATCAAAACTAAGGGAAAATAGAAAAGAGGTGAAATATAAGCTGGTTTAAGGGGGGGGGCGACAGGTAGAGCTGGATAGAGGGCCAGTGATAGGTGGAGATAACCAAGAGATGTCATAGATAAAAGGACAGAGAGGTGTTGAAGGTGGTGATATTATCTAAGGAAAGTGATAATAAAGGTACAGATAGCCCTAGTGGGGGTGGAGTGGGGGGAAGGGATCGAAATAGGCTAAAAGGTAGAGATAAAACAATGGATGGAAATACATTTAAAAATAATGGAAATAGGTGGGAAAAGAAAAATCTATATAAATTATTGGAAAAAAGGGGGATCGGAAAGGGGGTGGGGATGGAGGAGAGAGTTCACGATCTAAAATTGTTGAACTCAATATTCAGTCCGGAAGGCTGTAAAGTGCCTAGTCGGAAGATGAGGTGCTGTTTTATGTGGTGACCAGAACAGCATGCAGTATTCCAGTTGTGGCCTAACCAACATTTTATACAGTTCCAGCATAACCTCCCTGCTCTTATATTCTATGCTTCGGCTATTTAAGGCAAGTATCCCATATGCCTCCTTAACTACCTTATCTACCTGTCCCGCCAACTTCAGGGACCTGTGGAATATGCACACCAAGGTCCCACCATAAATAGTGTAATCCCTTGCCTTGTTAGCCCTCCCCAAGCGCATTACCTCACACTTTTCCGGGTTGAATTCCATTTGCCACTGCTCTGCCCTCCTGAGGTCCCAGCACTGATCACTGTGACACTGTACAGGTTACAGTTTGCTGACTCTGTTTCTTATTAATTAGCTAATCCTCTATCCATGCTGATGAGAGTTGCCCCCTGACGAGCACTCATTAATATGCTTCATTTCTGGGAGCTGGTAGCTTACCCAGTGTTTATTCAAACCCTTCTGACCTATAGATACAGAACAGGTAGCCAAGGTGTCCGGGTGGTAACCTGCTCCACAGTCCGGCCCCTCTGGTCTGAGGTCACTGGGGTCCGCAGGGTTCCAGGATGCTTTCTGTTATCGGTTCAGGGATCTTTGTAAAGTCGAGTGACCTTGATGTGGGGAGCACAATCTTTGTGAGTTTTATCTCTACCTTGTTTTTCTCCCTGACTTCTTAAAATTGTTTATATTTTTTTCAGCGACAGAGAGAGAATTCAATGCTGCGCCATCTAATTCCATGGGCCTTCTATACAATTTTAAAAATAGCTATTTCTTACACTTTATAACACTGCATTACAACACTGCATGAGAGCACCACAGTACAAAAAGCAAATGGGGAGGGCACAGGCTCAACACATTCCCTCTAGGGTGATACGAAGGAGTAACAAGCCCAGAGAACCATGGATGACCAGAGATATTCAGGATACAATGAGAAGGAAAAGAGAGGCTTTTAGCAGGTACAAGGGAAGCAAATCAGCGGAGGCATTAGTGGAGTACAGACAGTGCAGGGTGGAGCTTAAGAACGCAATTAGGAGAGCAAAGAAGGGATATGAGAAAGTTCTGGCTGGTAAAAGTAGAGAAAACCCCAAGATATTCTATAAGTATATCAATGGGAAGAGGATAACCAGGGAAAGAGTAGGGCCCATTAGGGACCAAGGGGGCAATCTATGGGGGGGAGCCAGAGGACATCGCTAGAGTGTTGAATGAATACTTCACATCCATCTTCACCCAGGAGAATGAGGATGAAGGTATCAACCTCGGGGAGAGAGACTGTGAGGTTCTTCAGCAAATTGATATAGGAAGTGACAAAGTATTGGAGGTGTTGGCAGGCTTAAAAGTGGACAAATCTCCAGGTCTGGATGATTTGTGTCCCAGACTGCTGAGGGAGGCAAGGGAGGAGATTGCAGGGGCTCTGACCCAAATTTTTAATTCCTCTCTGGCCACGGGGGAGGTGCCAGAGGACTGGAGAACAGCTAATGTGGTTCCGCTATTTAAGAAGGGTTGTAGAGATAAGCCAGGGAACTACAGGCCAGTGAGTCTCACATCAATGGTAGGGAAACTATTGGAGAAAATTCTGAAGGAGAGAATCTATCTCCAGTTGGAGAGGCAAGGATTGATCAGCAATAGTCAGCATGGCTTTGTCAGAGGGAGGTCATGCCTAACAAATTTGATTGAATTTTGTGAGGAGGTGACCAGGTGTATAGATGTGGGTAGTGCAGTTGATGTAGTTTATATGGATTTCAGCAAAGCCTTTAACAAGGTCCCACATGGGAGACTTATAAAGAAGGCAAATGCACATGGGATACAGGGTAATTTGATAAGGTGGGTTCAAAATTGGCTTAGTTGTAGGAGACAGAGGGTGATGACAGAAGGATGCTTTAGTGACTGGAAGCCAGTGTCCAGTGGCGTACCACAGGGATCTGTGCTGGGTCCCCTATAATTCATTATTTATATAAACGACATAGATGACTATGTGGGGGGTAGGATTAGTAAGTTTGCGGATGACACAAAGATTGGCTGAGTGGTTAACAGTGAGGTTGAGTGTCTTGGGCTACAGGAAGGTATAGACTGGGTGGTCAAATGGGCAGATAAGTGGCAGATGGAATTTCACTCTGAAAAGAGTGAGGTGATACACTTTGGAAGGAATAATTTGACAGGGAAGTATTCAATGAACGGCATGACACTAGGAAGTTCTGAGGAACAAAGGGACCTTGGCATGTGTGTCCATAGATCTCTGAAGGCGGAGGGGCATGTTAGTGGAGTGGTGAAAAAGGCATATGGGACATTTCCCTTTATCAATCGAGGCATAGATTACAAAAGTAGGGAGGTCATGTTGGAGTTGTATAGAACCTTGGTGAGGCCACAGCTGGAGTACTGTGTACAGTTCTGGTTGCCACATTATAGGAAGGATGTGATTGCACTGGAGGGGGTGCAGAGGAGATTCACCAGGATGTTGCCTGGGATGAAACATTTAAGTTATGAAGAGAGGTTGGATAGACTTGGGTTGTTTTCGTTGGAGCAGAGAAGACTGAGGGGCGACCTGATGGAGGTGTACAAGATTATGAGGGGCATGGACAGGGTGGATAGGGAGTAGCTGTTCCCCTTCATTAATGGGTCAGTCACAAGGGGGCATAAGTTCATGGTGAGGGGCAGGAGGTTTAGGGGGGATGTGAGGAAAAACTTTTTTACCCAGAGGGTGGTGACAGTCTGGAATGCACTGCCTGGGGAGGGTGGTGGAGGCGGGTTGCCTCACATCCTTTAAAAAGTACCTGGATGAGCACTTGGCACGTCATAACATTCAAGGCTATGGGCCAAGTGCTGGTAAATGGGATTAGGTAGGTAGGTCAGGTATTTCTCACATGTCGGTGCAGACTCGATGGGCCGAAGGGCCTCTTCTGCACTGTGTGATTCTGTGATTCTGTAAATAAAAAGCATAATGGGTGTGGATGTAAAAAATCCTCTCCCTCTTTCCCCCAGGTGTATGCTGCAAAACAACATCTGAATTTGGTGGGCAGTTGGAAGGCGATGGTGGAAGAAGGTGGCTACCTCTCACTCTGGAGGGGCAATGGAATAAATGTGACAAAAGTAGCCCCAGAGACTGGCATCAAGTTTCTAGCTTATGAAAAGGTAACTGGCCCTGTCCAATGTAGGCCCGATCTCTTTTTGGAACTCTTTACTGACCAAATTTACCCCATAAACATAATACTGAATATTTGAACTCAGTAAATTGTGTCGATTCTGTGGATTTAAAGGCCCCTCTGAATCCTTGCTTGGGGAGCTAACTGCAGGGAGGAAACAATCCACAATGATACAATGACCCAGAGCTTCCAATTTCCAGATGGCCATACCCCAGGTTTAACCAGGAGATACACTCACAAGTTCCAATACAAGAACCCTGCAGGAATTGCCTGGGAAGTTTGGGCTTCCGGTGGACAATTCCCCTGCTCTCCAGGACCCCCAAAACTCAACTTAGAGTCGGAGACTTTGGACTCACTTGGCAGAATAAGAACATAAGAAATAGGAACAAGAGTAGACCATTCGGCCCCTCCAGCCTGTTCTGCCATTCAATAAGATCATGGATGATTATGTGTTTCAATTTCCACATTCCCATCTAACCCCAATAACTTTTGATTCCCTTGCCTAATCTATCTACCTCCGCCTTAAAAATATTCAGTAACCCCACCTCCACCACCCTCTGAGGCAGAGAGTTCCAAAGTCACACAACCCTCTGAGAGAAAAGATCTCTGTCCCAAAAGGGTGACCCCTAATTTTAAAACAGTGCCCCCTAGTTCTGGACTCACCCACAAGAGGAAACATCCTTTCGACATTCACCCTGTCAAGACCCATCAGAGTCTTAAAGGTTTCAATCAAATCACCCTTCACTCTTCTAATCTCCAGTGGAAACAAGCCCAGTCTGTCCAACCTTTCTTCATAAGACACTCATTCCAGGTATCAATCTAGTAAACCTCCTTCGAACCGTCTCCAACACATTTACACCCTTCCTTAAATAAGGAGACCAAAACTGCACACAGTATTCGAGATGTGGTCTCACCAATGCCCTGTATAACTGAAGAATAACATCCTTACATTTATGTTCAATTCTTCTCATAATAAAGGATAGCATTCCATTAGCCTCCTTAATTACTTGCTGTACCCACATACTAACTTTTTGTGACTCATATACTAGAACATCTAGATCCCTCTGCACCTCAGAATTCTGCAGCCGTTGTCCATTTAAGTAATACTCTGCTTTTTTGTTCTTCCTGCCAAAGTGAACAACTTCACACTTTCCCACATTAAACTCCATTTGCCAGATCTTTGCCCACTCACTCAACCTGTATATTTCCATCTACAACCTCCTCGTGTCCTCTTCACAACATACTTTCCTACCTACCAATGTAAATTTAGCTACCATGTCTTCACTCCCCTCATCTAGGTCATTGATGTAAATCGTAATAAGTTGAGGCCCCTGTACAGATCCCTGTGGGACGCTACTCGCACAACTGCCAATCAGTAAAAGGCCCATTCATGCATACTCACTGCTCTCTGCCAGCCAGCCAATCTTCTATCCATGCTATTGTGTTACCTCACTACACCATGAGCTTTTATTTTCTGTAATAATCTTTGATGGCACCTTATCAAATTTTTAAAAATTTCATTCACGGGATGTGGGCTTCGCTGAGCATTTGTTGCCCATCCCTAGTTGCCCTTGAGAAGGTGGTGGTGAGCTGCCTTCTTGAACTGCTGTAGTCCATGTGGTGTAGGTACACCCAATGTGCTGTTACGGAGGGAGTTCCAGGATTTTGACCCAGCGACAGTGAAGGAACGGCGATATATTTCCAAGTCAGGATAGTGAGTGACTTGGAGAGGAACTTCCAGGTGGTGGTGTTCCCATCTATCTGCTGCCCTTGTCCTTCTAGATGGTAGTGGTCGTGGGTTTGGAAGGTGCTGTCAAAGGAGCCTTGGTGAGTTTCTGCAGTGCATCTTGTAGATGGTATACACTGCTGCTACTGTGCGTCGGTGGTGGAGGGAGTGAATGTTTGTGGATGTGGTGCCAATCAAGTGGGCTGCTTTTTCCTGGATGATGTCAAGCTTCTTGAGTGTTGTGGGAGCTGCACTCATCCAGGCAAGTGGAGAGTATTCCATCACACTCCTGACTTGTGTCTTGTAGATGGTGGACAGGCTTTGAGGTGTCAGGAGGTGAGTTACTCACCATAGGATTCCTAGCCTCTGACCTGCTCGTGTAGCCACAGTATTTATATAGCTAGTCCAGTTCAGTTTCTGGTCAATGGTAACCCCCAGGGTGTTGATAGTGGGGGATTCAGTGATGGTAATGCCATTGAATGTCAAGGGGCGATGGTTGGATTCTCTCTTGTTGGAGATGTTCAACATCATCACCGTATTCTCCGCCTCCATGTTCCCCGTCATCATGTTCACAGTCACCTGTCAATGTGTTCCCCAATTACATGTTCCCTGATACCGTGTTCCACATCACCGTGTTCCCCGTCACCGTGTTCCCATCACTGTTTTCCCCGATTACCGTGTTCCCTGTCACCATGTTCCCCTTCACCGTGTTCCCCATCACCGTGTTCCCCATCACCGTGTTCCCCATCACCGTGTTCCCCGTCACCGTGTTCCCCAAACACCGCGTTGCTCAGTCACCGTGTTCCACAGTCACCGTGTTCCCCGTCACCATGTTCCCAGTCACCGTGTTCCCCAGTCACTATGTTCCCCGTCACCGTGTTCCCCGTCACCGTGTTCCCCAAACACCGCGTTGCTCAGTCACCGTGTTCCACAGTCACCGTGTTCCCCGTCACCATGTTCCCAGTCACCGTGTTCCCCAGTCACTATGTTCCCCGTCACCGTGTTCCCCGTCACCGTGTTCCCGACACCGTGTTCTCCGTCACCGTGTTCCCCGTCACCGTGTTCACCGTCACCATGTTCCCCAGTCACCGTGTTCACCATCACCGTGTTCCCCAGTCACCGTGTTCCCCAGTCACCGTGTTCCCCATCACGGTGCTCCCCGTCACCGTGTTCCCCGTCACCGTGTTCCCGTCACCGTGTTCCCATCACCGTGTTCCCTGTTATCTTGTTCCATGTCTCCTTGTTCCATGTCACCGTGTTCCCCAGTCACCATGTACCCATCACCGTGTTCCCCGTCACCGTGATCCCCAGTCACCGTGTTCACTGTCACCGTGTTCCCCATAACCATGTTCCCCAGTCACCGTGTTCCACATCACCGTGTTCCCCAGTCACCGTGTTCCCCAGTCACCGCGTTCCCCGTCACCGTGTTCACTGTCACCGTGTTCACCGTCACCGTGTTCCCCAGTCACCATGTTCCTCAGTCACCGTGTTCACCGTCACCGTGTTCACCGTCACCGTGTTCCCTAGTCACCGTGTTCCCCAGTCACCCTGTTCACCGTCACTGTGTTTACCGTCACCGTGTTCCCCAGTCACCGTGTTCCCCAGTCACCGTGTTCACCGTCAAAGTGTTCCCCAGTCACTGTGTTCACCATCACCGTGTTCCCCAGTCACCATGTTCACCGTCACCGCGTTCCACAGTCACCGTGTTCACCGTCACCGTGTTCACCGTCACCGTGTTCCTCAGTCACCGTGTTCCACATCATCGTATTCCCCAGTCACCATGTTCCCCAGTCACCGCGTTCCCCGTTACCGTGTTCACTGTCACCGTGTTCACCGTCACCGTGTTCCCCAGTCACCGTGTTCCCCAGTCACCATGTTCACCAGTCACCGTGTTCACCATCACCGTGTTCACCAGTCACCGTGTTCACCATCACCGTGTTCACCAGTCACCGTGTTCACCATCACCGTGTTCCCCAGTCACCATGATCCCCAGTCACCGTGTTCCCCAGTCACCCTGTTCACCGTCACCGTGTTCACTGTCACCGTGTTCCCCAGTCACCGTGTTCACCGTCACCGTGTTCCCCAGTCACCATGTTCATCGTCACTGCGTTCCCCAGTCACCGTGTTCACCATCACCGTGTTCACCATCACCGTGTTCCCCAGTCACCGTGTTCACCGTCACCGCGTTCCCCAGTCACCGTGTTCACCGTCACCGTGTTCCCCAGTCACCGTGTTCACCGTCACCGCGTTCCCCTGTCACCGTGTTCCCTGTCACCGTGTTCACCGTCACCATGTTCCCCGTCACCGTGTTCCCCGTCACTGCATTCCCCAGTCACCGTGTTCCCCAGTCACCATGTTCCCGTCACCGTGTTCCCCAGTCACTGTGTTCCCCAGTCACCGTGTTCACCGTCACCATGTTCCCCAGTCACCGTGTTCACCGTCACCGTGTTCCCCAGTCACCGTGTTCCCCAGTCACCGCGTTCCCCAGTCACCGTGTTGACCGTCACCGTGTTCACCGTCACCGTTTTCCCCAGTCACCGTGTTCCCCAGTCACCATTTTCCCCAGTCACCATGTTCACCGTCACCGCGTTCCCCAGTCAGCATGTTCACCGTCACTGTGTTCCCCAGTCACCATGTTCACCGTCACCGTGTTCACCGTCACCGTTTTCCCCAGTCACCGTGTTCCCCAGTCTCCGTTTTCCCCAGTCACCATGTTCACCGTCACCGCGTTCCCCAGTCACCGTGTTCACCGTCACCATGTTCCCCAGTCACCGTGTTCCCCACTCACCGTGTTCACCGTCACCGTGTTCCCCAGTCACCGTGTTCATCGTCACCGTGTTCCCCAGTCACCATGTTCCCCGTCACCGTGTTCCCCAGTCACCGTGTTCCCCAGTCACCGTGTTCACCGTCACCGTGTTCCCCAGTCACCGTGTTCACCGTCACCATGTTCACCGTCACCGTGTTCCCCAGGCACCGTGTTTCCTGTCACCTTTGCTCCCCTCATCTAAATAATTGATGTAAATTGTTAAAAGTTCATGCTCGATCTCAGACCTCTGTGTGTCTCCACCAGTCACATCTTGCCACTCAGTCAACGACCCATTTATACATACTTTCTTTTTCTGCCAGCCAGTCAATCTCCTATCCCCTACACCATGCGCTTTTATTTTCCGCAATAATCTTTGATCTGGCACCTTATCAAATGCTTTCTGGAAATCCAAGTACAGCACGTCTACAGGCTCCCCTTGCTCCACTGCGCATGTTACTCCTTCAAAGGACTCTAATAAGTTGGTTAAACATGATTTCCCTTTCACAAAACCATGCTGACTCTTCCCAATGACCTTTTATTTTTCTAAGTGCCCAACTACAGCCCCTCTATTGATCAACACCTTCTCCACAATAAACGTCAAGCTAACTGGCCTATAGTTTCCTGTTTTCTGCCTCCCTCTTTTCTTGAATAGAGGGGTTATATTTGCTACTTTCCAGTCTGATGGAACCTTTCCAGAATCTAGGGAATTTTGGAAAATTAACGCATTTACTATCTCGTTTACCACCTCTTTTAAGGCCCTAAGATGTAGTCCATCAGGACCCGGAGACTTGTCAGCCCACAGCTCCATCAGTTTGCTCAGTACTGGTTCCCTAGTGATGGTAATTATACCAAGTCCTCCCTCCCTTCCACCTCCTGATTTATAGCTATTACTGGAATGTATAATCTATAGCGAAGACAAAAGCAAAATATTTGTTTATTTCATCCACCATTTCCTTATTATCTACTATTAACTCCCCCTCCTCACTCTCTAGAGGACCAACACTCACCTTACTTACTCGTTCCCTCTTTAAATACTTGTAGAAACTCTTGCCATCCATTTTTACATTTCTAGTTAGCTTCCTCTCGTGTGCTAATTTCTTTCTCCTGATTAACCTTTAAGTCATTCTCTGCCATTCTTTATATTCTGACCAACCATCTGTCCTGCCACCCATCTTTGCGCAGTTTATGTTTTTTCCTTAAGTTTGATGCTTTCCTCAACTTCTCTAGGTATTCTGAAATATCCCCTTAAATGTCTCTATTGATCTATCTATTCACTAGCCCACATTTTACTGAATGTAAAATTCAATCATATTGTGGTCACTGCCACCAAGTGGTGGCTTTACTCTGATTGTATGGAATGTGGGAGTAGCTAGGCCAGCATTTATTGCCCATCCATAATGGGCATCACAGGGCATTTAAGAGTCAATAACATTGCTGTGGGTCTGGAGTCACCAGGTAAGGATGGCAGATGAGTTTTTAATGACAATCAGCAATGGTTTAGTTGTCATCATCAGACTTTTAATTCCAGATTTTTATTGAATTTAAATTTCACCATTTGCTGTGGTGGGATTTGAACCCAGGTCCCCAGAGCATGACCCTGGGTCTCTAGAATACTAGCCCAGTGATAATACCACTATGCCATCACCTCCCCAATTAACCCTGTCACATTACACAATACAAGTTTAATATAATCTGGTCTCTGGTTGGTTTCAGAATGTGCTGCTCTAAGAAACTATCTCGAAAGTATTCTATGAACTCCTCATCCAGGCTACTACTGCCAATCTGATTTTTACAGTTTATATGTAGATTAAAATCACCCGTGATTACTGCCGTCCCTTTATCACAAGCACCCAATATTTCTTCATGTATGTAAACCATCCCAACAGTACAGATCCCCCTTTCCCGAGTACTGGTGCCAGTGCCCCATGAACTGGAACCCGCTTCTCCCAGACCAGGTCTTTCAACCACATATTCATCTCTCTAATTTTATGTATCCTTTGCCAATTTGCGTCCGGCTCAGGTAATAATCCAGAGATTATCAACTTTGAGGTTCTGCTTTTCAATTGAGTGACTAGTGCCTCCTGCTCATTGGTGAGGTGGTGGTGTAATGGTATTGTTGCTAGGCTAGTATTTCGGAGACCCAGGGTAATGTTCCGGGGACCCGGTATCCTATCACTGCAGATGGTGAAATTTGAATTCATTAAAAATCTGGAATTAAAATTCTGATGATGATCATAAAACCATTGTTGATTGCTCTTAGGGAAGGAAATCTGTCATCCTTATAAGTGACTCCAGACCCACAGCAATGTGGTTGGCTCTTAAATGCTCTCCGAACAAGGGCAATTAGGGATGGACAATAAATGCTGGCCTGAATAAAAAAACAAAGAACCTCTTTCCTGGTTCTACCTACATTTTTGGTACCTACATGGGCCACGACAACTGCATCCTCCCTCCAACAGCAAGTTCCTCTCCAGCCCTGAGCAGATGTCCCGAACCCTGGCACCAGGCAGGCAACACATCCATCTGGACTCTCGCTCTTTGCTACAGAGAAAAGTGTTAATCTCCCTCACTATACTATCCCCTCCTACCACTACATTCCTGTTTGCTCTCCCCACTCGGATGGCTTCCTGTCCCACGGTGTCATAGTCAGTTTGCTTATCCACCCTGCAGCCCCCACTCTCATCCAAACAAGCTGAGAGAACCCCAAACCTATTGGACAATTGCAGAGGCTCACTCTCCTGCACTCCTGCCCTCTGGGTCCCCTTACCTGCCTCACTCACAGTCAACACCATCCTATCCAAATCAGAAGACCCAATCCTAAGTGGTGTTACTGCCCCCTGGTATAAAGCATCCAGGTAACTTTCCCCCTCCCTGATGTGTCGCAGTGTCTGCAGCTCAGCCTCCAGCCCAGTGACTCTGAGCTGAAGTTCCTCGAGCTGCAAACCCTTAATGTAGACGTGTTTACCCTGGATCACAATGTTATCCAGGAGCTCCCACTGCTGCAGCCTTGACACATCACCTGTCCTGCCATTCTTAATGTGTTTTAAATAATTACTTCATTATATTAATCATGGTATTCCCTAATTACTGTGTTCCCAATCACTATTTTCCACAATTACTGTGTTCCCTGTCACTGTTTTCCCCAATTACCATGTTCCCCAAGTACCATGTTCCCCGTCACCATGTTCACCGTCACTCTGTTCCCTAATTACCATGCTCCCTAATTACCATGCTCCCCATCACTGTGTTCCCCGTCATCGTGTTCCCCATTACCATGTTCCCCAATTACTGTGTTCCCCAATTACTGTGTTCACAGTCACTCTGTTCCCCCTCACCGTGTTCCCCTTACCCATGTTCCCCTTCACCGTGTTCCCCATCACCATGTTCCCCTTCACCGTGTTCCCCTTCACCGTGTTCCCCTTCACCGTGTTCCCCATCACCATGCTCCCCAATTGCTATGCTCCCCAATTACCGTGCTCCTCAATTACCATGCTCCCCGTAACTGTGTTCCCTGTCACCATGTTCCCCAGTTACAGTGTTCCCTAAATACTGTGTTCCCCAATTACTATGCTCTCCATCACTGTGTTCTCTGTCACCATATTCCCCATCACTGTGTTCCCCAATTACCATGTTCACCGTCACTATGGTCCCCAATTACCATATTCCCCAATTACCACGTTCCCTGTTCCACGTTCCCCAATCCCTGTGTTTCTTGGTATTTCTCACTTCTGAATTACTGATAGGGTGGAATTGAACAGCAGAAGCTGAGAAAAGTTTCACTAACACAGAAAGCTGAGCTCCTGTTTCCTGTTGTGCTTCTCCTGTGCTGTTCCAGTTGCTGAACTCCTGTTTCCTGTTGTGCTTCTCCTGTGCTGTTCCAGTTGCTGAGCTCCTGTTTCCTGTTGTGCTTCTCCTGTGCTGTTCCAGTTGCTCATTTGCCAGAGTCCTTCTGATAACCTCCCTGGTGACCAATTTTGGAATTGCTCCTGGTGGATGAGGCTCAACAAGCTGTTTGTTCCCCCATGGGCTGTGATTCCATGGCCAAAGTTCCTACAGCTGACAATTTCTCTGGTGCTTCCAGTCACTGGACACTGATCCTGGTGGATACCTGAGCCTCCGGTCCTGAGGTCAGTTTAGTCTGCACTCCTATTCCCAAGTCAGGTTTGTTAACTCAGCACAGACCATTCAACCTGGTTCCGTCCATTTAGCTCAGTTCCGCCCCATTGTACTTTATAATTCTCTGGGCTATATGATGCCCTTTTTCACTGGAGGTCATCTTTACTGGTAGGTTTCAATGATTAACCCGAATGTTAGTGATTGCAGCTGACCTGTGGTTTATGTTCATGATTGATCCTGCCAACTAGTTACATCTGTAATACTCATTAAATTAACAGAAACCCATGACAAGTTATTGAATGAATTGAAGAAGTGTGATTATAATGATGGTATTCTCTTGCTGTGTATGTTTGAACAGTATAAGAGGTTTTTTGATGATAGCCACTCCAAGCTCGATCTGCACCAACGTTTCATCGCAGGGTCTCTCGCTGGAGTTACTGCTCAGACTATTGTCTATCCAATGGAGGTAAGGACTCACTGAGTTTCTGGTTTTCTCCCGAATACTAAAACTAAAACTAAGTGTTGCTGAGGGAAGTGATTTAATTAGTGGCTGCCTGCTCCAGGTCAGAAGAAATCAGGTTGCAATTACTAACTTTCGTTTTTTCATATTGTCAACACCTTGTGGTCCAACAAATTCAATTGTTTCCATTAGTAGATATGGGAAGAGAGGGTAACAGACTGGTTCATCCATGGGTAACATACACCACACTGTGTCAAATGCTGCCAGTCAGAGCAGGAAGATCCCGTTTGCGATCCATGGGTGGTGTTAGCTGATCTCACAGTGTGATGGTGGGACTGGAAATGGCTAAGGAAGGGTAGCTGGTTTGAGTCCCTGCTCCTGGCCATTATCCACAAACCCCAGTGTGTGTGCCAGGTAAGGTGAAACAGCTCACTATCCCTGTCTATATGTGGAAAGCTTCAACAAAGTTACAGATTAGAACCTGATCAGGAAGCAACACCTCAGAATCATGGATTAGAATCATAGAATGTTACAGCAAGGAATGAGGCCATTCAGCCCATCATACCTCTCACCATCTCTTTGAAAGAACTGTCCAAATTCACCCAACACCCCAACTTTTTCCCCAATAACCCTACAAATTAGTTCTCTTTAAAGATATTTCTAATTACTTTTTCAAAGTTCCTTTGGAAACTGATTCTGTCATCCTTCCAGGTAATGTGTTCCAGATCTTAACAACCCTCTCTGCGAAATAATTTCTCCCTCAAATCCAGTTCTTTAGCTAATTATTTTAATTCTATGACCTCTGGTTAGTGACCCACTTGTCAGAGGAAAGAGGTTCCCCCATTTTCTCTTTCAAAGCCCCTCACAATTTTGATAACCTCTGTTAAATCTCCTTTTAACCTTCTCAGCCCTAAGACATACAATGCCAACTTCTCCAATCTCTCCATATACCCTCATCCCTGGTTTCATCCTGGTAAATCTCCTCTGTGCCCTCACCATGACATTCTTCCTGAAGTGTGGTGCCCAGAATTGTGCACAATCCTCCAGTTGAGGCCTCCAGGAATTGGGCCAAATGATCAACTTTCCTTAAGATAATTGAGCTGAAAATATCCAGACCAAAGGATGTGGGATCAGGGGAGCTCACTTCATTTAAATTATGGCCAGCAAGTACAACAGGGGTGCAAGTCACACAATCATCTAACTGAAAAAGCCAGATATTCCACTATAAGATGCCCAATCCAGTGAGAGAAGGATAGGGGTATCCTGAGAGGTGGGGCGGGTGAAGGGGGTTCCTAGGAGCTGAGAGAGGGGTAAATTAGGAACTGGAGTGGATTCTGGGAAGTGGAGGAATCCTGGGAAGTGATGGGAAGAAGTCACTGACGGGAGTTGTTTATACGGTCCCCTAACAATAGCTACACATTAGGTATACATCACAAAATAATCAGGGCTTGCAACAAAGGTACTACAATAATCATGGGTGACTTTAATCTTCACATGGATTGGAGGAATCAAATTGGAATTTGGCAAAACTCATTCTGGAGGATGAGTTCATTGAGTGTATTTGGGACAGTTTCTTAGAACAATAGCTTGCGGATCCAACCAGGGACTAGGCTATTTTGGACCTGGTAATGTGTAATGTTACAACCTGGTTAGGGACTGTTAACATTTAAAACAAAATCCAAATTCCACATTTTAACCAATAGAACTGCCACAACATATGAACATACAAATGAGGAGCAGGAGTAGGGCACTCAGCCCCTCGAGCCTGCTCCACCATCCATCAGACCATGACTGATCTGATTGTAACCACAACCCCACATTCCTGTCTACCCCCGATAACCTTTCACCCCTTTGTTAATCAAGAATCTATTGAGCTCTGCCTTAAAAATATTCAAAGACTCTGCTTCCACTGCCTTTTGAGGGAGAGAGTTCCAAAGACTCACAAACCTCTGAGAGAAAACATTTCTCCTCATCTCTGTCTTAAATGGGTGACCCTTTATTTTTAAACATTGACCCCTAGTTCTAGATTCTCCAACAAGAGGAAACATCTTCTCCAGATTCATCCTGTCAAGGTCCCTCAGGATCTTAAAGGTTTCAATCAAGTCACCTCTTACTCTTCTAAACTCCAGTGAATACAAGCCTCACCTGTCCAACCTTCCCTCATAAGACAACCCTCCCATTCTTGGTACAGTAAACCTTCTCTGAACTGCTTCCAATGCATTTACATCTTTCTTTAAATAAGGAGACCAGTACTGTACAAAACACTCCAGATGTGGTCTCACCAATGCCTTTACAACTGAAGCATAACCTCCCTACTTTTGTAATCAATTCCCCTCGCAATAAATTATAACATTCTATTAACTTTCCTAATTACTTGCTGTACCTGCATATGAATCTTTTGTGATTCATGCACTAGGACACCCCGATCCCTCTGAATCTCAGAGCTCTGCAATCTCTCACCATTTAGATAATAAGCTTCTTTTTTATTCTTCCTGCCAAAATGAACAATTTCACATTTAACCACATTAAACTCCATTTGCCAGATCTTTGCCCACTCACTTAACCTATCTATGTCACTTTGAAGCCTCCTTATGCCCTTTTCACAATTTACTTTCCAACCTATCTTTGTGTCATCAGAAAATTTAGCCACCATTCCTTCATCCATGTCTTTTATATAAATTATAAAAAGTTGAGGACCCGGCACTGATCCGTGTGGCAAACCACTCGTCACTTCCTGCCAACCAGAAAATGACCCATTTTTGCCAACTATCTGCTTCCTGTTAGCTAACCAATCTTCTATCCATGCCAACATGTTACCCCCTACACCATGAGCTTTTATTTTCTGCAATAACCTTTGATGTGGCACTTTATCAAATGCCTTCTGGAAATCTAAGTACAGTACATCCACCGGTTCCCCTCTACCCACAGCACATGTAGCTCCTTCAAAGAACTCTAATAAATTGGTTAAACATGATTCCCCTTATACAAAACCATGTTGACCCTGCCTGATTGCTTCTAACATTTTCCCTATGACAGATGTTAGATTCCTACTTTCTGTCTCCCTCCATTTTTGAATAAAGGAGTTACATTTGCTATTTTCCAATCTAATGGAACCTTCCCCAAATTAGGGAATTTTGGAAAATTAAAACCAGTGCATCAGCTATCTCACTAGCCACTTCTTTTAAGGCCTTATGGTGAATCCATCCGGACCTGGGGATTTGTCAACCCGCAGCCTCAACAATTTGCTCAACACCACTTCCCTGGTGATTGTAATTTTCCCGAGTTCCTCCCTCCTTTTCATTTCCTGATTTCCAGTTATTCCCTGGATGTTACTTGTATCCTCTATAGTGAAGACCGAAGCGAAATACCTGTTTAATTCATCCTCCATCTCCCTAATTTCCATTATCAATTCCCCAGACTCACTCTCTATCGGACCAATGCTCACTTTGTTAACTGTTATTTAAATGTCTATTATCTTATTATCCGTCTTTATATTACTCGCTAGCTTTCTCTCATACTCTAATTTTTCCCTCCTTATCAATCTTTTTGCCATTCTTTGCTGTTCTTCATATTCTTTCCATTCTCCTGACCTGCCACTGTCTTAGCGCAATTATTTGCTTTTTCTTTAGGTTTGTTACCGTCTTTAACTTGTTTAGTTAACCATGGACATTGAATGTTTCTTTCTCATTGGAATGTATCTATTCTGTGTATTCTGAAATATCCCTTTAAATGTCTGTCACTGAACTTCCATTGACATATCCCTTAACCTCATTTGCCAGTTCACTTTAGCTAGCTCTGCTTTCATGCCCCTCATAATTGCTCTTATTTAAGTTTTAAATACTAGCCTTGGACACACTTGTCTCTACATCAAAATGTATGTAAAATTCAATCATATTATGATCGCTGCTAAAACATTTCACCTTTTTAAACAAAACAGATATTATTGTATATAAAAGATTTAAACAAACCAAGCGCCATCAACTTAACAATATGGTTTATAACAACATGGGCAGAATTATCTGTTCAGTTTGCGGGGACAAACCCGCCTGCCAAAGCATAAAGCGTGGTGTGCGTCCTGATGTCACCGCACATCATTCCAGTCTTCCGTTCATCGGGCAAGCGCCGGAGGCGGCTGCACAGTGGACGAACTGTCAAAGGCCTGTTAAGGCCATTAATAAGCCAATTAAACTAATTGACGGGACTGCCTGTCCAACCTTGAGGTTAGCGGCAGGCAAAGAGCCCAAGCAGCCTTTGTGTTTTTCATGAAACCTCATCCACGGGTGGGATGAGGTTTCATGAAGGTTTTAGTAAATAAATGAAATATTTTTTGACAATTCATAAACATGCCCCAGCTCACATGACATTGTCACATGAGGGGACGTGTCTGAATAATTTTTATCCTTCCTTTTTTCAAACTTCAAAACTGAACTCAATCTCCGTGAGGCAGCTCTGTGCCTCAGGATGATTTCTACGCTCTTTCGCACACATGCATGAAAGAGCGCAGGCCCCGACCCTCCCTCCTCCCCCCGCCCGCACAGGTAGTGCTGAGCGCTTCCAGGTGCACATCACGCTGGGAGGGCCTTAATTGACCCACCCACGTAAAATGGCGGCGTGCAACTGATCACGGGCGACGATCTGCTCTGCGCCCACCCACGCCCGCTCCCAACTGGCTCGCCCGACAGGGAGAAAATTCTCCCCCATATGTTATGCACTAAGGTTTACTTCCTACTTCTCCCAAGAATTCTCTCATAAGATACATCAATCTTAAACTTATTTACTTCTATGGGGACCACCCATAAATATGCTACAGTCCTCTGGAGAGTTTACATCAGCTCCAGCTATGCTCAGTGGTAAAACTTACATTTACGCTCTCTTGACTGTGGAGGCCTCAGTCCCTTGTTCTGGTTACCTTTCCAACACTTCTAAGCTAATTCAGCCAATCATTTTCTTTTGCAGTAAGACACTGAGGCCCACTGTAGATTCTCCCACTGACTTCAAACTAAGCAATCTTCGAGCTTCTGTTCCTCACAAAGTTCAAGTGGCGATTATGCCTCATCTACCTTCTATGCGGTCAATGATGAAGTTAGAGTTTTACTCTGCTTACAGTGCAGGTCTATCTAACTCATTTTTTTTGGCTAACTTCACTCAGTGAGCTGCAAACCACAGGGGGTCCAAACTGCAAATAAACCCTCCCCCCACAAACACCCGGATAAATGGAAACCAGAAAGCCTTCCTAGACTGCTCTTGGCTATCCTCAAACTGCACTTTAAGTTAATTATCCCTCCTTTACAATTTCTCCAGCTATGTAAACCCACCTGCTGTTAATGGTGCTATCTCTTCTGCTGTCCTTCTGTTAAACAAACATGGGTCATCTTTTGGACTGCCATTTCTTTAGGTTTCCTGGCAATTTGTAAAGCCCAGCATTTTAATTATCTTACCTTCACAACAATAAACTCCCCAGAACTAAACATTACCTCTAAAATATTAACCTGAACCATGAACAATAGTAATGCGACAAGATTAATTAAGGAGCTCATAGTAAAGGATTCTCTGGACAAGAATGATCGTGATATTTTAGAATTTCACATTCTGTTCACAGTGAAAAATGTCTGAAACTATTGTCTTAAACTTTACAAAAGGAAATCACAAGGGTATGAAGACAGAGTTGGCGAAAGTGGAATGGGAAAATAGGTTAAAAGGTGGAGATGTGGTGGCAGACATTTAAGGAGATAGTTCATAACTTTCAACAAAGATATAATCCATGGAGGAAGACTCTATGAGAAGGATGTACCATCGGTGGCTAACTAAGGAAGTTAAAGATGGTTATCAAATTGAAAGAAAAGATGTACAATGCTGCGAAGATCAGTGGTAGAGCATAAGACTGGGAACATGTTAAAAACCAGCAAAGTGCGACTAAAAATATAATAAATAGAGAGAAATCGGAGTAGAAGAGAAAATAAGCAAGTGATATCAAAACAAACAGCAAAAGCTTCTCAAGTATATGAAAGGGAAAAGATTAGCTGAAGTGAGCATTGGTCCCTTGGAGGGTGAAACAGGGAAATAATAATGGGGAACAAGGAAATAGCAGGGATTTAAACATTTATTTCCATCCATCCTTAAAGTGGAAGACACAAAAACCAACCCAAGAATAGTTGGAAATCAAGAGACAAAAGGGAGGGATGATGTTAAAACAATCAAGTCAGACAATGTCTCAGGCACCAACATCACCATCCCTGGGTATGTCCTGTCTCACCAGCAGTGGGATAGAAGGGAGAAGGGAGTTGCCCTGGGAGTCCTCAACATTGACTTCGGACCCCGTGAAGTCTCATGGCATCAGGTCAAACATGGGCAAGGAAACCTCCTGCTGATTACCACGTACCGCCCTCCCTCAGCTGATGAATCAGTGCCCCTCCATGTTGAACACCACTTGGAGGAGCACTGAGGGTGGCAAGGGTGCAGAATGTACTCTGGGTGGGGGACTTCAGTATCCATCACCAAGAGTAGCTCAGTAGCACCACCACTGACCGAGCTGACCGAGTCCTAAAGGACATGCCTGCTAGACTGGGTCTGTGGTGGGCGGTGAGGGAACCAACACAAGGGAAAACATACTCGACCTCATCCTCACCAACTTGCCTGCTGCAGATGCATCTGCCCATGAGAGTATCAGTAGGAGTGACCACCGCACAGTCCTTGTGGAAATGAAGTCCCGCCTTCACATTGAGGATACCCTCCATCGTGTTGTGTGGCACAACCACCACTCTAAATGGGATAGATTTCAAACAGATCTAGCAACTCAAGACTGGGCAACAATGAGGTGCTGTGGACCATCAGCAGAATTGTACTCCACCACAACCTGTAACCTCATGACTCAGCACGTCCCCCACTCTACCATTACCATCAAGCCAGGGGATCAACCCTGGTTCAATGAAGAGTGCAGGAGGGCATGTCAGGAGCAGCACCAGGCATACCTAAAAATGAGGTGTCAACTTGGTGAAGCTATAACACAGGACTACTTGCGTGCCAAACAGCAGAAGCAGAATGCAATAGACAGGGCTAAGCGATTCCACAACCAATGGATCAGATCTAAGCTCTGCAGTCCTGCCACATCCAGTCATGAATGGTGGTGGACAATTAAACAACTCACTGGAGGAGGAGGCTCCACAAATATCCCCAACCTCAATGATGGGGGAGCCAAGCACATCAGTGCAACAGATAAGGCTGAAGCATTTGCTACAACCTTCAGCCAGAAGTGCCGAGAGGATGATCCAGCTCAGCCTCCTCTGGAGGTCCCCAGCAATAGAAATGCCAGTCTTCAGCCAATTCGATTCACTCCACGTGATATCAAGAAACGGCTGAAGGCACTGGATACTGCAAAAGCTGTGGGCCCTGACAATATTCCGGCAATAGTACTGAAGACTTGTGCTCCAGAACTTGCCGTGCCCCTTGCCAAGCTGCTCCAGTACAGCTACAACACTGGCATATACCAGCTATGTGGAAAATTGCCCAGGTATGTCCTGTACACAAAAAGCAGGACAAATCCAACCTGACCAATTATCGCCCCATCAGTCTACTCTCGATCATCAGTAAAGTAATGGAAGGGGTCATCAACAGTGCTATCAAGCGGCACTTGCTTAGCAATAACCTGCTCATTGATGCCCAGTTTGGGTTCCGCCAGGGCCACTCAGCTCCTGACCTCATTACAGCCTTGGCTCAAACATGGACAAAAGAGCTGAACTCCCGAGGTGAGGTGAGAGTGACTGCCCTTGACATCAAGGCAGCATTTGACCGAGTGTGGCATCAAGGAGCCCTAGCAAAACTGGAGTCAATGGGAATCAGTGGGGATGAAAGTCTCCGCTGGTTAGAGTCATACCTAGCACAAAGGAAGATGGTTGTGGTTGTTGGAGGTCAATCATCTCAGTTCCAGGACATCACTGCAGGAGTTCCTCAGGGTAGTGTCCTCGGCCCAACCATCTTCAGCTGCTTCATCAATGACCTTCCTTCCATCATAAGATCAGAAGTGAGGATGTTCGCTGATGATTGCACAATGTTCAGCACCATTCACGACTCCTCAGATACTGAAGCAGTCCATATCAAAGTTCAGCAAGACCTGGACAATATTCAGGCTTGTGCCAATAAGCAGCAAGTAACATTCATGCCACACAAGTTCCAGGCAATGACCATCTCCAACAAGAGAGAATCTAACCATCACCCCTTGACATTCAATGGCATTACCATCGCTGAATCCCCTACTATCAGTATCCTGGGGTTTACCATTGACCAGAAACTGAACTGGACTAGCCATATAAACACTGTGGCTACAAGAGCAGGTCAGAGGCTAGGAATCCTACAGCAAGTAACTCACCTCCTGACTCCCCAAAGCCTATCCACCATAAGGAGTGTGATGGAATACTCCCCACTTACCTGGATGAGTACGGCTCCCACAACACTCAAGAAGCTTGACACCATCCAGGACAAAGCAGCCATCCACAAACATTCACTCCCTCCGATCACCGATGCACAGTAGCAGCAGTGTGAACCATCAATAAGATGCGCTGCAGAAACTCACCAAGGCTCTTTAGACAGCACCTTCCAAACCCACAACCACTACCATCTAGAAGGACAAGGACAACAGATACATGGGAACACCACAACCTGCAAGTTCCCCTCAAAGCCATTCACCATTCTGACTTGGAAATATATAGCCGTTCCTTCACTGTCACTGGTTCAAAATCCTGCAATTCATATGAACATACGAATTCGGAGCAGGAGTAGGCCAATTGGCCCCTCGAGCCTGCTCCGCCATTCAATAAGATCATGGCAGATCTGAATGTAACCTCAACCCCACATTTCTGCCTACTCCCTATAACCTTTCTCCCCCTTGTTAATCAAGAATCTATCTAGCTCTGCCTTAAAAATATTCAAAGACTCTGCTTCCACTGCCTTTTCAGGAAGAGTGTTCCAAAGACTCACAACCCTCTGAGAGAAAAAACTTCTCCTCCTCTCTGTCTTAAATGAGCGACCCCTTATTTTTAAACAGTGACTCCTCATTTTAGATTCTCCCACAAAAGGAAACACCCTCTCCACGTTCACCCTGTCAAGGCACCTCAGGATCTTAAAGGTTTCAATCAACTCACCTCTTACTCTTCTAAACTCCAGTGGATACAAGCGTAACTGGTCCAACCTTTCCTCATAAGACATGCCCATTCCAGGTATTAGCCTGGTTACTCTTCTCTGAGTTGTTTGCAATGCATTAACATCTTTCTTTAAATAAGGTGACCAATATTGTACACAATACTCCAGATGTGGTCTCACCAGTGCCCCGTACAACTGAAGCATAACTTTGCTACTTATGTATTCAATTCCCCTCACAATAAATGATAACATTCGATTAACTTTCTTAATTACTTGCTGTACCTGCATACTAGCCGTTTCTGATTCATGTACTAGGACACCCAGATCCCTCTGAATCTCAGAGCTCTGAACCTCTCACCATTTAGATAATTTAGATAACTTCCTCCCTAACAGCACTGCAGGTGTACCTACACCACATGGACTACAGAGGTCCAAGAAGGCAGCTCACCACCACCTTCTCAAGGGCAATTAGGGATGGACAATAAATGCTGGCCCAGCCAGCAATATCCACACCCCATGAATGAATGAAAAAAAGGTTTGGTCACCTTATTCAAAGAGGGACACATATCTAGATTGGAGGCAGCTCAGATAAGATTCATCTTGACTGATTCCTGGAACGAAGTAGTTGTCTTATGAGGAAAGGTTGAACAGGTTGGAGTATTCTCATTGGAGTTTAGAAGATTGAGTGGTGATCTTATTGAAACATATAAGATTCTGAGGGGGGTTAAGAGGGTAGATGCTGAGAGGAGGTTTCCTCTCATGTGGGGCAGCATGAATATGGGTTTAAGGCCACACCCTATCAGTCTTAACTCCAGAGGTCAAATGCCCTATTCCTGCTCCTATTTCTCATGTTCTTCTGCTGAGCGCTGGATCCCAGGAGGCTGGTGGAATCCCGGGGATGGAGGGATCCTGAGAGGTGGGGATCCCGTGAGGTGGTGGGACCCTGGGATGTGGTGTAATGCTGAGTGGTTAAGGGAAAGCCAGGAAGTGAGGGGGATTCCAGGGGATTGGGGGTGGGGGTTGGGGGATCCCTGTAAATTGAGATGACCTAGCATCTGAGGTGGCAATGGGAGTTGATATTTCTTTCTCTGCTCTATTTGGCCTCCCTTCCTCTCCTGAAAACACCACCTCCCTGCTTTACGTTTTCCGAGGCCTCTGTCACCTCACCCAATGACCATTACCGTGTAAATTTGGTTAGTGATTGGTGTAAGCTTATTGAGCATAAAATACATCACCACTAAATCCAATCACATCCACACCCAGCAACACACACATGCCACTGCTAGAACATAAGAACATAAGATATAGAAGATATATAGTAGACCACACAGCCCATCAAGCCTGCTCCACCATCCTGTACAATCATGACTGATATTGCACTTCAATTCCATTTTCCTGTCCATTGACCAAATTAATTCCCTGAGAGACCAAAAATCTGTCTATCCCAGCCTTAACTGCATTCAACAACGGAGCATCCACAGCCCTCTGGGGTAGAGGCTTCCAAGGATTCGCAACCCTTTCTTCTCATCTCAGTCCTAAATGATCGGCTCCTTATCCTGAGGCTGAGCCCCCGTGTTTTAGATTCCCCGACCAGTGGAAACAATCTCTCAGCACCCACCCTATCAAACCCCTTCAGAAATGTAAACGTTTCAATGAGATTGCTTCTCATTCTTCTAAACTCCAGAGAATATAGATCCAATTTACTCAGCCTCTCACCAATGAACAACCCCCTCACCCAGGGATCAATTTAGTGAACCTTCGCTGCACCTCCTCCAATGCATCCTTTCTTAAATGTGGAGGCCAAAACTGCTCACAGTAATCCAAATACATTCTCACCGAAACCCTGTACAACTGCAGCAAGACTTCTTCATTCTTGTACTCTAATCCCCTTGCAACAAAGGCCAAGATGCCATTTTCCTTCCGTTATAATCCTTGGCCAGACCCCAGGATGTGTGGGAGATTTGGTTAAGGACCAATAACGTTTTGTTTAAAGTAGATAAAGGTTGAGATTCCAGGCACCTGCTTTTGGAATAAAGTCAAAGATTCCATGGATTTTGAACAAACAAAAACTTAACTGTACAAGGCATAGTCATAAAGAGAGAGGAAGTACTCGAAGGGTTGAAATCCTTGAAAGTTGATAAGTCACCAGGGCTAGATGGATTGTTTCCCAGGCTGCTGAAGGAAGTCAGGGAGGAGATAGCAGATGCTCTGAGGATGATTTTTCAATCTTCACTAGATACAGGGGAGGTACCAGAGGACTGGAGAAATGCGAACATAGTTCCATTGTTTAAAAAGGGATCAAAGGAAATGCCAAACAATTATAGACATCGATGGTGAGCAAATTAGTAGAATCAATCCTGAGAGATAGGATTAACCGTCATGTGGAAAGGCATGGACTAGTCAGGGATGGTCAGCATGGATTTGTTAAAGGAAGGTCTTGCCTCACAAATTTGATTGAATTCTTTGAGGAAGTGACAAGAAGGGTTGATGAAGGTAGTGCAGTGGATGTTGTGTACATGGATTTTAGCAAGGCATTTGACAAGGTCCCACATAGCAGATTGGTCAGGAAAGTAAAAGCCTATGGGATTGAGGGTAATGTGGCAAACTGGATAAAAGGTTGGCTTTGTAACAGGAAACAAAGGGTAATGGTCGATGGATGCCCTTGTGAATGGAAAGTTGTCTCAAGTGGTGTTCCACAGGGCTCGGTGTTGGGACCCTTGCTGTTTGTGTTATATATTAACGATTTAGACGTGAACTTGGGGGGCACGATTGGGAAATTTGCAGATGACACAAAGATTGGCCGAGTAGTGGATAGTGTAGAGGATAGCCATAATCTCCAAAACGATATAGATGGGCTGGTGGAGTGGGTGGTAAAGTGGCAGATGGATTTTAACATAGAAAAGTGTGAGGTCATACATTTAGGGAGGTTAAACAGTTACAGGGATTACACAGTAAATGGGAATATACTAAGAGGGGTAGATGAAGTGAGAGATCTTGGCGTACAAGTACACAGGTCCCTGAAGGCAGCAGTTCAAGTAGACAATGTTGTAAAGAAGGCATATGGAATGCTCTCCTTCATTGGCAGAGGTATAGAATATAAGTAAGGATATAATGTTGGAATTGTATAAAACACTGGTGAGGCCACAACTGGAGTATTGTGTGCTGTTCTGGTCACCACATTACAGGAAGGACGTAATAGCTCTGGAGAGAGTGCAGAGGAGGTTTACAAGAATGTTGCCAGGGTTAGAAAAGTGTAGCTACGAGGAGAGATTGGATAGGTTGGAGTTATTTTCCTTAGAACAAAGAAGGCTGAGAGGTGACTTGATTGAGGTGTACAAAATTATGAGGGGAATAGATAGAGTGGACAGGATAAAATTGTTTCCCTTGGTGGAGAATTCTAGAGCCAGGGGACATAGATTCAAGATAAGTGGCAGAAGGTGTAGGGAGGACATGAGGAAGAACTTTTTTACGCAGAGGGTAGTGGGTGTCTGGAATTCGCTGCCCAAGTTGGTGGTAGAGGCAGAAACTCTAAACTCTTTTAAAAAGTACCTGGATCTGCATCTAAAGTGCTGTAAGCTGCAGGGCTATGGACCGGGTGCAGGAAGGTGGGGTTAGAAAGGGCACCTGGGTGTCCTTGGGCTGGCATGGACAAGATGGACTGAATGGCCTCCTTCTGTGCTGTAACTTTTCTATGGTTCTATGGTTCTAATTTACATGATCGATCTTATACTCAAACATTCAGGGTATGTATGAGGCACATGTGAATTAACAGACAAACAGTGGTTGAATCACTCACAGAATCACAGATTTGTCACAGTGCAGAACACACCACACTACAGGGTAAATAGCAAATGCAACCCAGACAGGGTCCATGGATTTCTCAAGAACCCACCCAGACATCAGTAAACACCAAGTCAAACAATCTTGTTGAAACTCTGTCTCATGAGGAATTCCCAGCTTCGTCTTTGAAGATCTCTCCTGGGAATTCTCTCCAAAAGTCGTTCCCACTTGGACGGCTTTAACAACGATCCACCTCACAGGGTTTCAATCTCACCTTCCAAGATTCCTCCTCCCTGGATTCCTGAGTCTGCACTTCAGCCTGTGCTTACTGGAGTAATTTCAGGTCTTTGCTAGACAGCTAGATTCACTGGATTGGCATTGCCCCTGAGTTTCCCTGAAATTCAGTCTCCAGCCCGAATCAAGCTACAGATGACTCCCAGGGCTTCCCCTGAGCCCTCTTCCCAGCTCCTCAGAGCAAACACCAGGTACAAGGGAAGCAAATCAGTGGAGGCATTAGTGGAGTACAGGCAGTGCAGGGTGGAGCTAAAGAAAGCAATTAGGAGAGCAAAAAGGGTATATGAGAAAGCTCTGGCTGGTAAAAATAGGGAAAATCCCAAGATATTCTATAAGTATATCAATGGGAAGAGGATAACCAGGGAAAGAGTAGGGCCCATAAGGGACCAAGAGGGCAATCTATGGGTGGAGCCAGAGGACATCGCTAGAGTGTTGAATGAATACTTCACGAACTCGGGGAGAGAGACTGCGAGGTTCTTGGAGGTGTTGGCAGGCTTAAAAGTGGACAAATCTCCAGGTCTGGATGATTTGTGTCCCAGACTGCTGAGGGAGGCAAGGGAGGAGATCGCAGGGGCTCTGACCCAAATTTTTAATTCCTCTCTGGCCACGGGGGAGGTGCCAGAGGACTGGAGAACAGCTAATGTGGTTTCGCTATTTAAGACGGGTTGTAGAGATAAGCCAGGGAACTACAGGCCAGTGAGTCTCACATCAGTGGTAGGGAAACTATTGGAGAAAGTTCTGAAGGAGAGTATCTATCTCCACTTGGAGAGGCAAGGTTTGATCAGGGATAGTCAGCATGGCTTTGTCAGAGGGAGGTCATGCCTAACAAATTTGATTGAATTTTTTGAGGAGGTGACCAGATGTGTAGATGAGGGTAGTGCAGTTGATGTAGTTTATATAGATTTCAGCAAAGTCTTTGACAAGGTCCCACATGGGAGATTTATAAAGAAGGCAAATGCACATGGGATACAGGGTAATTTGATAAGGTGGATTCAAAATTGGCTTAGTTGTAGGAACAGAGGGTGATAACAGAAGATGCTTTAGTGACTGGAAGCCAGTGTCCAGTGGCGTACCACAGGGATCTGTGCTGGGTCCCCTATTATTTGTCATTAAATAAACGACATAGATGACTATGTGGGGGGTAGGATTAGTAAGCTTGCGGATGACACAAAGATTGGCTGGATGGTTAACAATGAGGTTGAGTGTCTTGGGCTACAGGAAGATATAGACGGGATGGTCAAATGGGCAGATAAGTGGCAGATGGAATTTAACCCTGAAAACAGTGAGGTGATACACTTCGGAAGGAGTAATTTGACAAGGAAGTATTCAATAAATGGCATGACACTAGGAAGTTCTGAAGAACAAAGGGACCTTGGCGTGTGTGTCCATAGATTTCTGAAGGCAGAGGGGCATGTTAGTGAGGTGGTGAAAAAGGCATATGGGACACTTGCCTTTATCAATCGAGGCATAGATTACAAAAGTAGGGAGGTCATGTTGGAGTTGTATAGAACCTTGGTGAGGCCACAGCTGGAGTACTGTGTGCAGTTCTGGTCGCCACATTATAGGAAGGATGTGATTGCACTGGAGAGGGTGCAGAGGAGATTCACCAGGATGTTGCCTGGGATGAAACATTTAAGTTATGAAGAGAGGTTGGATAGACTTGGGTTGTTTTCGTTGGAGCAGAGAAGACTGAGGGGCGACCTGATGGAGGTGTACAAGATTATGAGGGGCATGGACAGGGTGGATCAGGAGCATCTGTTCCCCTTAGCTGAAGGGTGACATAAGGGGGCATAAGTTCAAGGTGAAGGGCATGAGGTTTAGGGCGGATGTGAGGAAAAGCTCTTTTACCCAGAGGGTGGTGATGGTCTGGAATGCACTGTCTAGGAGGGTGGTGGAGGTGGGTTGCCTCACATGCTTTAAAAAGTACCTGGATAAGCACTTGGCATGTCATAACATTCAAGGCTATGGGCCAAGTGCTGGTAAATGGGATTAGGTAGGTAGGTCAGGTGTTTCTCATGTATCAGTGCAGACTCGATGGGCCGAAGGGTCTCTTCTGCACTGTAATTCTGTGATTCTTTGGCTGCATGGAGCTTCTTCCCCTGCTCCGGACTCTCCAGAAACTGAATGACTGCCTCAAGAAGAGTTGTTCACTGACCCTTAAATTGTTCTGGTGACCTATCAAAACACTCTCAGAGGGTCCCACCCTTGTTAAAAGGCAGGAGCCAATGTAACAAGCATAGGAATATCCTGTACCTTAAATGCTACAATCTCCATCGATGGCTAATTTAGCACCCAGGGACACACACAGATCAATGGATTTCATGACACTTTTTTCCTTGGAAGAAAGAAAGCTTCACTACAGTGAAGGTTTCTTTATAATGGCTTTACAGTTTCTTTAACATCATAACTTTCAACAAATAGCTTATTACATACTATGCCGATAAACTTTTAATTTTGTTTCACAAATACACATGTCGTGTTATACAATTCACAATAGGTTAATCAAAACAAAAGTCTATACATGTAACAAGTAGGATTAGCAGGATTTAAATGTCACAGAATTATCATAACTCAGAATCTGCCTTTCTCCTACACCCTTTCGTTAAACTCTGGATAGAACATCAGCCACGACATTCTTCCTCCTAGAAACATGCTCAATTTTCAAGTTGACAGGCTGTAGCATTGAAGTTCAGCAGAGAAACTATTTGTCATGCAAAACCTTTCTAAAAATACCAGGGGATTATGATCCATATAAATGAATGGCTCCCCCTGGATTATTTGAAAGGTATACTTCAAAATGGCGAAGAGCTAACAAAAGGTTTAATGCCACCTTCTCAATGGTTGAACATTTTTTTTGACACATTAAGTTTCCTCAAGTACCCCCAATGGGACACTCTATACCCATCTGATCCTCTTGCAGCAGCACTGCTCCTGTGCCTACCGCAATGCTGTCAACAGCCACTTTGAAAAGCCCATTGAAATCTGGAGCAGCCAAAACTGGTTCACTCATAAATATGGCCTTCAGCATTTCAAAGGCAGTCTGACAGGATTTGGTCCAAGTAAACCTCAAGCTTTTCTTGAGTAAACTGGTCAGAGGAGCAGCTACCACACGAAAATTCAGACAGATTTCCTGTAGAATCCAGCCATTCCCAAGAACCGTAAGATTTCCCTTTTTGTTTTAGGAATGGGGAACTCTATACTGGCTTTAACCTTATCCTCTCGAGGCTGGCACTTTACCTTGTCCCAAGACATGTCCCAGAAGGTGACTTTAGCCCAGCCAAACTCACTCACTGCCAAATTGATCACCAGATTCACCCCTTGAAGCCTATCGAATTGGGCACCTCAGTGTTGCAGATATTCCCCCCCAGATGTTTCTATGGATCAACAGATCGTAGGTATATAACAAACAATTATGTAATCCAGCAATTACCTGATTGGTTAACAGTTGAAATGTAGCAGGAGCATTCCTCACCCCAAAGGACGAGACTTTGCATTGTTACAGACCGTCCAGCATTATGAATGCAGAGATTTATTTTGCCCGATCGGGAAATTGAACTTGTAAAACCATTTAAGCAAGTCAATCTTGCCAACAAAGCTCAAACTCCCCACTCTATCGATGAAATCCTCCATTGAGCAATTGGATATGAATAGCAGCCTTCTAGCTCTGCTTCATTGTGTAAACCCTCTAGTGTGTCTATATTCTCTTTTCCTTTTTTCATAACCAAAAGTACATTTACTGGTGGACTAGCTTCTATCTGCATTGAGCTTCCTTTTAACATAATAAGGACCACGAAATTTTGCCTTCAGTGTCTCACCCAGAAAAGCTAATAAAACCGACACTTTACCCCCTGGTTGAAAAGATTGAGCTCCCAGTCTCTGATCCACTTGGTCTTTCATCATTCATTGGGAACCCTTAAGATGCACCCTAGCTGTCCATGTGATATATCATATCCATTTGCTAGAACTGCTGTTTCTTGTACCTTAGAAACCTTATGGCCTTTCAGGTGTGACCTCATAGCTATTGGGATGCTGTTTTGAAATTTTTCCAGTATCGCTAGCTCCCGCACATTCCCAAAATTTTGTTTTAACTTCAGTGATCGAAACCATCAGTCCCACAGCATTTCCTTTTCCCTAGCAAATTCTACAAACGTTTCATTGTGTGGTGAAAAAGGCATATGGGATACTTGCCTTTATCAGTCGATGCATAGATTACAAAAGTAGGGAGGTCATGTTGGAGTTGTATAGAACCTTGGTGAGGCCACAGCTGGAGTACTGTGTGCAGTTCTGGTCGCCACATTATAGGAAGGGTGTGATTGCACTGGAGGGGGTGCAGAGGAGATTCACCAGGATGTTGCCTGGGATGAAACATTTAAGTTATGAAGAGAGGTTGGATAGACTTGGGTTGTTTTCGTTGGAGCAGTGAAGACTGAGGGGCGACCTGATGGAGGTGTACAAGATTATGAGGGGCATGGACAGGGTGGATAGGGAGCAGCTGTTCCCCTTAGTTGAAGGGTCAGTCACGAGGGGACATAAGTTCAAGGTGAGGGGCAGGGGGTTTAGGGGGGATGTGAGGAAAAGCTTTATTACCCAGAGGGTGGTGACGATCTAGAATGCGCTGCCTGGGAGGGTGGTGGAAGTGGGTTGCGTCACATCCCTTAAAAAGTACCTGGATGAGCACTTGGCACGTCATAACATTCAAGGCTATGGGCCAAGTGCTGGTAAATGGGATTAGGTAGGTCAGGTGTTTCTCACGTGTCGGTGCAGACTCGATGGGCTGAAGGGCCTCTTCTGCACCGTGTGATTCTGTGATTCTTCCATAAAGTCCAAAATTTCAGCTGATATGCTTCAGGCACAAGCTGGTAAATACTACAGCTGTAACTATCCCATAATCTGAAGATTGTTCTTCTGAAAGACTAGAATACACATGCATAGCCTTCCCAACCAACATACTTTGCAAGATGTGTTCTTTAATTGTTTAGCCACCTTTTCAAATGAGATAAAATATCTCTCAGCCCTGCCTTCAGTGAATTTAGGAAATAGATGAAGACTTTTTGTTGCATCGAAGCTTGGAATGGGACTTGATTCCTCACCTGAACTATTAGACTCTCTTTCACTCCATACCCCAACCTATTCGCTAGCCAGTTCATACCGTTTAATTTCTTTATCTCTTTGAAACTCCAGCTCAAGCTTTCACATTTCCATTTCTATTGCTCTTTCTCTTTCTTCTTCTTTCTCCTCTTTTGCCAACTCAAGCTTTATCATTTCAATTTCTTTTTCATCTCAAGTTGCTCCATTGGTTTTTCCTTTTCAAGTTCATCATTCGAACGGAAACGTGGCCTAAGGAGGGGTAATATGGCAGCTCAACATCCCTGGATGTGGAGTTTTCAGACAGGATCGGAAAGGTGGGGTTGGAACATTATTGGTTAAAGAATCAAATACAGCTGTGAAGAGGGCTGATATATTAAATGAAGCAGCAAATCAGGCCATTTGGGTTGAGCTCAGGAATAAAAAATGAGGCAGCCACACTGCTAGGAGTGTACTATAGATCCCCAAATAATGGAAGGGAGATAGAAGAACAAATATGTAGGTAAATTTTCTGAGTGCAAAAACAATGGGCAGAATCTTTGGCTCGGCAAGCGGAGTTAGATTTTCAGTTCGGTGAATGCCAAACCATCAAAGGCCATTTAAAAAGCCACTTAAGAAATTACCTGAGCTGCCCGGGATGAGGGTTCACGAATGATTTTAAATTTTCACAAAAGCTTTTATTAAAATTAATGCACATGTCCCAGCTCATGACAGTTTCACATGAGGTAACGTGTCATGAAAATTTTTTCACCGTTTTATTAAACTGTTTAACCTTAAAACTTATCTCCCTGAGGCACCTCTGTACCTCAGGGAGATTTCTGTGCTCTTTCGCATGCACTCCCGACTCAGGCAACCCCGCCCCACCCACACAGGGAGCACACAGCTGGGCAGGCCTTAATTGGCCCGCCCACGTAAAATGGTGGCACAGACCTGATAGGGGGTGTTTATTGGGCCCGTGCCCATCCGCGCCCACTCCCCCACAGCCCACCCAACAGGCAGAAAAGTCTGCCCAATAGGGGACTTCAACTAGCCTAATATCAATTGGGATATGAACAGTGTGAAGGGCACAAAATTCTTGAACTCAATTCAACAGAACTTTTTTAGCCAGCCCATAACAAGCCCAACGAGAGGGGGCACAATTCCAGATTTAGTCTTAGGAAATGAAGCTGGGCAAGTGGATGAGGTAGCAGTGGGGACTATTTTGGAGATGGTGACCATAATACAGTTAGATTTAGCATCATTATAGAAAAGGAGAAAGATAGAACAGGAGTGAAAGTTCTAAATTGGGGAAAGACAAATTTTATAAAGCTAAGAGGTGAACTGGCGAGAGTGGATTGGATACAGCTACTAGAAAGAAAAACAGTGTCAAATCAGTGGGAGGCATTTAAAAGCGAGATTCTACAAGCACAGTGTAGACATGTCCCCACGAAGATAAAGGGTGGTACCTGCCAAATCTAGAGCCCCCTGGTTATCCAGAAACATACAGGGTAAGATAAAGCAGAAAAAGAAAGCTTATGACAGTGACAAAGAGTTTAATACTGTGGAAAGCCAAGAAGAGTATAGAAAGTACAGAGGTGAAGTAAAAAAGGAACTTAGGAAAGCAAAGAGAAGGTCGGGAAAAACATTGGCTGGTAAAACCAAAGAAAAGCCAAAGATGTTTTACCAGTACATTAAGAGCAAGAGAATAACTAAGGAAAGGGTAGGGCCTATCAGAGATGTACATGGTAACTTGTGGGTTGATGTTGAAGATGTGGGCAGGGTTCTCGATGAGTACTTTGTCTCTGTCTTCACTAAGGAGAGGGATGATGCAGACATTCTAGTTAAAGAGGAGGAGTGTGAAATATTAGGGTGAAATCATCCCAGATTTCCACTAAGTGCAGTAGCGGGCAGAAAAGGAGAGTGTTTATCCATCGGCCGCAATGGCGGCTTTTCATGCCGTATCATCCCAATCCCGTCTCATTAGCCATGCATTCCCGGGAAACATGCCGTTTCAATGGCGGGAAGGCTCTCATTCACCTGCCTCGCCGCTTCATCATGCCGGGCGCCATATTTAAAGTGCAGCCACGCACACACCTCTCAGTGTTTCCAGCTCAGGACTGCCGCACAGAAGACATGGCCCTGAAAGGCAAGAAGACTGCAGCCCCCAATTCAATGATGCCTCCCTGGAATGCCTTCTGGGTGCTGTGGAGGCCCACCGTGATGTCCTCTACCCCCGCTCTGCAAAAGAGGACAGCCACCCAGGATACAGAATGAATGGTTATAACTCTTCCGCCAGGGTAAGTCACTCTTCTCATCACTCTCAATTCACACACTCACAAACTCATCACACATCCACAGGGATCTCACATCTCACGGGACAACACCACTAACTCTCACACACACCGTCACATCTCCATCAGCCTCATATCCTCTCGAGCTCCCGTCCTCATCCCATCCATGGCTCTGCTCACCACACAAACATTCCACACAGTGCCATGTGACCTGCTCACACTCACTCCATCTGCATTCGTACAGAAGCTGGCTCACAACAGCAGGGAGAGGTCCCAGACCGGGGCTGGAGTGGACCACATTAGGTCCCTCACTCATTTTGAGGAATGTGCCATCACACTGACTGGTGAGGGCATGGACTGTGCCTGTGGTGATGGGGAGGTCGGCGACGAACACCCACCTGAGGATCCTGCACCACATCATCCCTCCCTCAACGCCGCTGTGAGTGCTCTCTCTCTCTCCTGCTTTTGACTCTGCTGCCTACACTAATAATCTCTACTTTAATTCACAGGGAGCTCTGCCAAGGGACCAACACCCTCAGCCAGTCAGTCCCTCAGCTCCATCTACTCCTCACCTTTGACCAAGAGGACACTCCCTTTATCAAAGAGCTGGAAATAAGCAGCTAGGAAGGAGATGGGAGGTGATGGTGTAGTGGTTCTATCACTAGACTGGTAATCCAGAGACTCAGGGTATTGCTTTGGTGACCCGGGTTTGAATCCCACCATGGCAGATAGTGAAATTTGAATTCAATAAATCTGGAATCAAAAAGGTCTATTTGTTGTAAAAACCCATCTGGTTCACTAATGCTCCTTTAGGGAAGGAAATCTGCTGTCCTTACCTGGCCTGGCCTACACATGGCTCCAGACCCACACATGACTCTTAAATGCCCTCTGAACAAGGGCACCTAAGTGGAGGAGCAGCAGTTGGACACCCCTGGGATCCACTCAGGGATCTCAGAGGCTGCCCTCTCCCTCCAAGCCCCCTTTGCCTGTGACCCCCCCTCAACCTTGACCTCTGTCACCACAGAGGGGACAGCTGGCCCACCAGAGGACAGTCACAGTAAGCTGGAGCCCTCAAGACCTTGGGTCTCCAGAGGATCCATGTTGAAGTCATCAGAAGTAACAGGGCCGACCATTGCACAGGCTGTCTCCACCCCTGCTGCAGATGTCAGGGTAGCACCTAGAAGTGTTAGGCCTAGAAAAGTGAAGAAACCCTGATCACGGTTGGTTCCACAGGTGAACACGGTTTGTACTTTATAATCTGAAAATATATTCACTTTCACAGAATGATGTGTAATGGTGTCATTTAGCTTCATTGACAGGCTTCGCAAGTCTCACACTGCAACCCCACCCCCCCCCCCCAACTCTAGCAGTTCAGCTGCACACAGCCGGGTGCAGTGATTCTGGAGGGAGAGTTGTGTGTGTGGCAGGGCCTTTTGGAGCCCTGTGCAAGCCTCTCCCACACACGCAGATCCTTCCCACATCACAATCACCTCAATGTCCTGGGCATTTTCAATGCTACCGGCTGGGGTTTGATTTTTGTCCATTTGAGCTGACTGGTATCTCCACTCACTGACTGATCAAACTCCCACGCAGTGCCTGATCTCAGTCACCACAATTCCCATTTCACTTTCAGATTTACAAGCATGGTGCGTGTAACGTTCTGCTTTAGCTCCCCTGTCCTTTCCCTCCCCCAGTCACCCAGGTACTTTCCCCCATCACTGTCGACCCCCCAAGGAATCACCTTCCACCTCCTCACTGTCACCTACCAGCCACAACCCTGGATGTCCAGGTCCACATTCCCTACCTTCCCAAAAATCCCACCCCCATCCACATTAACCTCCCTGACTCCTCCTTTACACCCCCTGGGTCTGTGTCCCCACAAACCACCCTCGTCATCCCCTCTACCGATACCATTGCACCCTCACCCTCCCACCTCATTCTGCCCTCTCTCATTCTCACCATTCCCTCGTACCATGTCCACCCTGATTTCACTCTCCAGGAGGCAGTCATCGTCTTCACAGACCCTTCCCTTGCACGTTCACCTTGACATCCCACCTCTTACTTCTTCCTCCCCTCCAGACTCCTTCCCCCATCTGGATTCCTTTCCCCTTCTGGACTCCTTCCCTTACAACTCCCTTTCCCCTTACCTACTTCCTCAGTTGCTGTATCCTCCCATGTTACTCCCTCTTCCCCCCCATACTCCCTCCCTCCAAATCTTAACCTCTGACACCTTTGTTCACCCCCTCCCAACCTCAACACCACTCCCCCCCACACACCTTCCTCTCCCAGTCAAACCTAGACCTTCCTCTCACACCCTGCACACCGCACCCCCCAACCGCTACATCTTCCTCTCCCCCACCTCCCGCCGATGATCATCCATCGCAGACCATGGCCAAGTCGCTGAAGTCCTGAAACAGACCCTCAATGGCGACTTTCCACCTTTTGTGGGCTGCTTTGCGGCTGCTTCATGGGGGAGCCATGTCCATGAAAATCCATGCAGCACGTGGTGGATGCTCCTCCAGAGTCCAGCTGCTGTCAGGATCCAGCATCTCCTGCTCCTCCGCTTCCGCGATGTTAGCGAGGCCCTGACAGTAAGTTCTGACTTCTGCATATCACATTTGTCAAGACGCGTTGTGCACTGGCGTGTTTTCCCACTGAGATGGGCAGTAAATTTGATGTGGGGGGAATGATTCCGGTGAGCTGGGCTTATATAAGGATATGCAGATGTATTACAATGAAGTTCCCAATTCCCAGCGGCAGGGAACACAGCCCGTCATTGACGGGCGGAGCGGACAATAGCAAACTGGTTTCACCTCAGCCTACAACCGATTTGTGGCCTTCCCACCATATTGTCCACTCACACCCACCATGACACCTGCCATCAGTGGGCACAGACAATTCCACCCTTAAATACAATAAGCGTAATGAGAGAGGAAGTACTGGAGGGACTGGCATCATTAAAGGTGGATAAACCACTAGGGCCACATGGATTGTATCCCAGGCTGTTAAAGGAAGCCAGGAAAGAAATAGTGGATGCTCTGAGGATCATTTTCCAATCCTCACGAGATTTATTTTTTTTTTTTGTAAAAATATACTTTATTCATAAAATATCTTCAATCACATTCCAAACCATTTCAAAAACAACAATACAAGGGTACAATCCAGGTTAAACTTTTACAAAATGTATCACCAGGTGCATCAGTACAAACAATATTACAATCATTTACAGCCTTTCATTTTGATCTGTACAGCCCGAGGGGCTCTAAACAGTTCCCTGTCTCTCGGTGCGCTGTGGTAGAAAGGTCTTAGACAGCGACCCTTCCCCATTGCGCCTTTGCGGCAGCTGCCCCAAGCTTTAGTGCGTCCCTCAGCACGTAGTCCTGGACTTTGGATTGTGCCAGTCCGCAACAATCGGTCGGGGACAACTCTTTGTGCTGGAAGACCAACAAGTTTCGGGCAGACCAAAGCGCGTCTTTCACCGAGTTGATGATCCTCCAGCTGCAGTTGATGTTTGTCTCGGTGTGTGTCCCTGGGAACAGCCCGTAGAGCACAGAGTCCTGTGTCACAGAACTGCTCGGGATGAACCTCGACAGCAACCACTGCATCTCTCTCCAGACTTTCTTTGCAAAGGCACAATCCACAAGGAGGTGAACAACGGTCTCTTCCCCACCACAGCCACCTCGAGGGCAACGTGCCAATCCAATCCTCACGAGATACAGGTGAGGCACCAAAGGATTGGAGATCTGCAAACGTTGTATCAATATTTAAAAAGGGTGAGGGATAGACCAGAAAATCACAGGCCGGTCAGTCTGACTTCGGTGGGGGGCAAATTATTGAATCAATTCTGAGAGACAGGATAAACTGTCACTTAGAAAGGCATGGGTTAGTCAGGGACAGTCAGCATGGTTTTGTTAGGGGAAGATCATGTCTTAGTAACTTAACAGAATTTTTTGAGGATGTAACAAAGGAGGATTTGTAACAGTGGGTGTTTTCTACATGGATTTTAGGGAGGCATTTGACAAGGTTCCACATGACAGATTGGTCAGAAAAGTGAAATCCTATGGGATACAGGGGAAGGTGGTGAGTTGGATCCAAAATTGGTTCAGCAACAGGAAACAAAGGGTAATGGCGGCTGGATGTTTTTGCGAATATATTAATGATTTGAACTTAAATGTGAGAGGTATGATTGGGAAATTTGCAGACGACACAAAAATTGGTCATATATTTGATAGTGAAGAGGATAGTTGTTGTCTCCAGAATGATATCAATGGTTTGGTTGAGTAGGCGGAGAAGTGGCAAATGGAATTCAATCCGGAAAAGTGTGAGGTAACGCATTTGAGGAGGGCAAACAAAGCAAGGGAATACTCGATACACGGGAGGATATTGAGAGGGATTGAGGGAGTGAGAGACTTTGGAGTGCATGTCCACAGGTCCCTGAATGTGGCACGACAGGTGGATAAGATGGTAAAGAAAGTATATGGAATTCTTTCCTTTATTGGACGAGGTATTGAATACAAGAGCAGGGATGTAATGCTGGAACTGTATGAAATGTTGGTTAGGCCACAGCTGGAATGTTGTCTACAGTTCTGGTCGCCACATGACAGGAAGGACATAATTGCTCTGGAGAGAGTGCAGAGGAGATTTACAGGAATGTTGCCAGGGCTGGAAAATCGCAGCTATGAGGAGAGATCAGATGGGCTGGGGTGAAAGGGATCAAAGGATATGGGGAGAAAGCAGGAGCAGGCTATTGAGTTGGATGATCAGCCATGATCATAATGAATGGTGGAGCAGGCTCGAGGGGCCGAATGGCCTAGTCCTGCTCCTAGTTTCTATGTTTCTATGTTTTCCTTAGAACAGAGGAGGCTGAGGGGTGACCTAATTAAGGTGTACAAAATTATGAGGGGCCTAGATAGGGTAGACAGGAAAGACCTGTTTCCCCCTAGCTGAAGGGTCAATTACCAGGGGGCACAAATTTAAGGTGATTGGTAGAAGGATTAGAGGGGACATGAGGAAAAACCTCTTCACCCAGAGGGTGGTGGATGTCTGGAATTCACTGTCTAAGTTGGTGGTTGAAGCTGAAACGCTCGCCTCATCTAAACGGCACCTGGATCTGCATCTGAAGCGCTGGAACCTGGAAAGTGGGATTAAAATGAACGGCTCATTTCTTTCTCTCCTTTTTTTTGGCTGGTGCAGACATGATGGGCTGAATGGCCTCTTTCTGCACCGTAACTTTTCTATGGTTCAAGCTGCTTCATCTGCAACTGAATTCCGGCTAATTAAACTGAATTGTAATGTGGATTGACTTTAGCTTCTTCCAATCCCAGATGTTGTGCTGTTACCTCAATTATTTCTGCTTTTTCTCACCTTTTAAAGAATATTCTGCTTTTCTATTCTTATGACTAAAGTGAATAACTTCACACTTCCCTACATTATAATCCATCTTCTGCCATCTTGTTGCCCACTCACCTAACCTGTCTATATCGCTTAGCAGCCTCTCCGTGTCCTCCCCACAGCTTACCTTTCTGCCTAGCTTGGTATCATCAGCAAACCTGGATACATTACTCTCTGTCAATTCATCTAACTCATTAATATCGATTGTAAATAGCTGAGGCCCCAGATCCTTGCAGCACTCCACTATTCACTGCCTGCCAACTCGAAAAAGCCCTGTTTATGCCCACTCTCTGTTTTCTATCCATTAATCATTACCCTATCCATGCTAATCTATTACCCCCAACTCTATGAGCCCTTATTTTGCCTCTTAACCTATTGTGTGGCACCTTATTGGAAGCTTTTTGGAAATATCAGCTGCCGTTCGGTCTTTTCTCATAGCCCTGCAAATGTTCCCTTTTATAGAGTGTGTTAGTAAAGTTGGTGAGCTGCATGTGCAAATAGCCACAGGGAACTATGAAGTAGCATTGATTGTGTTGTGTGTCAACCTGGTGAAGCTATAACACAGGATTAGATGTCAAACAGCATAAGCAGCATGTGATTGACAGAGATAAGTGATCCCACAATCAAAGGATTGGATTTAAGCTCTGCAGTCCTGCTATATCCAGTCATGAATGGTGGTGGACAATTAAACAACTAACTGGAGGACGAGGCTCCACAAATATCCTCAATGATGGGGGAGGCCAGCACATTAGTGCAAACAACAAACCTGAAGCATTTGCAACTAACTTCAGCCAGAAGCACCGAGTGGATGATCCATCTCGGCCTCCTACCAAGTTCCCCACTATCACAGATGCCAGACTTCATCCAGTTTGAATTACTCAATATGATGTTGGTAAATGGCTTGAAGGTACTGGATGCAGTGAAACCTGTGTCCTGTCAACATCCCAGTTGTAGTACTGTACTCTTGGGCTCCAGAACTAGCTGCACACTTAAGCCAAGTGGTTTCAGTACAGCTACAACACTGCCATCTATGGGACAAACATGTAAAATTGCCCAGGTATGTCCTGTTCACAAAAACCAGGACAAATCCAATCCGGCTAATGTTCTATCAATCGACTCTCAATTGTCAGTTAAGTGAAAAAAGGTGCTTTTGACAGTGCTATCAAGCAGCACTTACACAGCAATACCCTGCTCACCGATAATCAACTAGGTTTCACCAGGACCACTTGGCTACAGACCTCATTACAGTCTTGGTCCAAAATTAACATAAGTTGTTTATGAGGTAAGGTGAGACTTATAGACCCTGATGTCAAAGAGGCATTTGACTGCCTGTGGCATCAAAAAGCCTCACCAAAATGTGAATCAGGCAATACTCTCCATTCATTGCAGTCATAGCTAGCACAAAGGAAAATGGCTGTAGCTGTTGGAAGCCAAGCAATTCAGCCCCCAGACTTCACTGCAGGAGTTCCTCAGGGCAGTAATTTGTCAACAGAACTGGCACCCCTGTATTACCTACTCAAGAAAAACCAACATTGGCCTTGACAAACACTACAGAAAAAAGCTTTCACAAAGGTGAAACAACTGTTACACTCATCCACCCTATTAGTACATTTTGACAAGGAAAAGAGTTAGTTCTGACATGTGACACATCTTATGGGGTGAGAGCAGGTGCTCTCCCATCGAGTGTATGAGGGCTTAGAATGACCCATTGGATATGTATCAAGAACATATCCTTTTCATTTTTCTCTATTTCAGTTGGACTGTGGATTTAAAACTACAATGACTGCAGTTTGAAAGACATGTCTACTGGAACAGGATGAGAGATATATACAATGCTGTAGTCCTGGAACAAGAGTGTGCCATGAGACACAGGATGATGCCAGAATGGAGTCCTGGACCAAGGGAGATGCCTAACAACAACATCTGAATTGGCTCCTGACCAGGTGACCAGGGTTTGTGTGAGAACAGTGCAGCAGAATAGCTCCTAGCGTGTAAAGAGAAACACCTAAAAATCTCTTTTCCTCATATCTCTATACGCTGCTCTCTCTCTCTCTGAGGAAACCCCTGTAAAGAGGAAAAGAGGAAAACCACTGTTAAAGACATTGAAAAGAAAGTTCTCAACCAGTGAACTAAACACTGAGTCCTGTGGGTGGTCTCTCAGACTCTGCTTGGCAGGAGGGCAATTTGAAGAGGACTCAGGTTCACCAGTCAGGTTGTCATCTGGATTGATGGATGAATGCAGCATCTTTGGCCAGTTCGATTGGGTAGATGACTGCTTTCATGGGTGGGAGGCTGCTTCTGTACGGCAGCCAGTGCACGTCTGCTTCACCTCTCCGTACCGTGCTGGGTTTGAATGAGGTAGGACTGTGCGTATGGTGTCTATTCAACCACTTGTCCACAATGAGCTTGGTCTCAGGTCCAAACTGGCTCTCCTAGTTGGACATCTGGCAGGTTGCATGCCTTGTGATGTTTATCCCTAGTTCAACATCTGACTGGAATGATAGCTCTCTTATTTTATCCAAGTCATCAGCTTGTACACGCAGCATGAGTGTGTGTGGGAGAGTACTGGGAGTTGGCTTCTCAGTCTTCTTCCCATGAGGAGGTCACATGGTGCTACACCATTTTGGAGTGGAGTTGAATGATAGCTCAGAAGCGGAAGTTGGATATCATCGTTCTTTTTCAGAGATGCTTTCACTGTACGCACTCATCTTTCAGCTTCACCATTGGCTTGAGGGTATCTTGGTAAACTGGTGGTTTGGACAAATCTATACAATACTGTGAACTTTTTAAAGTATTCATTGGAAAACTGTGGTCTATTGAGATTACAACATCTGGGATTCCATGAGTTGCAAATATCTCCTTTAGTGATGTAATCACTGCCTCAGAAGGGTGACTATGCAGTGATTTGACTTCTACCATCTAGAGTAGTAGTTTATTAAGATCAATGACAACTTATGTCTATGTTCAAAGATGTCCATCCCAAGGTGTAATGGGAAGGGAGATGACATCAATGGTTCGCTTGCCTCCTGACAATGAATAGTACAAATAATATAATCTCTTCCAGTGGCTTTGAGAGACCTAGTCACCAAACAGAATATCTTGCTCTGGCTCAACATTTTGCAATGCTTAAATGTCCTTGTTGAAATTGTTGCCATATATCAAGTCTCAGAACTCTCAGAGTGACCACTCTCTTGTCATAGATGAGTAAAGCATCAAATACACTGAGGTGTGCTCTCTGCTCACTGTACTGTCTGACAGTGGGATTGTGTGACATGTATACATACAAATATACAAACATACGAATTAGAAGCAGGAATAGGCCACTCAGCCCATCGAGCCTGCTCCACCATTCAAAACTATCATTGCTGATCTGATTGTAACCACCCCCGCTAACCTATTACGCCTTTGCTTATCAAGAATCTATGTAGCTCTGCTTTAAAAATATTCAAAGACCCAGCTTCCACTGCTCTATGAGGAAGAGAGTTCCAAAGACTCACGGCCCTCTGAGAAAAAAATTCTCCTGGCTTTCTTAGCCCTGTGAACAGCTGTGGGAACTCAGCTCTGAAGTTTTTGGACTGATTTTCTTGGCTTTCCAGTCCTTCTACTCTGCTAATCAGCTGCAAGCCAGCGCAGGCATTCCTGTTGAAGAGTGAATAACTCTGGTTCTGAATCACCCAGTGTTTCTGTGATTTTTGTTCTCTCAATATTGGAAGGTTGCTTTCAATTCTCCAATGACCTTGAGTTCTATCACTCTGACAGGACAGACCCAGCAGAGGTGGCTACACAGTGGTATACAGACAGGAGAGAGTTGCCCTGGGAGTCCTCAGCATCAACTCTGGACCCCGTGAAGTCTCGTGGCATTAGGTCAAACATGGGCAAGGAAACCTCCTGCTGTTTACCCCGTACCGCCCTCCCTCAGCTGATGAATCAGTGCTCCTCCATGTTGAACACCACTTGGAGGAAGCACTGATGGTGGCAATGGTGCAGAATGTACTCTAGGTAGGTGACTTCAATGTCCACCACCAAGAGTGGCTCGGTAGCACCACTATTGACCGAGCTGGCCGAGTCCTAATGACATGGCTGCTAGACTGGGTCTGTGGCAAGTGGTGAGGGAACCAACAAGGGGGAAAAACATACTTCACCATCCTCACCAACCTCCCTGCCACAGATGCATCTGTCCATGACACTATCGGTAGGAGTGACCACCGCACAGTCCATCTGGAGATGAAGACCCGCCTTCACATTGAGGATACACTCTATCCTGTTGTGTGACAACACTAGTGAGCTAATTGGGAAAGATTTCATACAAACATAGGAATTGGGAGCAGGAGTAGGCCTTTTGCCCCCTTTGAGCCTGCTCCGCCAGTTGATAACATCATAGGCTGCTCTGATTGGGGCCTCAACTCCACATCCCCGCGATATCCTTTGTTAGTCAAGGATTTATCTACCTGAGCCTTAAAAATATTCGATGACCCTGCCTCCACAGCTCTCTGGGGAAGAGTTCCAAAGAGTCATATAACCCTCAGAGAAAAAAATTCTCCTCATCTCCCTTATTTTTAAATCATGTCCCCTAGATCTAGTCTCTTCCACAAGGAGAAACATCCTTTCAACATTCACCCTGTCAAGCCCCTTCAGGATCTTAAATGTTTCAGTAAGATCACATCTCATTCTTCTAAACCCCAACCTGTCCAATCTTTCCTCATAAGATAACACCCCCACCCCAAGTATTAATCAAGTGAACCTTCTCTAAAGCATTTCTATCCCTTCTTAAATAAGGAGACCAAAACTGTACACACTATTCAAGATGTGGTCTCACCAACACCACACAACTGCAGCAAAACATCCCCACTTTTATATTCCATTCCCCTTACAATAATCAACAACATTCCATTTGTCTTCCTAATCACTTTCTGTATCTGCATGCCAACATTTTGTGATTCAAGTACCAGAACACCCAGAAGCCTCTGCACCTCAGACTGCTGCAATCTCTCTCTATTTCAGTAATATGCTGCTTTTCTATCCTTCCTGCCAAAGTGGACAACCTCATGTTTTCCCACATTATAATCCATCTGCCAAATTTTTGCCATTCACTTACCTATTTATATCCCTTTGCAGACTCCTTATGTCCCCTTCACAACTTACTCTCCTAGCTATCTTTGTGCCATCAGCAAATTTCGCAGCCATACATTTATATCATTAATATAAATTGTAAATCCCTGTTTGCTGTTAGCTAGCCGATCTCTATCTGTGCTAATATGTTACGTCCAATGCCATGAGCTCTTTTTTGTGTAGTGACATTTGATGTGGCACCTTGTCAAACCTGGAAATCTAAATGCAGCACATCCATAGGTACCTCCTTATTCGTAATATTTGTTACTTCCTCAAAGAATTCCAATTAATTAGTCAAACACAATTTCCCTTTCATAAAACCATGTTGACTCTGTCTGATTACATCGAGATTTTCCAAGTGCCCCGTCATAAACTGTTTAATAATAGATTCCAGTGTTCTCCCTATGACAGATGTTAAGCTAACTGGCCTGTAGTTCCTGCTTTCTATTTCTTTCCTTTCTTAAATAGAGGAGTCACATTCACCATTTCCCAATCTGATGCGACCTTTCCAGATTCTAGGGAATTTTGGAAAAATTAACACCAATGCATTGACTATTTCAGCAGCCACTTCTTTTAAGGCCCTAGGATGAAGCCCATCAGGACCTGAGGACTTGTCAGCTTTTAGTTCTAATAATTTTTCAGTACCTTTTCCCTAGTGATCTCGCAACTCAAAACTGGGCATCCATAAGGCACTCTGGGCAATCAGCAGCAGCAGAATTGTATACAACCACAATCTGTAATGTCATATGGCATATCCCCCACTCTACCATTACTATCAAGCCAGGTGATCAAAGCTGGTTCAAAGAAGAGTGCAGGAAGGTATGCCAGAAGCAGCACCAAGCTTACATAAAAATGAGCTGTCAATCTGATGAAGCTACAACATAAGACTTATTGCATACCAAACAGCAAAAGCAGATGTGATAGACAGAGCCAGGCAATCCCAGAACCAAGAGCTCTGCATTCCTGTCAGTTATGAATGCCAGTGGACAATTACAAGTACTGTGGCTACAAGAGCAGGTCGGAGGCTGGGAATTCTGCAGCAAGTAACTCACCTCCTGACTCCCCAAAGCCTGTGCACCATCTACAAGGCACAGGTTAGGAGTGTGATGGGATACTCCCCACTTGCCTGGATGAGTGCAGCTCCCACAACACAAGAAGCTCGACACCATCCAGGACAAAGCAGCTGCTTGATTGACACCCCATCCACAAACATTCACACCCTCCACCACCGACGCACAGTAGCAGCAGCGTGTGTTAGGCTCCTTAGACAGCACCTTCTAAACCTATGAATCCTACTATCTAGAAGGACAAGGGTTACAGGCACAAGTGAGCACTGTCAATGCCTTATTAATTATGTTGTTAAGGTTTAATGGTACATTATTAAACAGGTGATGGGTATTTGTACACTTATAAATGAGGATGGCTGGGATACTGGTAGGTTGGAGTAGTGTTGACTGCGAACTAAGTCAATAAACTCTCTCCAGCAAAGAAAGCAGCTGTGTCTTAGTTTAACTTCACCAACTGGTATGGATCCAGTTAGCAAACACCACCATCTATAACTTCCCCTCCAAGCCACACACCTTCCGCACTTGAAATCATGCCACCGTTCCTTCACTGTCGCTGGGTCAGAATCCTGGAACTCCCTCCCTAACAGCACTGTGGGTGTACCTACACCACATGGACAGCAGCAGTTCAAGAAGGCAGCTCACCATCACCTTCTCAAGGGCAATGGGGCTGGGCAATAAATGCTGGCCCAGCCAGTGATGCCCACATTCAATTCACCTCTCCAGAGCATTAGTCCAGGCCTTTGTCATATAACAAAGTTATTATGCTTCTTTTCCTGTATTGATTTTAGTTAGAGTAAATAAAGAGAAACTGTTTCTAATGGCTGAAGGGTTGATAACCAGAGTGAACAGGTTTAGGCTGAGGCAGCATGAGGAAAAGAGGAAATATGCAACAGGGCTGCTGGATACCGATTCAATATTAGCCTTCAGAAAAGAATTGGATATATACTTGTCTGAGAAGGAATTGCAGGAGTAGGTAGAAAGAGTGGGACAGTGGGACTAACTGGAAAGTTCTTTGAAAGAGCCAGAGCAGACTTGATGGGCTGAATAGCCTCTTTTTCTGTTATACTAATCTATGATTCAATGAATCAAGCTTCAATCTGTCCCCTCCAGTCACCAACACTTTGACCAAAGCTTACCTTAATTTTCTCTCCTGTATGTAGAACAATCCAACGTCGCCAACCTCTTGACCGAGTGGAAACCCCTCGTCCATGGTACCATTCTATTTAATCTGTTCTGCACCCTCTGCAAAGCCTTATTTGTAGTGCTCAGAAATGAACACAATACTCCAGCTGGGGCCTAACCCAGGTTTAACATAACTTCCTTGCTTTTGTACCCTGTGCCTCTATTTATAATGCCCAGGATCCCTAATCCTTTTTTAAAAAGTCTTCTCAACCTGCCCTGACACCTAAGACTTGTGTACATACACGACACCTCTGCTCTGGCACTCCCTTAAAATTGTATCATCTAGTTCATATTGCTTTTCCCCAATTTTCATAGAAAAATATATAATTTTGCACTTATCTGCATTAGATTTTATCTGCCGTGTGTCTGTTCTTTTCACCAGTCTGGTTCTAGCCTCACTGCTCCATTTCTCAGCGGTGTCATCTGCAAACTTTGAAATTATGCCCTAAGTTCAAGCAATTAATATATATCAAAAAGAGCTGTGGTCTGAATATCAAACCCTGGGGAACAGCAGCATGTACCTCCTTACAGCCTGCAAAACAATGTCACTCCCCTTCAATTCCATGAACTTTAATTTTGCTGACAATTCACTTCAACTGCAATGCCCTCATCAACATTCTCCATTTTATTTCACTTCCCTTCCCGGGGTATCTTGAATTGTTGCATGTGTTTGTATCAGGTACCTTGATAAAATCTCCAGAATTTTATGTTATGTTTGGAAAAATCCCCCTAACCCAAAGTCCATGAAATCTAAACATTACTGACATTGCTGGCAGTCTAACGAGGAATCCTTACTGCTTTAGGTACTGAAGACAAGACTGGCACTGGGGACCACTGGACAGTATAAGGGCATCAATGACTGTGCAAGGATCCTCATCAAAAATGAAGGCATCACTGCCCTCTACGTAGGATATGTGCCAAACCTCCTGGGCATCATCCCTTACGCTGGGATTGAGCTTGCTGTCTATGAAGTAAGTTTCAAAAATAAATACTGTAGGTTTGCGAAATCTTTTTCCTGTAAAAGTTATCCTTTTTAATTCCTATAATTTGGATGTTTGATCCAGCATCAGTGGACACATGGAATGATGGAGCTCTTGGCCCAGATGTGACTTGGAAATAATCTTACTGCCATAGTATCCATGGGAGCTCCTTAGGGCTTTATGTCAAACTGCCTCCTCACGTTTTCACCATGTATCTTCAGAGCCAGTGTGTTCACCTGCACTAGTCTGCCAGTTTGATGTATGATGATGTGCAGGTGTTCAGGTGCCAGTAAATGGGCACAGGGCACCTCTGGTGCAGCTTGACCTGTCCAGTACCTCAGTTTGTGCTTTGTTTTTTTCTAAACATGTCAGATAGATAGACAGCCTTTGGGAAACATGACACAAGTGACGGCTCTTGGAAACATTAGAGTCACATTAAGAAGAAAAGCAAAAATTGTTATGGCACCTTCCATATCCTCAGGACATCCCAAAGCATTTTACAACCAACAAAGTACTTTGAAAGCGGGGTCAGTGCAGCAGCCAATTTGCACTCAACAAGCTCCTACAAACAGCAATATGATAATAACCAGATAGTTTTAGCGATGTTGGTTGAAGGGTAAATATTGCCAGGATATTGGGAGAACTTCCATGCTCTTCAAATAGTACAGTGAGATCATTCACATCCATCTGAAAGATAGCATTTCCAACAGCGCATGCTGCATTGGCAGCCTCAGTCTACGTACGCAAGTTTCTGGAGTGGGACTTGAATCCATGACTCTCTGACTCAGAGGTGAAAGTATTACCCTTTGAGCCACAGTCAAAACCTAAGAGTCAGCAAAAAATGTTCATTAATGAAAATATGCCAGAAATGGCCTCCAAATATTGAATGAAACCTCTCTCTGGCCCTTTACACTTTGTTTGGTCAAGTGCTCAGAACCTGGGCACTCATTGATTTGGGCAGTACTTAGAAATGGCATGTGCCCAGTGTGTGTTGGAAAATGCTGGCAGTGCTACTCAGTCACTTCCATGTCAATATCCTATCACACCGCACATGAGCTTTCGATGCCCTGCCAGTCACCTCCATGAACACAAGGCATAAGTGTGTGATGGGTGACCCTGTGCTCAAGGTCTCCATCTATCATTGTTGTCCTGTCACTGATGCACACTGAGTGGAAAAGAGTCGTAATGTTATCCATTGCTACAGTCGAGTGATACTCTTAAGTCATTACCTCAAACTACTTGTGCAAGTAGGCATGGCCCAAGGTTAAAGAGCAAAGTCTGACCTGCATCACAGGGGTTAATAGGAATATTTTATAAACCCACTCTTCCATTATTCTGAAATCCTAATGACAGCATGTACATGATAGTGTAACTGAAAGCACACACAAACATTTGTGAACTGATATGTCTGTTGGTAATCTTAAATTGGAACTGAGTATCTGCTCCTTTTCAGCTGTGAATTGTTCTTTATTTGTGTATTTTATTCACATTCAATCAAGAGTGTGAAGAAAGCCTATATTCAGGACTATGGCCAAAACCCAAGTGAGCCTGGAATCTTTGTTCATCTCGGCTGTGGCACCATTTCCAGCACCTGTGGTCAGTTGGGCAGCTACCCCCTGGCACTTGTGAGGACCAAGATGCAAGCACATGGTGAGACCCCTCACACTTCTATTCAAATTTCAGGTAGACCTTCCTCAATGAAACTCAGTGCGTAATGGATGAGAGAGTGGCGTTTTTCACTGAGTTACTGTTGAAGCCTTTTCTCCAGGTTCTAAAGTATGTAGTAGTAGCAGGCAGCCAAGCATCAGGGGTAGTTCAATCCAGAAGTTCATTAATATTCAGCCAAAGAGGCAATGGATAATTTGGAGAGTTTATAGAATGCATTAGATCCTAAGGCTGGAAACACTAGAGCCAAAGATTTCAATGGTTATGCCGGATATTTGGTAATGCAGAGCCTTTGGTTATGGTGGGCTCTCAGTTATGACCGGCCCTCGGTGACCCTGGTCTGTTAAGTTGCTTAATACTCCAGGTTGCCCTCATGATCTACCTCAACATTGGTCTCAGAGCTATACTGGCAGTGTCCAGGCAGGAGCCAATGTGTACAGAGGACACATAATATCAGACCATAATATCCAGCAAAGTACTGCAAATGCTGAAAGTCTGAAAAACAAACTGCAGAACTGACTGCCTAGCAAGTGGGAAAGAAGCCAAGGTATGGATGGTAAGGAAGTGGAGGGGTTCAGGGGTTGTCAAGTTGGCACAGTTTGTGGGGATGAGGGGATTGGGATTGGGGTGAGGGGTGGATCAAGATCAAGGTGTGAGAGTCAGAGATCAGGCCGGGGGGGATTGCGAAGTGTGGGATCAGAGATCATTGGAGGGGGCGGGTCAGGGATTGAGAGAGTTTGTCAGAGATGCTGCAGGAAGTGTGTTGGAGATTGCAGGGGTACAGATGTTTTAATATTGGGTGTGATGGAAACACTCCTGCTGTAAATCCCTCATTGATCAGGTTCTCCTTGCATCCATTTACCTGCCATGATTCTCGCACCTCAGGAAACCAGGGCAATTGTTAAATAGAATTGTTAAAATGGAGGCACACAACCACTAACTGAGCCGCATCCTTGGTTTCCCTTCCCATTGTGCCCTTGCCCGTCATCCTATGAGCAGACTTATTGCCTGCCACCCCTGTTCAGGCTCTGTTAAAACCAGAAATGAATGAGTTGGAGATGGATTGGGGTCAGGCTGAGAATTTAAAATGTTTTATTTTTCACATGACCCAAGCACACCAGTTCTTGGGTATTACAATTACCTGCTGTATTTCTGAGATCTGTCTTGAGTGTGTTTCAAATGCAAGGTTTTATAAGATTGTTATGTTTTGGGATCTGTTTTAATATAAGGGAAGGCTATATGTTTTAATATACTGGGAAGAAGGTACAAGATGGTCAACTTTTAGACAATGCCAGAATCATCTGTGTTGACAGTGGATAAACCATTAACCTCCAAAGTCAGAATCACAGAATCAGAATCACAGAATCACAGTGCAAAAGAGGTCCTTCGGCCCATCGAGTCTGCACCGACACGTGAAAAACACCTGACCTACCTACCTAATCCCATTTACCAGCACTTGGCCCATAGCCTTGAATGTTATGACATGCCAAGTGCTCATCCAGGTACTTTTTAAAGGATGTGAGGCAACCCGCCTCCACCACCCTCCCAGGCGGCACATTCCAGACTGTCACCACCCTCTGGGTATAAAGGTTTTTCCTCACATCCCCCCTAAACCTCCTGCCCCTCACCTTGAACTTATGTCCCCTCGTGACTGACCCTTCAACTAAGGGGAACAGCTGCTCCCTATCCACCCTGTCCATGCCCCTCATAATCTTGTACACCTTGATCAGGTCGCCCCTCAGTCTTCTCTGTTCCAACGAAAGCAACCCAAGTCTATCCATCCTCTCTTCATAACTTAAATGTTTCATCCCAGGCAACATCCTGGTGAATCTCCTCTGCACCCCCTCCAGTGCAATCACATCCTTCCTATAATGTGGCGACCAGAACTGCACACAGTACTCCAGCTGTGGCCTCACCAAGGTTCTATACAACTCCAACATGACCTCCCTACTTTTGTAATCTAGGCCTCGATTGATAAAGGCAAGTGTCCCATATGCCTTTTTCACCACCCCACTAACGTGCCCCTCTGCCTTCAGAGATCTATGGACACACGTGCCAAGGTCCCTTTGTTCCTCAGAACTTCCTAGTGTCATGCCATTCATTGAATACTTCCTTGTCAAATTACTCCTTCCAAAATGGATCACCTCACACTTTTCAGGGTGAAATTCCATCTGCCACTTATCTGCCCATTTGACCATCCCATCTATATCTTCCTGTAGCCCAAGACACTCAACCTCACTGTTAACCACCCGGACAATCTTTGTGTCATCCGCAAACTTACTAATCCTGCCCCCCACATAGTCATCTATGTCATTTATATAAATGACAAATAATAGGGGACAGAGCACAGATCCCTGTGGCACGCCACTGGACTCCAGTCACTAAAGCATCCTTCTGTCATCACCCTCTGTCTCCAACAACTAAGCAAATTTTGAATCCACCTTATCAAATTACCCTGTATCCCATGTGCATTTGCCTTCTTTATAAGTCTCCCATGTAGGACCTTGTTAAAGGCTTTGCTGAAATCCATATAAACTACATCAACTGCACTACCCTCATCTACACACCTGGTCACCTCCTCAAAAAATTCAATCAAATTTGTTAGGCATGACCTCCCTCTGACAAAGCCATGCTGACTATCCCTGATCAAACCTTGCCTCTCCAAGTGGATATAGATTCTCTCCTTCAGAATTTTCTCCAATAGTTTCCCTACCACTAAAGTGAGACTCACTGGCCTGCAGTTCCTTGGCTTTTCTCTACAACCCTTCTTATATAGCGGAACCACATTAGCTGTTCTCTAGTCCTCTGGCACCTCCCCCGTGGCCAGAGAGGAATTAAAAATTTGGGCCAGAGCCCCTGCGATCTCCTCCCTTGCCTCCCTGGGACACAAATCATCCAGACCATCCAGGCTGATGTTGCTCTCAGGTATTGAGTGTCGAACCTGCAGCCCTGGAGTGTGTTAAAGGTCCATCTGTGGTGGGCTAGCTGAAGGTTCTGTCCCTGCCTCCCTGGAGTCTGCCCGGGTCAGCATCTACGCCCTCAGTGTTCTCCTGTGCGTGCTCATCCTCAGACTCACTGCTGGACTCATCGCGAGCATCCGGAGCTGTGTCTACATCTTCCTCGTCCATTGCATTGCCCCTTTCCAGTGCCAGATTGTGGAGAGCGCAGCATGCAGTCACTATCACCGAGACACGATCTGGGGGGCACTAGAGTGCACTCCCGAATGGTCCAGGCATCGGAAGCGCAACTTAAGAAGGTCGATGGTTCTCTCCACCACAGCCCTTGTGGAGCCGTGGCTCCTATTGTACCACTGCTCAGCTTCTGTTCTTGGATGGCGGAGAGGCTTCATGAGCCACCTTCTGAGGGGATAGCCCTTGTCACCCAGCAGCCATCCATCCAGCCGGGCTGGAGCACTGAAGAGCCCCGGCACCTAGGAGTGTCTGAGGATGTAGGCATTGTGGGAGCTGCCTGGGTACCTTGCACAGACTTGTAGAATCTGCATCCTGTGGTCACACACTATCTGCACGTTCATGGAGTGGAAGCCCTTCCTGTTGACGAAGGCACCGGGCTCACCTGCTGGCGCCTTGATGGCCACATGTGTACAGTCTAGAGCACCCTGGACACGGGGGAAGCCAGCAATGGCCGCGAAGCCTCTGGCTCACTCAGCCTGGCTGGCATCGTCCCAGTGGGAGTGGATGAAGGTTAATGCACGTCTGAACAGAGCGTCTGTGACCTGCTTGACACAAGTGTGGACAGCTGATTGGGAGACACTGCAAAGATCACCCACTGACCCCTGGAAAGAGCCAGAGGCAAAGAAGTGGAGGGCAGCTGTGACCTTTAGAGCCACTGGCATGGGGTGTCCACCCACACAGTTAGCGGAGATCTCAGGCCCAATCATCTGACAGATGGAGGTGACTGTCTCCCTTGAGAGACGGAGCCTCCTTCGGCACTGCACCTCAGACATATTGAGGTAGCTGCTTCGCTGCCTGTAAACCCTGGCAGCAGGATAGTTACGTCTTCTGCAGCCCCTTCCACCTTCCACTTCCTGTTGCCCTGCGCCCCTTGTGCCTCTCCTCCCAAAGGTGGCTCCCCTGGAGGCTGAATGTGGACTCCTGGCCTCCTCCCCCTTCTGGCCCTCCCTTCCTCCTCAGAGGAGGTGCCTCCAGTGGACAGTTCAGCTCCCATTCCCAGGCTAAGGGAAGGCTTCCTGAAACCTGCAGGCCCCAGAAATGATTTCTACTGTAGAGTCCTGACCAAGGCTTTTACCCTTGTCCTAGCAGCTGGTATGAGTTTTGAAGTCTTCCTGCTCACACAGGCAAGTAAAAGTTACTTTCACACTTAAATACCTCAAACATCACATTCGTGACCCCGCTCACCCCCCTTAACCCGCCCATGGGTGAGCTTTATACAAATGTCTCCTACCCACCTGCCCGATGCGCCCGTGCAACGTCCTGAAGATCGCACAGGCTGCAAGAAATCGAGATCAGTTGCTGCCTCAGGGGCCTTAACTGGCCCATTAATTGATGGCAGGCGCGCATCCAAACATATACACGCCTGCCTTCCCAAATATCACGATGGCGCAAGGTAACATGGGGGCACTCACCTGACATCACCTCCGTCATTTTACTTGTGGATGTGCAGGGCCCGCTGCCACACGCCAATGGGAAAGTTTTGGCCAATGGTGAAGTCCTCCAATATATAATGTATAATTTCTGCATCTCTTTGTAATTCCCTTGCAAATTTGTTCCTCTACATCCTTCTTACTAGTTGGTGGCCTATAGACTACACCGAGCAATGGAATTGCACCTTTTTGTTCCCTAGCTCTAGCCAATTAGATTCTGTCCTTGACTAATAATGATAAAGGGTATAAAATAAAGGGTAAAACTCTAAAGGGGGTGCAGGAGCACAGGGACATAGGTGTATAGCTGCAAAAATTATTGAAGGTGGCCGGACAGGTTGAGAGAGCAGTTAATAAAGTATACAGTATTCTGGTCTTAATAAATAGTGGCAAAGAGTACAAAAGCAAGGAGGTTATAATAAATCTGGATAAAACACTGGTTTGGCCTCAGCTGGAGTATGGTGTCCAGTTCTGGGAGCTGCACTTAGGGAGGATGAGAAGGCATTAGAGAGGGTGCAGAAAAGATTCACGTGGATGGTTCCAGGGATGAGAAACTTCAGCTACGTAGATAGATTGGAGAAGCTAGGGCTGTTTTCCTTGGAAAAGAGAAGGCTGAGAGGAGATTTGATAGGAGTTTCAAAAACATGAAGGGTCTGGATAGTGTAGATAGGAAACTAACTGTTCCCATTGGTGGAAGGATTGAGAATCAGAGGGCACAGAATTAAGGCGATTGGGAAAAGAAGCAATGACAACATGAGGAAAAACTCTTTCACACAGAGAGTGGTTAGGATCTGGAATACACAGCTTGATCGTATCGTGGAGGCAGATTCAACTGTGCTTTCAAAAGAGAATCATAGAAGAGGAAAAACTTGCGAGGCTTCAGATAAACACACACTAGTGATTTGCCCTTGCAAAGGGCCAGCACAAACACGATGGGCCAAATGGCTTCCCCCTGTGATTATTCAATATTTGGAATGAACCTTGAATTGAAAGTATACAGTACATTTGTATTAGCTATAGATATTATAGTACAAGCAACGCCAATAAATATTTGCAACCTCTCAGCTGAACGATTTACAGAATTATTTTCAAGGTATAATTTTACTCCATGTGAGACTGAGCACCACTCTGGTATTTCTAAAGTGAGTGAGAACAGTCCTTGTTCAGAAATACCATCCAATAAAGCTGCAACTAAGTTAGGAGCAGCCAAATTCAGAGGTGACTGTCAGTCATAGATAAAACAGAATAAATTAACAGCATGTTTCTTTTTGAATGTGACTTGGGAAACCAGAGCACATTGATATTGAGTGAGGTTAGTGATATGATTTTGAATGAATTCATTTTTTTAACTGTTTGTGACTGAAATTAAAGAAGCTGCTATCAAACTAAAACGAGATGAAAATGATTCAGAATGCCTTGCTCATTGCTCCATTAGTACAGTCTAGTGGGGAGTCTTGTGAGAGAAATAAATTAAGGGGATCCCTGTTCCTGATCACTGTCTACTGTACCCTGTTGGGAATTGTGTTTCTTCTTATTATTCTTTCATGGGATGTAGGTTGGGCCAGCATTTATTGTCCATCCCTAGTTGCCCTTGAGAAGGTGGTAGTGAGCTGCTGCCTTGAACCGCTGCAGCCCATGTGGTGTAGGTACACCCACAGTGCTGTTAGGGAGGGAGGCTTCATTCCTTTTATTAGACTTTATAGCCATTTGATATAATTGAATGGCTTGCTTGGCCATTTCAGAGAGCAGTTAAGAGTCAACCACATTGCTGTGGGTCTGGATTCACATGTAGGCCAGACCAGGTAAGGGTGGCAGATTTCCATCCCTAAAGGATATTAGTGAACCAGATGGGTTTTTACAACAATCAATGATAGTTTCATGGTGGTTATAGCTGAGGTTGGCCTTTAATTCTAGATTTATTAATTGATTTCAAAATCCACCAGCTGTCCTGGTGAGATTTGAACCCATGTCCCCAGAACATGAGCCAGAGCCTCCCGTGTGTGCGTATGTCATCGGTTGGGGCTGACCTGTGAAGCCCTCCATGGCTTACTAGCTTGGAGAGACTTTGGGTGGTGAGAACCTTCACCTCTGGAAGCAAATTTCACAAATTTGGGCAAGTGCTGCCTGCAAATTCTCAATCGTCAAACTGCTGTGCAAACTTTGTTTCTTGAAATCCGCTTGGCATTGGCTCATGTGGGATTGTATCTTGGCATGGCAGGTCCTATAACCCATTTTAGCATCTTCAGGATGGGAAAGGAAAGAGAAAGCTGGAGAATGGGTCAAATGTACTGTAATACACAGCAGTTTTTCTTTTCACAGCCATTGTCGGAGGTGGGCCCCACGTGAGTATGCATAATCACTTCTACAACATCATCCGTGAAGAGGGCTTATTTGGTCTTTATCGAGGATTCACACCTAATTGCATTAAAGTAGTCCCTGCTGTGAGCATCAGTTTCGTTGTTTATGAGCAAATGAAAAACTTCCTCGGCCTCCACTCAAATTAACTGCCACTAAAAGTCAAAAACGAATTCACTCTTCCCCTCCTTCTCCTCAATCCTGAACCAGAAAAGGAGGACCTGATGGAATGGAGAGATTATTAGCAGATGCAATAAGCAGAAACCACATCGGAAATCTAGTGGAGCTATCCAGTGCACCTAGCTCACCAAAAAGCAGCCAACCAGCGCTGAGCCAGAAAACCATTTGCATGTCAATTATCAGAACCTACCCAAATAGTCTCCAAGAGCGAAATAATTAGCCCATCCATTAAAGACCAGAAACCAAACAATCCTCTCCAGCGAAAGCCAGCTCACCTATTAGCCAATCTACAAGGGACCAGCTCATCTCCTAGTTAATCCACCAGACACCAGATCTCCAGTTAGCCAATTCACCCAAGACCAATGACCCAAATAGCCAAACCAACATAGACCAACTTGCCTCCACCAGAGGCTAGCATGCAAGCTAGCCAATCCATGGTTGCCAATTTGCCAATCCACCAGAGACAGTCCAGCCAACTAGTCAATCCAACAGAGGCCACTGAGACAAATATGCAATCCCCCAGAGACCAGCTTGCAAACTAGCTAAACCGCCAGAAACCAGCTCGTCAACTAGCAAATACACAAGAGGTATTCACCAAATACCACCTTAACTACGGACCAGCTTGCCAAATAACCATTGGACCAGGGAGCAATTCACCAAGTAGCCATTCCACCATAGGCCATCACTATACCTAGCCAATCAACCAGAGATGACTGAGCTAACTAGGCAATTCACCAGCAAACCAGCTTGCCAACTAGCAAAACCAGCAGAAACCCGCACACTAATTAGCCAAACCACCAGAAACCAATTCATCAACTAGCCAAACCAGCAGAAACTAGCTTGCCAATTAACCAGTGCAGAGGCCAACTCGCCAATAAGCCAATCCAGCAGAAACGATCTCACCAATTAGCCAATCTATCAGAAATCACTGATCCAATCAGCAGCTCCACCAGAGAGCAACTCGCCCACTAGGCAAACCTCCAGAAACCAATTGCCAAGTGGCCGTTCCACCAGAAATCAGCTGGTCAACTACCAATACACGAGAGGCCACTGAGTCAACCTGCCAATCAGCCAGTGCCCAACTTGCCAATTACCAATCCTCCAGAGACCACTGAGATGACTAGTGTCCACAAGAGACTCAATAGCCAATCCACCAGAGACCAACTCACTAATTAGCCACACCACCAGAGACCAGCTCGCTGTCTAGCCAAACCATCCAAAACCAGCGCACTAACTAGCTAAAACATCAGAAACTAGCTTTGCCAACTATCCAATGCACCAAAGACCACCAGAGACTGCTGGTTGGATCAGTGCCATCTAGCCAATCCATGAGACACCAGATCACCAATGAGTCAGTTCATCAGAGACCTCTTGGCCAACTAACTAATCCATCAGAGACCAGTGGACCAACTAGCCAATTTATCAAAAGCACTGTGCCAACCAGCCACTCGACCAGAGAGCAGCTAGCCAACTTGTCAATCTATCAGAGGCCAGTTTACCAACCGGCTCATTCTCCAGAGACAACTGTGCCAACAAACTAAACCACCAGAATCCAGATTACCAACGAACGCCTTAATCAGAGAAATGCTTGCCAACTAGTCAATTAGCCAGATGCCACTGAGTCAACTAAACAAGCTACCAGAGAACAGCTCACTAACTAGCCAAAACACCAGAAACCAGCTCACCAATTAGCGCGTCCACTAGAAACCTGCTTGCCAACTAGCCATCATGGGAAACCACTGATCCAAACAGCCAATGCACCAGAGACCAGCTCACCAACCAAACAAGCCACTAGTTTGCTAACTAACCAATCCTCTATATACTGGCTTGTCAGGTAACCAAACCACCAGAAACCTGCTTGCCAACTAACCAATCCTCCAGACACCAGCTCGTCAAATGGCCAAACCACCAGAGACCAGCTCACCAACTAGCCAAATCACCAGAAACCAGCTTGCCAACCAGCCAATCCTTTGAAGCCACTGAGCCAATGGGCCAATCCACCAAAGATCAGCTTACTAAATAGCCAATCCTCCAGAGAGCTGCTCACCAACCAGCTAAACTGTGGAATAGAGCTTTAGTCAGCTAAAGTGTCTAAGGGTTAAATGATCTAAAAGTGATTATATTGCAGTAAGGAATGATGTAAACTAATCAAGCAGTATAAACTAATCAAGCAGTGTAAAACTGAAAACATAGAAAACAGAGGGTAGCAGTGGAAGGGTGCTTTTCTGAATGGAGAGCTGTGACTAGTGGTGTTCCGCAGGGATCAGTGCTGGGACCTTTGCTGTTTGTAGTATACATAAATGATTTGGAGGAAAATGTAACTGGGCTAATTAGTAAGTTTGCAGACAACACTAAGGTTGGAGGAGTTGCAGATAGTGAAGAGGATTGTCAAAGGATACAACGGGATATAGATTGCTTGGAGACTTGGGCGGAGAAATGGCAGATGGAGTTTAATCCGGACAAATGCGAGGTAATGCATTTTGGAAGGTCTAATACAGGCAGGAATTAGACAGTAAATGGCAGAACCCTTAAGTGCATTGACGGGCAGAGGGATCTGGGTGTACATGTCCACAGGTCACTGAAAGTGGCAACGCAGGTGGATAAGGTAGTCAGGAAGGCATATGGCATGCTTGCCTTTATTGGCAGGGGTATTGAGTATAAAAGCTGGGAAGTCATGCTGCAGTTGTATAGAACCTTGGTTAGGCCACACTTGGAATATTGCGTGCAGTTCTGGTCGCCACATTACCAGAAGGATATGGAGGCGTTGGAGAGGGTGCAGAGGAGGTTTACCAGGATGCTGCCTGGTCTGGAGGTTATTAGCTATGAGGAGAGGTTGGAGAAACTTGGCCCTCGCTGAGTTATTGCACTCGCCTTATGTACGTGCTAACCATGACATAACTGTGATTTCCTGATGTTCTCACTAGAGCGATGGAGATTGAGGGGCGACTTGATAGAAGTTTATAAAATTATGAGTAGCATGGACAGAGTAGATAGTCAAAAGCTTTTTCCCAGGATGGAAGAGTCAATTACTAGGGGACATAGATGTAAGGTGAGAGGAGAAAACTATAGAGGAGATGTGCGGGGCAAGTTTTTTACGCAGAGGGTAGTGAGTGTCTGGAATTCGCTGCCAGAGGAGGTGGTGGAAGCAGGTACGATAGTGGTGTTTAAGAGGCAGCTTGACAAATACCTGAATAGGATGGGAATAGAGGGATACGGACCCCGGAAGTGCAAAATGTTTTAGTTGACGGGCAATATGATCGGCGCAGGCTCGGAGGGCCGAAGGGCCTGTTCCTGTGCTGTACTTTTCTTTGTTTTTTTTTGTTGTTTTAATCACGTGGAGTATCTTTGAAAAGTTTGTGGTTACAACTGCATCCTATTATGTGCTAGATGAAACAATGGTGCCCTGATTAAATCTGCTGCTATGGTAATTTATGTAATCTTTATCTACATAGTTGTAGTTAAACTATCTCCTGTCTTATCGTGAAAGGTCCCATCTGCCTGTAATTGTTTTATTGTACTCGCCCTATGTACGTGCTAACCATGACATAACTGTGATTTCCTGATGTACGAACTTTATATGGTATGAATTTCTTGTTATGAGGGGTATAAACGACGCTGGATTCTCTGTTCAGGGTGGTAGACTGACTAGGAACCACGTGTGGTGTCCTGACTCCCCAGCATGCTTGAATAAATATAGTTTTGCTTCTAACAAGTCAGTGTTCTCGTAATTGTGTCGCGATTCGACAAATCCACCAGAAAACAACTAGCTAAATAGTACCTTTAACCAGAAACCAGATTGCCAACCAGCCCCGCCTCCAGCAACCAGCTTATCAACTAGCCAATCCACCACAGCCCAGCTCACCAACTAGCCAAATCACCAGAAACCACCTCCCAACTAGCCATTCCATCATAGGCCATCTCGACAACTTGCCAACCCATCAGTGAACAGCTTGCCAACTAGCCAAACCATAAGAAATCTGCTCACTAGCCTGCCAATGAAGTAGAGACCAGCTTGCCAACCAGCTAAACACCAGAAAACTGCTCACCAACTAGCCAATTCACCAGAGACTAGCTATCCAACTACCCAGTCCACCAAAAACCAACTTGCCAACCAGCCAATCCACCAGAGGCCTGCTCTCTAATCAGCCTATCCTTTGAGGTCACCGAGCCAGCTAGCCAATCCACCAGAGGTCACTGAGACAACCGGCCAATCCACCAGAGACCAGCTTGCCAAATGGCCAATCTTCCAGGGAGCTGCTCGCCAACCAGCCAAACCACCAGAAAACAACTAGTTAAATGGTACCTTCACCAGAAACAGCTCACCAACCAACCCAGCGTTAGCAACCAGCTCATCAACTAGCCAATCCACCAGAGACCAGCTTTCCAACTAGCCAAATCACCAGAAATAGCCAACAGTGCTCCAGAGACCAGCTCGCCAATTAGCTAATCAAACAGAAATCAGCTCACCAACTAACCAATCCATAGAAAGAGTTCAGCAACTAGCCAAATCACCAGAAACAAATTCACTAACTAGACAATGCTCCAGAGAACAGCTCGCCAACCAGCTAATCCTCAAGAGACCACTGAACCAACTAACCAATCCCCAGAGACCAAGTCTCCACATAGCCAATCCTCTTGAGAACAGCTCCCCCACTAGCCAACCCACCAGAGACCATTGAGCCAACTATCCAAATCACCAGAAACCACCTCCCAATTAGCTATTCCATCATAGGCCATCTCTGCAACTTGCCAAACCAGAGGACAGCTCGCCAACTAGCCAAACCACCAGAAATCTGCTCGTCAACCTGTCAATGAAGCAGAGACCAACTCGCCAACTAGCCAAACCACCAGAAACCAACTTACCAACTAGCTAAACACCAGAAACCAGCTCATCAACTAGCCAATCCATCAAAGACTAGCTATCCAACTAGCTAAACACCAGAAACCAGCTCACCAACTAGCCAATCCACCAAAGACTAGCTATCCAACTAGCCAGTCCACCAGACACCAGTTTGCCAATTAGCCAATCCTCCAGAGACCACTGAGCTAACTTGCCAAACCACCAGCAACCAGGTTGCCACCCAGCTCTTAACCAGTGACCAGCCCACCAACTGGTCAATCCACAAGAGTCCTACTTGCCAGCTAGCCAATATGCCAGATGCCACTGAGCCAACTAATCAATTCATCTGAGAGCAGCTCACCAGCTATCAAAACCACCAGAAACCAGATCGCCAACTAGCCAAGGCACCAGAGGCAGCTTGCCAACCAGTCCATTAAACCAAGGCAAGTTTGAAAACTAGCCAATTCAGCAGAAACCTGCTGGCTAACTAGACAGTGCTCCAGAGACCAGCTCGCCAATGAGCTAATCAACCAGAAATCAACTCGCCAACTAACCAATCCACAGAAACAGCTCAGCAACTCTGTACTCCACCAGAGAGCAGCTTGTCAACTAGCCAATCAACCAGAGATGAGTTCTCCAACAAAACAATCCATTAGAAACCAATGTGCCAACCAGGGAACAGCTCAGCAACTAGCCAAGCCACCCGAGACCACTGAGGTACCTAACTAATTCACCAATGATCAGCTTGGTAATTAGAAAAATCATCAGAAACCAGCTCACCAACTAAGCAAAATCCCCCAAACCAGCCTATCCACCAGAGACTAACTTGCCAATTACCAATCCTCCAGAGACGAGCCAATAAAGCAGCCACTCCACCAAAGACCAATGAGAGGTCCCGAACCCTGGCACCGGGCAGGCAACACCGCCTTCTGGACCGTCGCTATTTGCTGCAGAGAACAGTGTCAATCCCCCTCACTCTACTGTGCCTTACTACCATTACATTCCTATTTGCTTCCCACAGCTTTCCAGATAGCCACACCACCAGGAAACAGTTCACGAACAAGACACTCCACCGGTTTCTTCTGTACTGTTATCTGTTTGGAGTCGGCACTATGTAAGGCATTGGTTCTCCAGTGATCCCTGTGACAACAGTAGGAGTCCAGATCTCTTCATGCTGAATCCTCACTGTCTCTCCCATGTTCAGGTCAGGCAGAGGTTGGGCGCCTCGATCAAAGTACTGTTTCTGCTTCCGCTGTCTCAGTTTGAGCAGGTCCTGCACACTGTAGCTCACTGGCTGTGGAGATGACAGTTGGAGCACTGTTGGAAGCTAAGTTCTTAGTCTTACCCCTATCAAGAGCTGTGCTGGAGATGATCCAATGCCCTCTAATGGAACATTCCTGAAATCCAGCAGAGTCAGTTAGGGGTCTCTTCCCTCCGCCTTTGCCTTCTTCAACAGGTGTTTTAAGATCAGCACAGTATGTTCCATCATTCTGTTGGCTTGTGGATATTTGGGACTTGATGTAATGCGGCAAAACTCCCAGCCCTGTGCAAATTTGTGAAACTCAGTGCCTGAGAATTGTGGACCATTATCTGAGATGAGCACTTCAGGTATGCCATGGTGAGCAAACATTGATTTTAAATGATTAATTCCAGTGATATTCTTACTATCATTTCTCAGCAGCACAGACTCAAAAAACTTTGAGTAATAATCTACTGCTAGTCAGTACTCACTGTTGTTAAATGTGAACAAGTTCACTCCAGGGCCTCTCTGGAACACTGTGTCGTTGAAGTGGATTTGACGCACTGCACACACATTCACCATTTCCCCGATTTGTGCTCCCATTCCAGGCCAATACATTACATATCGGGCTCTTCTCCTGCATGTTTCTGTGCTGAGGTGACTTTCATGTATGCGCTGCAGCATTTCTTTCCTCAGCATTGCAGGAATTATGATCTTTTCTCCCTTAAAAAGTGTTCCTTCTGCTACGTGGAGTTCCTCACAAAAATTCCAGTTCTCTTGCACAGCAGAAGGGGCTCCGCTCCGATGTATGGGCCGGCCAGTTTGCACAATCTGCTGTAGTTTTCTCAGGGTGGCATCGTTCTTGGTCGCTTCCCTGATCTTATCCAATTTGATTACAGCCACAGATAAGTTCCTTGACAGTATGTGAACCTGTACTTCCATTTCTTCATCCTCTTCCTCCGTGATGGGTGGGTATACACATGACAGAATATCTGCGATGTACATTTCCTTGCCCAGTTTATATTTAACTCTAACTGGTGCTTCTGCAGATGCATTAGTAATCTTTGGATTCTTGGTGGTGCACAGTTCAGGAGCTTTTGAAGTATAGATTCCACAGGCTTATGATCAGACTCTACCTCTATGTCTTTTCCATTGACAAACTGATGGAAGCTTTCTAAGCCAAACACAATTGCTAGCATTTCTTTCTCTATTTGGGAATACTGCTGCTATGTTTCAGTCATTGCCTTTGAAGCCTCATCTGGTGCCTCATTTTGCAAGGGGACAGCTCCCAGGCCTGTCTTTGAAACGTCCACTGAGGTCTTGACTGGCTGACTGATATCGTAATACTGTAACACTGGTGCCTGGGTCAGTGTTCTCTTCAGATTGGTCAAAGCTTCCTGGTGACTTTGTTCCCAGCGCCATTCCACATAATTTTGTAGAAGTTCTCTGAGAGGTGCTGTCAGGTCTGACATGTTCAGAATGAATTTCCCAAAAACCCCTCCAAGTCTTTCTTACATTCTAGGGGTAGCATGTTCATGACTGCTTCGATTTTACTCGGGTCCGGCTTCAGTCCTTCACTTGTTAGCACATGTCCCAGATGCTTGATTTCACGAAGACCTTTTTTTCACTTTTCCTTCTTCAACTTGAGGTTCCTTTCTCTCGCTCTGTCCAGCACCTGCCTCAGTCTGTGGTCATGTTCTTCTCGTGAGGCTCCCCAGACCAGCACATCATCGATATAGGTTTCCAAACCCTCTAACCCTGCTTCACTGTCTGTGGAACACCTCCGGAGCTGAATTAATACCAAAAGGTAAGCGTAAAAACCTGTATCGCCGGTATGGTGTGTTGAAGGTACAGAGATAGGAGCTGAGTTCATCCAGTTCGACCTGCCAGAAGCCTGAACTTGCATCCAAGACTAAACAGTATTTAACATTGGCTAGCTTACACCTGATCTCTTCTACTGTGGGCAACTGGTAATGCTCTCTTTCTACTGCCTGGTTTAGGTCTTTGAGATCCAGAAGACTTGCAGGTTCCCATCTGATTTTTCTACAATTACAATTGGATTAACCCACTTTATCAGTCCTTCAATTTTCTTGATGATGTGAAGTTTCTTCATTCTGTCCAACTCTGCTTTAGTTGATCTCTCAGCATTACTGGTATTTTCCTGGGTGGGAGTATTTTGGGTGTCACAGTTTCATCAATATTGATGACATGTTCTCCTTTTAGGCAGCCAATCCACTGGAACACATCTTTATACTCACTCAGGATGTCATCAGTGGTGACAGTCATTATTCTCTTGATTAGCTTCAGATTTTCACAAGCTTTGATTCCAAGAATGGGTTTTGCATCAGTTTTCACCATTATGAATGGAAGCGCTTGAGACTGTTTTTTTGTCATTCACTTCAAGTGTGCACTTGTCTCCTACTGCAATTTTTTCACCTATATAAGTAGGTAGCTTCACTTTTGTTTTAGTTAGCTGTTTTTCTTTGCTTATTTTGAGATACAGGCTTATGGGAATGACATTTACTTGTGCACTTGTGTCAAGCTTGAAATTCACCATCATGTTCGCAATTTTTAAATCAACCTTCATTCGTATTCTTTGGAATTTGTTGTGACTGCACCAACGAAAAGTTGTTTCAGTGCCTGTGTTATCATCTGCAATCGTGTGCACTTTCTTTGATTTACGCATCTTGGCAAAGTGAATTAGTTTATAACAGTTCTTACACTGCTTTCTGTAGGCTGGACAACTATGTGGTAAATACTCTGTTCTGCATTGGCTGCATTTAAAAGTTATAGTAGTAGGTTTGTTCTTTTTATGTTCAGATTGTCTATTTGCTCTTACCCAGGGCTATTTCTGTTTAACTGCATTTAACTGTTTGACTATGTGCTGCTTATCATCTTCTGTTATCTGTTTAATCTGGCATTCTGTTGTCTCTGCCGCTCTGCAGCTATTTATTGCTTTCTCCAGTGTGAGGTCAATTTCTCTCAAAAGCCGTTCTCTCAGAGTGTCATTTGCGATCCCAGAAATTATTCTATCTTGGATGACTGATTCTTCAAGCTCTCCAAATTTACACAATTTAGCTCATTTTCTCAGCTCAGTTATGTAGTGACTAATGTTGTCACTGCCTTGTGTGCATGTAAAAAATCAATATCTTTCATACATGATGTTTTTCTTAGGGCTGCTGAAGGCTTTGAATTTTTCCATTATTTCTTTCAAGTCATTTTGTTTCTCATCACTTTCAAACGTGAATGTGTTATAGACTTCTAGGGCTGCTTCCCCTGCCACATGAAGAAAAATGGAAGACTGTACCTGAGGGTCTTTTTTATCACTGCCCATCGCTGTGAGGTACAGCTCGCATCGCTGCCGGAACCTCCTCCAGTTTTCGGTGAGAGTTCCCTCCAAACTGAGCTCTGTCAGTGGTTTCAGAATCTTCATTATTGCATTTAGTTTACTTCTGACACCATGTCTTGTTTTTTGTTTCAATGATGCACACACGCTGTCTTTAGTTACCTTTATTGATAACACATTTTCCTAACATAAACACATATCTTCAGTAACTGAACTCTATCAACACAGGCTCCACCATGTGCTACCTGACCTCCAATCCCCAGGTCAGGTGACCCCCTATCCAGTACAGAGTACCATATAGTATCTAATACCGGAGTCCATTACTATAATCAACTACTATCATGACAGTTATTGCTAAGTAGGTGCTGCTTAATAGCACCGTTGATGACCCCTTCCATCACTTATCTGGTGATCAAGAGCAGATTGATGGGTGGTAATTAGCCAGGTTGGATTTGTCCTGCTTTTTGTGTACAGGACATACCTGGGCAATTTTCCACATTGCCACATTTGCCAAAACACCTGTGTTTTATTTCCTCCTTTCAGATGCTGAGCCAATACCACAACCAATAAAAACAGAAAATGCTGGAAAAATTCAGCAGGTCTGACAGCATCTGGGGAGGGAGAATCAGAGTTAATGTTTCAAGTCCTTAAGACTCTTCTTCAGAGCTATAGTGAAGTAGAAATGTGATGGAATTTATACTGTTTAAGGGGGGTGGAGCAGGTGAAACTGGATAGAAGGTCAGCGATAGGTGGGGGCTAAGGAGAGATTGGCCAAGATGTCATGGACACAAGACAAAGGGAATGTTAATGGTAGTGGTAAGGGCTAAAGAAGGTGCTGATAGTGGCATAAAGGTAAGAAAGCAGAACGTGATAATAGCAGAACATGGGTCTGCATTCTGCAAAAGAACAATATGGAGCAAGTAACATATGGCCCTTTTGGGGGTGGGGTGGGGGGAGGAGGAGGTGGTTGGAGAGAAAGGATAGAAAAGAGGATAAAAATGGAGATTTAAAAAGGGGATAAAATGATCAATAAATGAATAAAAACAAAATTAAGTGAATAAAAAATAAAAATAAATTTTAAAAAAGGATTAATAAAGTGGTGAAGATAGAGGAGAGAGTTTATGGTCTGAAGATGTTGAACTCAATGTTAAGTCCAATGTCAATATCAGACCTGCTGAGTTTTTCCAGCATTTTCTGTTTTTATTTCAGATTTCCAGCATCCACAGTATTTTGCTTTTACAATACTTCAACTAATTCTGCTTTCTTAATGCTTACTTTTAAAACGTCTATGTTATTGCCCTCAAATTAACCTTTGTTAACTGTTGCAAGGCACTCAAAGACAGGTCCTCTTTATCAAGAAATGCTTCAGCTTTGGACATAGCCATTTTAACTTTTTAATGAACACTGCAAAAGTCACTGTGAAATCTTGATTGTGTAAACTCTGGCCAAACCCACTGTATTCAGCTCAGCCTGTGGGTTCAAAATCCTGCAAGAGCCCTCAATTTGTTATGGCCCCCATAGAGACCAATAACTTTCTAAAAATATATTCAAACATGCAGTGAAAAGATGAAAGATGACACAAGATTTCACGTTGTAAGACTTTTAGAGTAACAAACAACCAAAAGCAACATTGACTAAACATCATTTTTGTAAGCACCTTATACTTTAACCAACAAAACAGGGCTTTCCCTTTTTACAATTAATACAACTGAAACTCCCACTTCACAGTTATACTTTATGCTGTCCCCTAAGTAGACATTTAGTTCTCCAGGTACCAGTCCAATGTGATTCTTAGCTCCCAGTGCTTTACTTCCATTCTTTTCCTTTCTCAGCCCGGTAACTTTCAGTTTCAGAGCTGTCTTTCATGGGGAGAGTTTTCTCATAGATTTTCTCTCCCTCCCTAAAATCTAGGTGAATCTTCCAACCTCATTTTAAATGCTCACAAATTTTGTCTTTTTAATCAAAGTGTGAGCTCCCAACTACATCCCTGTGCAGTGAACCACTGAGACTTGCCACCTCTATCTGTTCTCTCTCTCGGACCCTGGCAGACTGCCCTAACTGTGACTTTCAGGGATAATTTTTAGAAAGCCTGTAGCCTGTAACCTCAGAGCCCATCTCCATGGCAATGTAAATCAAATGGGCCTTGTATCCAGATAGAAATTCGGATTAGCTAACCTTTATACTCCAACTCTATACTATCTTTGAATCAAGTTGCTCGTTTAAAGTATAACATTTATAATCTGAAATTTTCAACACCTCCCTGGGGCTTGGAAACTAACAGTCTGTTGGTACTGTTTGCACAACAACTGAATCCTCCCCCTCCAAGTTCTTCTTCAGCTGCTAGATGTCATGTTAAGGTGCCAGTGCAGTGGTGTCCTGAGGCTTGTATTTTAAACATGAACCATTTATTGTTAATGTTTAACTGTGTACAGATCCCAGTTAATGGAATGCATAGTGCTGCTGCCATGCAGGTAGGCTGCTTCTAGAGTGTTCTCTCCAAATCTATTACCATGTGGCTCAATACATCATACCATGGGAGGTGCTATTCTCCAGTCCCACTTTAACCGTTACTCTGCTGAGCAGCTTTACATTACAATGGCATGAAGTACATACAACATTATACAACATCCCCCTTTCTTCTCCAAAGAAAACTTTCCTCCCTTGCAATGAAGTAGTACAATACAATCTTTACTCGCTGTCCCATCTCCCCCACCTCAAGTCTCTGACTTCATAAACTCAGACTTGAGGCTTGACAGTTCTTCCACATCTCGGTCTGTCACGTTTGGAGGAATGGTTGTAATACTCTATTTCTGGTACTTGGTTATCTCCATTTGATTCGCTTTTTGTACTCCTTTGTGTTGCATTTCTCTTTATTAACAACTTATCTGCTTTTCTCAGACACTGTGCATTTGTCCCATTCCTTCCCAGGGGAATATGCATTCTATTTTTTGCTAGAGTCAATTCGAATTTTCTTTTTCCCTGGTGTCTGCATTGTTCTTGCTGGACATTGGTGCTTCACAAATGGGACCTTCATTTCCACATATTTCACAATCTCAGCCAAACATTTGTTTGCGATCATTTTGCAATCACTTCGTTCAGCTCAGTGGTTCTCAGTACGACTGAGATATCAAGTGCTTTTTCTTCTTAAAGTTGCTTGTGTTTCAGCGTTGGATTTAGATTTCCTGAAATTATTTCTGTCTTTTCTTTCGTTGTCTACAACATAACTTTGTCCTTATCTTTCATGTTGGTGTCACTGTTAGCCAGGTCTGTGTCCGGCAAAGGATTAAATTGTTTCAGTTCTGTTCAACTCATGGCTTCATTATCCGCTCGCAGTTTGGAAAGTTCAACAACTTTTCCTTTCAATGCCTCCTCCTTTTCCATTCAACTGCTTCTTCAGCTCTTCAGTCTGTTTCTTGTAGCTTTCGGCTTCCTCCTGGAATATAGAACATTGCTGAGTCTTCTCTACCAACTGGTCCTTCAGTTTGTTCAGAGTGACATTAAATTCATTTTACTTCTCTTTGCAATTTTCCAGAAGTGTAAACTTTGATCTGAGGAATTCATGCAGCATGTGAAGGTCTTCCAACAGGTTCCCCTTTCCTCTGTGAAGCTCGCTTGCTTCATCCTGAGCGTTCCTGTGATTCAGCAAAGTCTCCTCGAGTTTTTTCTGCTGTGCTTCCATTCTGCTGTTTAAGACATTCTTAATTTCTTCATGTTGCTAAATGGTTACGCATTCCTTTTGCATTTGATCTTCTAGGACAATCAGCAGTTCTTTTACCTGTTTATTTTCTTGTTGACCTCTTGCTTAATTACTCTGTCATTGCTGCTGATAGTTCAAATGCAGCTTTTTCTGAAGTAATATTCAACACCCTCAGTAGCTCCTTATGCTTTTCCATGGCCACATATTGATTCTTTAAGGATTCTTTCAGGGTTGCAGATGCCGCAGATGCTGTCAGACCTGCTGAGTTTTTCCAGGTATTTTTATTTTTGGTTCATTGACGACTTCTGTTTATCATGCATTTTCAAAGGTATATACTCAGCCTGAAACTTGTGCTTCAAATCTTCCAGTTCAGCTCTGATGCAAACATTGCCCTGTGGAACAGCTTCATTTACTTTTTGCACATTTTGCTTCTTTTGAGTTACCTCAGATAGCTTTAATTCATTCGCAGCCATCTGCTCACTCTGCATCGCCATCTGTTGTTGCAGCTTGGGTACCAAATCAGCATTTTTAAAAAATCTATAGTTAACCTTTTGGCTGCTTCTCAGCCATTTCTTTCTTCTGCACTAAACCCTTCGGCTCATGCATTTCATTGCGCTGACATAGTCGGCAACCATCTTTACTTTTACTTGAATTTTGTCTCCCTTGCTCAGGAGTCTTCTGTCTCCCTCCCTCTGGGTCTTTTGTCTCTCTCTCTCTCTCTCTGGGGTTTTCAGTTGCCCTCTCTCTGGGGTCTCATGTTGCTTTGGTGCTTTATTGAGGGTGAGCTAGATGTTCTTCTAGGTTCTGCATTCTCCACAACTTGGAGTTTAAAATATCTGTCAAAGTCTTTTAATATCTCACCAAATTCTGTCGAGTATTGATCTATACGTGGGCTGTGGACTACTTCACCCGCAAATGAAAAAAACAGGAATAAAAACTTGTCAACCTGCATTTCTTCAGATCCCTTATTTAATCCTGTAGCTCTGAATCCTATAAACTGAAAATTCTTTTCTCCAAGACTCCCACTCTTTGGTCTAGTTTAGCCATTTCCTCATCCAAAATGCGCCTGGCTCTTCTAATTTTCTTCCCTTGTAGTTACTGCTTTAAATGTCATGTCCCCTTTAAGGTTATCAGGGCAGTAGCCGTTTCTTTTTTCATTCAGGCTGCCTGCAGCCTGTAGCTTTTCTTTGTTGTGAGTTTCCCACACTTTCACAGTTTTGGCAGGCTCCCCAGCAATCATGGACCTTTTTAAAAAACATTTTTAAAACTTCAAAATAGTAGCATTTGTTTCATGGGTGTTTCTTTTTTTTCTTTTACTTTTGCAGGTCCTTTTTATTTTGAACATCCTGCACTTTGAGAGTTTCAGCAGGGACGTGGTTATTTTTTAAGTTATGAGCTGTTAATTCTGCAGCACTTTTCTCTTCTGTACAAGAAGCCAGGGACCTGATGGAGAAGGTTCCCTTTCGCCAGGGACCTGATGGAGAAGGTTCCCTTTCGCCAGGGACCTGATGGAAAAGGTTCCCTTTCGCCAGGGACCTGATGGAGAAGGTTCCCTTTCGCCAGGGACCTGATAGAGAAGGTTCCCTTTTGCCAGGGACCTGATGGAGAAGGTTCCCTTTTGCCTACACTCTGCAGGCTCCCCCCCCACTCTTTTTATTTACTGTGCTCTGCAGGTTTCTCCCTTCACTCTGCAGTTTTTCTTCTCCTCTACCTGCCTTTTTATTTTGCAGTTTTTAAAAAAACTTGTAGCTGTCTTCCAGCAACTGCAACCCAATAAGCCCTTGGGACCACCACCTATTCTACATTGCAATTAAAACTTCTTTTTCAATTTTTTTTGCTCACCGTCTTGTGAACTGACGAGGTTCTTTGACTCTAAATTACTCAGGGTCTTGCAATTATTGTAGTTTTGCTCACTGTCTTGTGTACTGACCAGTAATCTTCACATTGCGTCACTTAGAGTCTTGCCATTTTTAAAATTTTGCTCACCATCTTTGAACTAGCCAGTATTCTTCACACTGCGTCACTCAGGGTCTTGAACATTTTGCATTTTTGCTCATTTGTGATCTGACCAGGTTTTTTTTTCTTTTTTACTCTGTGTCACTCAGGGGGCTTGCAATGGACTTCCACTCACCCTGGTGGATTGCTCAACTTCCAAATCTGTAGTAAAGCTTCTTCAACTGTTTCTTCAATTTTTCTTCTTAGGCACACACCTCTTTAGCTAGGCTTTTGTTTAAAATTCCACCTTTCATATTCACTGCTGCCACCATGTTGTGTTAAGGTGCCATTGCTGTGGTGTCTCAATTATGAGAACTTGAGACTTGTATGTTTAAACATGAATCATTTATTCTTAATGTTTAACTATGTACAGATCCCACTTAATGTCATGCCTGGTGCTGCTGCCATGCAGGGGGCTGCTTCTAGAGTGTTCTCTCTGAATCTATTACCATGTGACTTTATACATATCATGGGTGGTGCTATTCTCCCCAGTCCCACTTTAACCCTTGCTCTGCTGAGCACTTTTACATTACAATGGCATGCAGGCACATACAACATCATACAACACCAGTGGAAGTGTTTAACCCTGGCAATGGGAGGGCAACACAATCTTTGGAACTCCCATTCACAGCTGCAGAGAACAGTATCCCCTGTCTATACTATTCCTAATATATTTCTCTTCACTTCCAACACTTGAATGGCTTCCTGCACTATGGTGGTATGGTCAGTTTTCCCATCCATCCCTCAGTACCTGTTTCTATCCACACTGGTAATAAGTACCTCATACCTGTTTCTCAATATCAAGGACTGAGGCTCCTCCATTACTACATCCTGGAATCACACACCTGTCTGACTGGCAGGTCACACCCTCCTGCCCATGGACCAACACAAAGTACAATTGCTTCCTGGAACCAAGTGTCCAGGTAACGCTTTCCCCTCTTAATCTCCTGCAATGTCTACATCGGGCCCCAGCTCAACAACTCTGAGCTGAAGTTCCTTGAGCTGTTTACAACAGACCTGTTTGTCCAGAATTGAAATGCTAAAACCCTGACATGCCACAGCAGTGGCACAACCACCAGCCCTACCATGTCTAACTAACCTTGTTTATACTTAATTCATTGTTTTTAAAAATTATTTTGACACTTTTAGTTTGATTAATTGGTTTATCTAGTTAAGTTACCAATTTAATAAAGTAATAGCAAGTCACAGTTTCCCAGCTGTAAACTCACCAGCCAGTAGAAGTAAAACAAAGAGATAAAAGCAGCACTTCCGTCACCTTCTGCGCCCAATATCCAGTTGCACCAAATTCCTGCTTTAGCACTCTATTAACAAAACACTCTTTCACAACCATTCTGTGCTCCATCCTTCATATATCTACCCTATCAATATCTATCCAAGACATCTACACCCAGCAAAACTGCATTCATCACACCACCATTCATCCAGCACACATATTCAACATGCACACACATCCAGCACACACACGTCCAGCACACACACACACGTCCAGCACACACACACACGTCCAGCACACACACGTCCAGCACACACACACACGTCCAGCACACACACACACGTCCAGCACACACACGTCCAGCACACACACACACGTCCAGCACACACACGTCCAGCACACACACACGTCCAGCACACACACACACGTCCAGCACACACACACACGTCCAGCACACACACGTCCAGCACACACACACACGTCCAGCACACACACACACGTCCAGCACACACACACACGTCCAACGCACACACACACGTCCAGCGCACATACACACGTCCAGCACATACACACGTCCAGCACACACACACACGTCCAGCACACACACACACGTCCAGCACACACACACACGTCCAGCACACACACACACGTCCAGCACGCACACACACACGTCCAACGCACACACACACGTCCAGCACACACACACACGTCCAGCACACACACACACGTCCAACGCACACACACACGACCAGCGCACACACACACGTCCAGCACGCACACACACACGTCCAACGCACACACACACGTCCAGCACACACACACACGTCCAGCACACACACACGTCCAGCACACACACACACGTCCAGCACACACACACGTCCAGCACACACACACACGTCCAGCACACACACACACGTCCAGCACACACACACACGTCCAGCACACACACACACGTCCAACACACACACACGTCCAGCACACACACACACGTCCAGCACACACACACGTCCAACGCACACACACACGTCCAGCGCACACACACACGTCCAGCACACACACACACGTCCAGCACACATACACACGTCCAGCACACACACACACGTCCAGCACACACACACACGTCCAACGCACACACATGTCCAGCAAGCACATAGGGCAGAAATCTCTCTCTGTTGGGGGGGTTGTTAAGGGGCGGGCGTGAACCCAATTAGTGCCCCCGATCGGGGCCGCGCTGCCATTTTAAGTGGGCGGGCCAATTAAACCCGGAAAAATCTGTGCAGGTGGTGGGGGTGGTGTTGCCTGCGTGTGCAAAAACACATCCAGCACACACACATCCAACACACACACATCCAACACACACACATCCAACACACACACATCCAGCACACACACACATTCAGCACAAAAACACATCCAGTAGACACAGACATCCAAAACACACACACACACATTCAGTACACATATGCATCTAGTGCACACACACACACGTCCAGCACACACAGACACACGCACCACAAATACGCATCCAGCACACACATGCATCCAACACACATGCATCCAACACACACACACACACACACATCCAGTACACACGCACATCCAGCTCACACACACACATCCAACGCAAACACACATCCAGTACACACGGGGCTGTTGTTGGGCAGGGGGAGTGCCTTGGTGGGGAGGGTGTGTCATGGGGTGGGGGGGGAGTGTTGAGCGAGGGGAATGTTGTTTTTTGGGGGGGTGGAGTGTTGTGGGGCAACGTGAGCATCTTGGGGCGAGACAGCATCTTGGGGGGTGTGGAGTTTTGTGGCGTTTGGGCTGGTTTTCAGCCAGTAGGGTTTGGGGGAGGCATATGTTCTGGAGGGGGTTGTTCGACGGGGGGAGGGGTACAGTTTGGGGGAGTTATTTTTTGGGAGGGGGTATAGTTTGGTGCAGAGGAGTGTCCTATGGGGCTGGGAGTGTTTGGGGGTGAGTGTCTGGGGGGAGTGTCCTGGGGAGGGTGGGGTGGAGGGGTAGTGCCCGGTGGGGGGGGGGTGGGTGTGTGTTCGTGGAGGGAATGTCCGTGGAGTGGGGGTGGAGTGTTCGGGGGGTGCTTTGTCCAGGGCCGTGGGTGTCTTGGGGGCGGGGAGGCATTGGGGAGTGTCTCGGGGGGGGGGGGTGGGTGCAGTATTCGGGAGTGTGTCTAGGGGGAGTGTCCATGGGTGGGGGGAGGGGTAAGGGAGCAGGGTAGATGGAATTGTCTGGCGGGGAGGAGTAGAGAGTTGTTGGGGGTGAGGGGTGTGTTCTGGAAGAGAAGTGCCATGGGCTGGGAAGGGTCCTGGGGTGAGTGTCTGGGGGGGGGGGGTGGAGTGGTGAGTGTTTGGGGAGGGAGAGTTTGGAGGCGGGGGGGCAGTGTCTGGAGGGGTTGGTGTCTGGGGCGGGGGGCAGGAAGTGTCCAAGGTGGTGGGTGTCTAGTGGGGGAGGGGAGTGTTGAAGTGGGGGAGGGGAGTGTTGTAGTGGGGGAGGGGAGTGTTGTAGTGGGGGAGGGGAGTGTTGAAGTGGGGGAGGGGAGTGTTGAAGTGGGGGAGGGGAGTGTTGTAGGGGGAGGGGAGTGTTGTGGTGGGGGAGGGGAGTGTTGTAGGGGGGGGAGGGGAGTGTCGGGGGGGCGGGGGGAGTGACGGGGGCGGGGGGTGTCGGGGGGGGGAGTGTCGGGAAGGGGGGGGAGTGTCGGGAGGGGGGGGGGAGTGTGGGGGGGGCGGGGGGAGTGACGGGGGGGAGTGTCGGGAGGGGGGGTAGTGTCGGGGGGGCGGGGGGAGTGTCGGGGGGGCGGGGGGAGTGACGGGGGGGGAGTGTCGGGGGGGCGGGGGGAGTGACGGGGGGGGAGTGTGGGGGGGGCGGGGGGAGTGACGGGGGGGGGGGAGTGTCGGGGGGGCGGGGGGAGTGACGGGGCGGGGCGGGGGCGGGGTCAGTGTGTTATATTCCTCCCCTCCCCCCCGCCCCGCGCTCGGATTGAGGCTCCGCCCCGCGCTGGGCCCGGGAGGCGGGGACGCGGCGGAGAGAATGGCGGATGGTTTAGTGTCGGAGGGAGAGGCGCGTGAGTGTCCGGAGGGTCCGAGTGTCCGGGTCTGGGGGGGTCCGAGTGTCCGGATCTGGGGGGGTCCGAGTGTCCGGGTCTGGGGGGGTCCGAGTGTCCGGGTCTGGGGGGGTCCGAGTGTCCGGGTCTGGGGGGGTCCGAGTGTCCGGGTCTGGGGGGGTCCGAGTGTCCGGGTCTGGGGGGGTCCGAGTGTCCGGGTCTGGGGGGGTCCGAGTGTCCGGGTCTGGGGGGGTCCGAGTGTCCGGGTCTGGGGGGGTCCGAGTGTCCGGGTCTGGGGGGGTCCGAGTGTCCGGGTCTGGGGGGGTCCGAGTGTCCGGGTCTGGGGGGGTCCGAGTGTCCGGGTCTGGGGGGGTCCGAGTGTCCGGGTCTGGGGGGTCCGAGTGTCCGGGGTCCGGGTCCGGGTCTCGGGTCGCCGGGGGGGGTGGGTTCCGGGGTGTCGGGGTTTTGCTCAGCCCCCTCCCCCCCTCCCTCCCCCTGACCCGGTCAGTGAGCTCGAGCTGCTGATTAATTTAATAAATATAAAACCTGATGGAGAATCCGAGGGAATGAGGAGCTCGGACCTGAGGCGACATTTACAGGAAATCTGGGGGCTGTAATAATCCAGAGAGACAATCCTGGGATCAGATGGATCAAAGCTCAGAGGGTCAGCAGGAAAGCTGAAGGGATGGGGGTCATTGTTCACTGTGGGTATCTGGCCCAATGGGCTGAATGGCTCCTGGTCCTGGTCCTATATGAGAATATACTCCAGCATTGAGCATTCCTACCCCTGCTCTACATCTATTCATTCTCTATTCCCTCTCTCTGCTTCTGTCCCAACCCCAACACCTTCCATTCTTGCCACGGATAACTAAACCTTTGTCAAAAGTCGGCTTCATGAAGGGTTCTCAAGGAGTGAGGGGGTAGAGGAGAAGAGAGTTTTTGGGAGGATTAAAGGAAGAAAAGCAGGCAGTGGGATGAAGAAAGTGGGGGATACACAAACTGGAATTGCATTTGACGAGGTATTGCACAAAAGACTTCTATTCAAGATCAATGCCTCTTCTATTAATGGCAATATATTAAGCTGAATGATTGAAAGTTCAGCATGGAACAAATAGGATATTGGGATCGTGAGAAGGGCGGAGAAGGCAATCAATTTTGCAGGTAGGGTGTGTGTGGCCATGGCCCAACAGGATGGATGACTGGTCTTCCCAGTGTTTCACTGGTAGAAAATGGAGGGATCAAGGAAGATGGCAGTGAAATAGAACTTGGCAGAGTAAGCATACGTTTAACACCACAGTCTGTGCATGACATCGCTGAGGGCCAATATGTGGAGGAGGAAGGAGCTCAGGATAGATCCTTGAGGGCCTCCAGACTAATGGTGTAGCTAGGTTGAATATGGCTCATACTGAAATTGGATAGGTTAGATAGGATAGCATTTACGATTTGGATTAGATTTGTTTCAGTGCTGTGAGAGAACCTGATTACGAAGGATCAAACATGGAGTTGTGGGAAAGGAGGGCACAAATTTGAGAAATGTCAGAACTTTTTGAGGACTTTGCAGAGGAATGGGATGTGGGAAATGGTGCAGTAGTTAGCGAGTCAGGTACGGCTGGTGTGGTTTTGAGGAGGGCACAGATTCCTCTGGGCACCGTTGTTCTGGGTGTGTGGAATCGGAATAGCACCACCTTCTTGAGGGAAATTAGGGATGTACAATAAAAATGCTGGTCTAGCCAGCAACGCCCACATCCCCTGAAAGAATAAAGAAAAGTTAATGTGTAGACATTGTCAATAGCAGGAGATTTGGGGATTAGTCTGGGTATACTGTGGAAGCTAGTGGGGAGTGAAAAAGAAATGGGATCAGACTTGATAACTAGTGCAGAGAAACACTGAAGGAGAGTTTTGGTTGGAGTGAGCCATTGCATAGAACTATCTACAATCTACAGCACAGAAACAAGCCATTTGACCCAACTAACCTGTGCTCCTATTTACTGCCATTCCATCCACCTCATCTCCTCTCTCGAAGTAAAGAGGTTTCCCCCAGTTTCTGGATTGATTAATAAACACCCTGTCTTTAAGGCCCTAGTTTTGGATTCTTCTGCTAGTGAAAACATTCCATATTAACTGACCAAAACATTTATAATTTAAATGATGTTGGTCAGGTCATCTCTGAATCTATTCTTTTCTTAAGAAGAATAATACATTAATGATCCAGATGAAGGAACTGAGGGCATCCTGGCTAAGTTTGCAGATGATACAAAGATAGGTGGAGGGACAGGTAGTATTGAGGAGGTGGGGAGGCTGCAGAAGGATTTGGACAGGTTAGGAGAATGGGCAAAGAAGTGGCAGATGGAATACAACGTGGGGAAGTGTGAGGTCATGCACTTTGGAAGGAAGTATAGAGGCATGGACTATTTTTTAAATGGGGAGAGAATTCAGAAACCTGGAGTGTAAAAGGACTTGGGAGTCCTAGTCCAGGATTCTCTTAAGGTTAACTTGCAGGTTGAGTCGGTAGTTAGGAAGGCAAATGCAATGTTGGCATTTATTTCGAGAGGACTAGAATATAAAAGCAGGGATGTGCTGCTGAGGCTTTATAAGGCTCTGGTCAGACCACATTTAGAATATTGTGAGCAATTTTGGGTCCAGTATCTCAGGAAGGATGTGCTGGCCCTGGAGCGGGTCCAGAGGAGGTTTACGAGAACGATCCCAGGAATGAAAGGCTTAACATATGAGGAACGTTTGAGGACTCTGGTTCTATACTCGATGGGAGTTTAGAAGGATGAGGGGGGGATCTGATTGAAACTTACAGAATACTGAAAGGCCTGGATAGAGTGGACATGGGGAAGATGTTTCCATTAGTAGGAGAGACTAGGACCAGAGGGCACAGCCTCAGAGTAAAGGGAAGACCTTTTAGAACAGAGATGAGGAGAAACTTCTTTAGCCAGAGAGTGGTGAATCTATGGAATTCATTGCCACAGAAGGCTGTGGAGGCCAGGTCATTGAGTGTATTTAAGAGCGAGATAGATAGGTTCTTGATTGGTATGGGGATCAAAGGTTACAGGGAGAAGGCGGATTGAATGGCGGAGCAGACTTGATGGGCCGAATGGCCTAATTTCTGCTCCTATGTCTTATGGTCTATGGTCTAAGAAGGCTCCACTCTTTCCTGTTAATTGTAATTTTCTGCTGGGCTATTGTAAGATTCTGTCTCGTGCTGATATTTAACTTTTTTTTTCTTTCCTGAAGTGCTGCGGTCAGAGCAGGATTTTCATGATGCAGCAAAGAGGAATGACCTGACCAGAATGGAGCTGCTTTTGAAGAAGGGAGTGAATATCAATGTCAAAAACAATGTAGGTGAAATATTAATTTTTCCATAACCAGGGATGTACATTAATATCCAGGTTGAACAGCATTGAAGGAAGACATACTGAGTATTTACAGTGTATCACATGAATACTTTTAGTGCACAATGTCCATTCTGGAAACAGAAGCAAAAATTGCTGGAAGCAGATTAGGCGACATCTGTGAAACATAGAAACTAAGAGCAGGAGTAGGCCTTTCGGCCCTTCGAGCCTGCTCCGCCATTCATTATGATCATGGCTGATCATCCAACTCAATAGCCTGCTTCCGCTTTCTCCCCATATCCTTTGATCCCTTTCGCCCCAAGAGCTATATCTAACTCCTTCTTGAAAACATACAATGTTTTGGTTTAAACTACTTTCTGTGTTAATGAATTCCACAGGCTCACCACTCTCTGGGTGAAGAAATTTCTCCTCATCTCAGTCCTAAATGGTCTACCCCGTATCCTCAGACTGTGACCCCCTGGTTCTGGACTCCCCCACCATCGGGAACATCCTGTATCTACCCTGTCTAATCCTGTTAGAATTTTATAGAGAATTTTCTATGAGATCCCCCCTCATTCTTCTGAACTCCAGCGAATATATTCCTAATCAACTCAATCTCTCCTCATATGTCAGTCCCACCATCCCAGGAATCAGTCGGATAAACCTTCGCTGCACTCCCTCTATAGCAAGTACATCCTTCCTCAGATAAGAAAACCAAAACTACACACAATATTCCAGGTATGGTCTCACAAAGGCCCTGTACAATTGCAGCAAGACATCCTTGTTCCTGTACTCGAATCCTCTGGCTCTGAAGGCCAACATACCATTTGCCTTCTTTACCGCCTGTTGCACCTGCATGCTTACCTTCAGCGACTGGTGTACAAGGTTGCACATTCCCCTCTCTCAATTTATAGCCATTCAGATAATAATCTGCCTTCCTGTTTTTGCTACCAAAATGGAGAACCTCACATTTATCCACATTATACTGCATCTGCCGTGCATTTGCCCACCCACTCAGCTTGTCCAAATCACACTGAAGCATCTCTGCAACCTCCTCACAGCTCACCCTCCCACCCAGCTTTGTGTCACCTGCAAATTTGGAGATATTACATTTCATTCCCTCATCTAAATCATTAATATCTAAACCATCAAGCACCTACCTATTCTAATCCCATTTTCCAGCATTTAGCCCATAGGCCTGTGTGCTATAGCGTTTCAAGTGCTCATCTAAACTTCTAAAATGTTGCGAGGGTTCCTGCCTCTACCACCCCCTCAGGCAGTGTGTTCCAGATTCCAACCACACTCTGGGTGAAAAATATTTTCCTCAAATTCCCTCTAAACCTCCTGCCTCTTACCTTAAATCTATGCGCCCTAGTTATTGACACCTCCACTAAGGGGAAACGTTTCTTCCTATCTACCCTATCTCTGTCACTCATAATTTTGTACACCTCTCTCAGGTCCCCTCTCAGCCTTCTCTGCTCCAAGGAAAACAGCCTTCGCCTCCCCAGTTTCTCTTCATAGGGGAGGTGGTGGTGGGAGCTGTGGTATGAGGTGATGGTGAGTACATCCTTCCTCAGATAAGGGGACCAAAACTGCACACAAGTCATGAGGGGGCTGGACAGAGTAAATAGGGAGAAACTGTTCCATCTCGTAAAACGAAGAGAGAAGCAAAGTTAATATTTCAGGACCTTACATCAGAACTGGAAAAATTTTACAGTTTTTAAGCAAATATAAAATGTATGGTCGCTTAATTTGCTGATCACACTGTTGTGATGCTACTCAGTAAACCACTAGGAGACTCAGGTACAAGTTACGATCATTTATTGAAGTGTATGCAGGGAGAGCCCGTCTTAGGCAATCTAAGACAGTACTCAAAAAAACAAAAATACCTGGAAAAACTCAGCAGGTCTGACAGCATCTGTGGAGAGGAACACAGTTAACGTTTTGAGTCCGCATGACTCTTCAACAGAACTAAGGAAAAATAGAAAATGGGTGAAATATAAGCTGGTTTAAGGGGGGGGTTTGGGACAAGAGAGCTAGATAGAGGGCCAGTGATAGGTGGAGATAACCAAAAGATGTCACAGACAAAAGGACAAAGAGGTGTTGAAGGTGGTGATATTATCTAAAGAATGTGCTAATTAAGGGTAGAAAGCAGGACAAGCAAGGTACAGATAGCCCTAGTGGGGGTGGGGTGGGGTGAAGGAATTGAAATAGGCTAAAAGGTAAAGATAAAACAATGGATGGAAATACATTTAAAAATAATGGAAATAGGTGGGAAAAGAAAAATCTATATAAATTATTGGAAAAAACAAAAAGGAGGGGGAGAAATCAGAAAGGGGGTGGGGATGGAGGAGAGAGTTCATGATCTAAAATTGTTGAACTCAATATTCAGTCCGGAAGGCTGTAAAGTGCCTAGTCGGAAGATGAGGTGCTGTTCCTCCAGTTTGCGTTTAGCTTCACTGGAACAATGCAGCAAGCCAAGGACGGACATGTGGGCATGAGAGCAGGGTGGAGTGTTGAAATGGCAAGAGACAGGGAGGTCTGGGTAATGCCTGCAGACAGAACGAAGGTGTTCTGCAAAGCGGTCACCCAGTCTGCATTTGGTGTCTCCAATGTAGAGGAAACCGCATTGGGAGCAGCGAATGAAGTAGACTAAGTTGAGGGAAGTGCAAGTGAAATGCTGCTTCACTTGAAAGGAGTGTTTGGGCCCTTGGACGGTGAGGAGAGGGGAAGTAAAGGGGCAGGTGTTGCATCTTCTGCGGTTGCATGGGAAGGTGCCGTGGGAGGAGGTTGAGGTGTGGGGGTGATGGAGGAGTGGACCAGGGTGTCCCGGAGGGAACGATCCCTACGGAATGCCGCCGGGGGGGATGAAGGGAAGATATGTTTGGTAGTGGCATCATGCTGGAGTTGGCGGAAATGGCGGAGGATGATCCTTTGAATGCAGAGGCTGGTGGGGTGACAAGTGAGGACAAGGGAGACCCTATCATGTTTCTGGGAGGGAGAAGAAGGTGTGAGGGCAGATGCGCGGGAGATGGGCCGGACACGGTTGAGGGCCCTGTCAACCACCGTGGGTGGAAAACCTCAGTTAAGGAAGAAGGAAGACATGTCAGAGGAACTGTTTTTGAAAGTGGCATCATCAGAACAGATGCGACGGAGGCGAAGGAACTGAGAGAATGGGATGGAGTCCTTACAGGAAGCGGGGTGTGAGGAGCTGTAGTCGAGGTAGCTGTGGGAGTCGGTAGGCTTGTAATGGATATTGGTGGACAGTCTATCACCAGAAATTGAGACAGAGAGGTCAAGGAAGGGAAGGGAAGTGTCAGAGATGGACCATGTGACAATGATGGAGAGGTGGAAATTGGAAACAAAATTAATAAAGTTTTCCAGGTCCAGACGAGAGCATGAAGCAGCACCGAAGTAATCATCGATGTACTGGAGAAAGAGCTGTGGAAGGGTTCGGAGTAGGACTGGAACAAGGAATGTTCCACATACCCCATAAAGAGACAGGCATAGCTGGGGCCCATGTGGGTACACCTTTTATTTGGAGGAAGTGAGAGGAGTTAAAGGAGAAATTGTTCAGTGTGAGAACAAGTTCAGCCAGACGGAGGAGAGTAGTGGTGGATGGGGATTGTTCGGACCTCTTCGAGGAAGAAGCGGAGAGCCATCAGACCATCCTGGTGGGGGATGGAGGTGTAGAGGGATTGGACGTCCATGGTGAAGAGGAAGCGGTTGGGGCCAGGGAACTGGAAATTGTTGATATGATGTAGGGTGTCAGAGGAATCACGGATGTTCACTCAACTTGTTCAACTGAACAAGTATTCACTCCTTATATACACCTTAAGTCACGTACACATAGCATTCCTCAATTTACAGAATCACAGAATTTTAATGGCACAGAAGGAGGCCATTTGGCCCACCATGTCTGCAACGGCTCTCCAAACGAGCATTATGACCTAGTGCCATTGCCCTGCCTTTTCCCTGTACCCCTGCACATTGTTTCTATTCAAATAATCACTTAATGTCATAAAAGCAAAACACTGCGGATGCTGGAAATCTGAAACAAAAACAGAAAATGCCGGATAAACTCAGCAGGTCTAGCAGCACCTGTTGAGAGAGAAACAAAAGCCTCAATTGAACCTGCCTCCACCACACTTCCAGGCAGTGCATTCCAGACCTGAACCACTCATTGTGTGGAAAAAGTTTTTTCTCATGTCGCTCTTGCTTCTTTTGCAAATCACTTTAAATCTGTGCCCTCTCATTCTTGATCATTTTACGAGATGGAACAGTTTCTCCCTATCTACTCTGTCCAGCCCCCTCATGATTTTGAACATCTCTATCAAATCTCCTCTTAGCCCTCTTCTCTCCAAGGAGAACAGCCCCAACCTCTTCAATCTATCCTCATAGCTGAATTTTCTCACCTCTGGAACCATTCTTGTAAACCTCTTCTGCACTCTTTCCTATGTGTTCACATCTTTCCTATAATATGAAGCTCAGAACTGTACACAATATTCCAGCTGAAATCTAATGAGTGTCCTCCTTATCAGTTTTGAACCCTTGTAGTGACAGAGTTACCTCGTCTGGCACCATGGCTTGGGTAGCATCTATCTCCTTGGCAAAGATGGATGCAAAGTATTCATATAATATCTCAGCCATGTTTAACCCTCCATGTGTAAATTCCCTTTTAGACCCCTAATCAGCCCTACTCCTTTTACCACCTTTTTGCTATTTATATGCCTATAGAAGACTTTGGGATTCCTCTTTATGTTGGCTGCCAGTCTTTTCTCATAATCCCTCTTCGCTTGTCCAATATGCTTTTTCACCTCCCCTCTGAACCTTGGTCCTCAATTATATTTCCCACCTGACACCTGTCATAAGTGCACTTTTTCTTCTTTATCTTAATTTCAATCTCCTTTTTCATCCAGGGAGCTCTGGATTTGTTTGTCCTACCTTTCCCTTTCAATGGAATATACCTTGACTATGCCTGAACAATTCTTTTTTGAAGGTAGCCCATTGTTTAGCTACAGTTTTTCCCACCAATCTTTCGTTTAAGTCCATCTGGCCCAGCTCTGTTTTTGCCCCATCGAACTCAGCCCTTGTCCAGTTAATTATTTTTACCCTGGATTGCCCAACATCCTTTCTGCCATCATCTTAAACGTACAATACAATGATCACTGTCTCCTAAATGTTCCCCCACTGACACTTGATCTACTTGGCCCACCTCATTTCCAAGAACCGGATCCAACTGGTTGTTTTGGATTGTGGATTGGACACATACTGCTGTAGAAAATTCTCCTGAACACAATCTAGGAACTTTTGCCCCTCTCCACTCTTTACACTGCCACTATCCCAGTCTACATTCGGGTAAATAAAGTCCCCCATTATAACTGTATAATGTCTCTCTAATTTCCCTGCAGATTTATTCTTCTACATCCTTCCCACCAGTTGGTGGTCTATAAACTACACTGAGTAATGTAATTGAACCCTTTTGGTTCCATAGCTCGAGCCAAATTGATTCTGTCTTTGAACCCTTGGAACCCTCTTTCTCCAGCACTGCAATGCTCTCCTTAACCAAAACTGCCACCCTTCCTCCTTTCCTTCCTTTCCTATCTCTTCTGAACACCTTGTACCCAGGAATATTTAACACCCAGTTCTGCCCTTCCTTGAGCCAGGTCTCTATTATCGCCACAACATCATATTTCCACATGGAAACCCGCACCTGGAACTCCCCAATCTTATTTACTATACTCTGTGCATTCACACACATGCATAGTAACCCTGATTTAGATTTTTTTACTTTCTCCCTTACCCTGACTTCACCCAGTACTTACTATTCTCTATACTAGTGCTATCTATCCCTCCCAGTATTTTGTGCACCCTGCTATTCCTCTCTAATATTTTTCCTTGCTTCACACACCTCTGCTGAGTTAGATTAAAGCCCTCCCAACAGCACTGGGAAAACATCTCGCAAGGACTTCAGTCCCAGCTTTGTTCAGCTGCAACCCTTTCGGCTTGTACAAGTGCCATCTCCCCCAGAGCCAGTCCCAGTGCCCCAGGAACCTAAAACTCCTGCACCATCTTTCCAGCTACACATTCATCTGCTTTATCCTCCTGTTTGAGTACTCACTGTAACGTGGCACTGGGAGCAATCTGGAGATTACCACATTAGAGGTCCTGCTTGTTAATTTTCTACCTAGCTCCCCAAATTCTGATTGCAGGACCACATCCTCCTTCTACTTAACTAATTGGTACCAATGTGGACCACGATCTCTGGCTATTCACCCTCCCCTAGAAGAATGTCCTGCAGCCGCTCTGTGATATCCTTGACTCTGACACCAGGGAGGCAACATACCACCCTGGAGTCACGTCTATGGGCACAGAAATACCTGCCTGTTCCCCTAACCAATGAATCCCCTCTCACTATAGCTCTTCCTTACTTCTTCCTCTCCTTCTGTATAGCCGAGCCGCTTGTGCTGCCACAAACTTGGCTCTGACTGCACTCCTCTGAGGAACCAGCACCCTCACCAACTTCCAAAATAGAAAACCAATTTGTGAGCGGGACCCTATGGGACTCCTGCACTACCTGCCTACTTCTCTTGGACTGCCTGGTGGTCACCCATTCCCTCTCTGTCTCCAGACCCTTAAGCTGCCCTGTGACCACCTCTCTGAAAGCGCTATCCACGTAGCTCTCAGCCTCGCGGACGTGCCACAGTAACTCCAGTGGTCGCTCAAGCTCTGAAATCCAGAGCTCAAGTTTCTGCAGCTGACAGCACTTCCTGCACATGTGGTCACCTAGGACACCAGTATTGTCCATGACTTCCCACATATTACAGGCCACGCATTCCACTTGACTGAGTTGCCCTGCCATGTCTTAACTCTACTTCCCTTACGTTATGTCGAATCTTGTCAGCTTACAATCACATGGTAAACCATTCCCTGCACTCCCTGACCTTGCCTTTTGCTCCAGTAACTGGTTTGTCTCATTCTTTATCCTGTCCAGAGTACGTCTGCTAATCTTCAGTTCTTCTCTCTTCTGCTTGCATTTTATTTGCACTAAAAGACACTTCTAACAGTACTGTGGGTGTAGCTACACCACATAGGCTGCAGCTCGCCAAATCTCGGGGCTAATTAGGGATGAGTAATAAATACTGGCCTAGCCAGTGATGCCCAAATCCCATGAATGAATTTTTAAAAATGCCCACTCACTGAACTTGTCTAAATTACCCTGAAGCCTCTTAACATTCCCCTCACCACTCACATTCCTACCTAGTTTTGTGTTGTGCAAACTTGGAAATATTACATTTGGTTCCCTTGTCCAAATCGTTGATATCTATTGTGAATAGATGGGGCCCAAGCATTGGTCACTGGGGTACCCCACTAATCATCGCTTGCCATTCCAAAAAAGACCCATTTATTCCTACTCTCTGTTTCCTGGCTGTTAACTAATTCTCAACCCATGCCAATATATTACCCCTAATCCCTCTGTTTTAATTTTGCATACTAACCTCTTATGTGGGACTTTATCAAAAGCTTTCTGAAAATCCAAATACACCACATCCACTGGTTCTCCCTTATCTATTCTGTTAGTTACATCCTCAAAAAACTCCAGTATGTTTGTCAAACATGATTTCCCTTTCATAAATCCATGTTGACTTTGTCTAATCGTGTTGATCTAAGTGTCCTGTTATACCATCCTTTGTGATAGACTCTAGCATTTTCCCCACCTCTGACGTTAGGCTAACCGGTCTATAGTTCCCTGTTTTCTCCCTCCCTCCTTTTTTAAATAGTGGGGTTGCATTTACCACCCTCCAATCTGCCGGGACTGTTCCAGAATCCATAGAATTTTGTAAGATCACAACCAACTCATCCACTATTTCCAAAGCCACCTCCTTTAGTACCCTGGGATGTAGATTATTAGGCAGTGGGGATTTATCAGCTTTCGGTTTCTAATTTTCAGTTTCAGTTACTAATTTCTCCAGCACTATTGTTTTATTAATACTAATCCTTCAATTCCTCCTTCTCACTAAACCCTTGGTTCCCGAGTATTTCTGGGAAATTATTTGTGTCTTCCTCCGTGAAGACAGAACTCAAGCGGAAAAGTGTGAGGTGTTACAATTTACTAGGATGTTGCCGGGTCTTAAGGAGTTGAGTTACAGGGAAAGATTAAACAGGTTAGGATTTTATTCCTTGGAGCATAGAAGAATGAGGGGAGATTTGATACAAGTTTACAAAATTGTGAGGGGTATAGACAAAGAAGATGCGAGTAGGCTCTTTCACTTAGATTAGGAGAAATAAACACGAGAGGACGTGGCTTTAGGGTGAAAGGGGAAAGGCTTAGGGGGAACATTAGGGGGAACTTCTTCACTCAGAGAGTGGTGAGAGTGTGGAACGAGCTACCATCTGACGTGGTAAATGCGGGCTCACTCTTAAGTTTTAAGAATAAATTAGATAGATACATGGATGGGAGAGGTCTGGAGGGTTATGGACTGGGTGCAGGTCAATGGGACTAGCAGAATAATATTTTGGCACAGACTAGAAGGGCCGAATGGCCTGTTTTCTGTGCTGTAGTGTTCTATGGTTCAAGTAGTTGTTTAATTGCTGTGCCATTTCCGTGTTCTCTATTATAAATTCACTCGTTTCAGACTGTAAGGACCCTATATTTGTTTTTACTAATCTTTTTCTCTTTACATACTTATAGAAGCTTTTACAGTCCGCATTTATGTTCCTTGTGAGTTTACTCCCATATTCTATTTTTTTCCTCTTAATCAATCTCTTGGTCCTCCTTTACTGAATTCTAATCTGCTCCCAATCCTCAGGCTTGCTACTTTTTCTAGCAGCTTTATATGACTCTGCTTTGGATCTTTCTTTTGTTAGCCATGGTTGGGCCGCTTTTCCTGTTATTTTTGTACCAGAAAGGAATGTATAACTGTTGCAATGCATGCACTCATTCCTTAAAAATTGGCCATTACCTATCCACTGTCACGCCTTTAATGAAGTTCCCCAATCTATATTAACCAACTCATGCTTCATACCTTTGTAGTTTCCTTTGTTAAGATTTAGGACCAAAGTTTCTGATTGGACTCCTTCACTTCCCATCCTAATGAAGAATTCTGTCATGTTATGGTCACTCTTCCCTAAAGGACCCCAAACAACAAGATTATTGCTTAACCCCCTTTCATTGCACAATACCAAATCTAGGATAGCCTGTCCTCTAGTTGGTTCCTCCACGTTCCGGTCTGAAAAAAAATCTCGTACATACTCCAGGAATTAATCCACCCCAGTATTATGCTAATTTGGTTTGCCCAGTCTGTGTAGATTAAAGATGTAGATTAAAGTCACCCATGATTACTGTAGCACCCTTGTGTATAATTGTATAATACTGTAGCATATATAATTTCCTGTTTAATACCGTCCCATAAGACATAGGAGCAGAAATTAGGCCAATCGGCCCATCGAGTCTGCTCCGCCATTCAATCACGACTGATAAGTTTCTCAACCCCATTCTCCCGCCTTCTCCCTGTAACCTTTGATCCCCTTACCAATCAAGAACCTATTTATCTCGGTCTTAAATACACTCAATGACCTGGCCTCCACAGCCTTCTGTGGCAATGAATTCCATAGATTCACCACTCTCTGGCTAAAGAAGTTTCTCCTCATCTCTGTTCTAAAAGGTCTTCCCTTTACTCTGAGGCTGTGCCCTCTGGTCCTAGTCTCTCCTACTAATGGAAACATCTTCCCCACGTCCACTCTATCCAGGCCTTTCAGTATTCTGTAAGTTTCAATCAGATCCCCCCTCATCCTTCTAAACTCCATCGAGTATAGAACCAGAGTCCTCAAACGTTCCTCATATGTTAAGCCTTTCATTCCTGGCATCATTCTCATGAACCTCCTCTGGACCCTCTCCAGGGCCAGCACATCCTTCCTGAGATACGGGGCCCAAAATTGCTCACAATATTCTAAATGTGGTCTGACCAGAGCCCTATAAAGCCTCAGCAGCACATCCCTGTTTTTATATTGTCGTCCTCTCGAAATAAATGCCAACATTGCATTTGCCTTCCTAACTACCGACTCAACCTGAAAGTTAACCTTAAGAGAATCCTGGACTAGGACTCCCAAGTCCCTTTACACTCCAGGTTTCTGAATTCTCTCCCCATTTAAAAAATAGTCCATGCCTCTATTCTTCCTACCAAAGTGCATGACCTCACACTTCCCCACGTTGTATTCCATCTGCCAGTTCTTTGCCCATTCTGCTAACCTGTCCAAATCCTTCTGCAGCCTCCCCACCTCCTCAATACTACCTGTCCCTCCACCTGTCTTTGTATCATCTGCAAACTTAGCCAGGATGCCCTCAGTTCCTTCATCTAGATCATTAATGTATAAAATGAAAAGTTGTGGTCCCAACACTGACCCCTGCAGAACTCCACTAGTCACCGGCCGTCATCCTGAGAAGAACCCCCTTATCCCCACTCTCTGCCTCCTGCCAGACAGCCAATCTTCTATCCACGCTAGTACCTTGCCTCTAACACTATGGGCTCTTATCTTACTGAGCAGCCTCCTGTGCGACACCTTGTCAAAGGCCTTCTGGAAGTCCAAGTAGATAATTGGCTCTCCTTTGTCTAACCTACCCCTTACCTCCTCAAAGAATTCTAACAGATTTGTCAGGCATGACCTCCCCTTGATGAAACCATGCTGACTTTGCCCAATTTTACCATGCACTTCCAAGTATTCTGAAATCTCATCCTTAATAATGGACTCTAAAATCTTACCAACGACCGAGGTCAGGCTAATCGGCCTGTAATTTCCCGTCTTTTGCCTCAATCCCTTCTTAAACAGGGGGGTTACATTAGCGATTTTCCAGTCCTCTGGGACCCTCCCTGACTCCAGTGATTCCTGAAAGATCACCACTAACGCCTCCACTATCTCTTCAGCTATCTCCTACCTTAGCACTACTGTTTGGAGACCTATATATAACTCCAACTAATGTTTTCCGCCCCTTGTTGCTTCTTAGCTCCACCCAGACTGATTCCACATCTAGATTTTCTGAGCAATAATCCTCTCTCACTATCACACTGATTTCATTCTTAACTAACAACTCCACCCCAGCTTTTCCTTTTTGCCTGTCCTTCCTAAATATCGAGTACCCTTGGATATTCAGTTCCTAGCCTTGGTCACCCTGAAGCCATGTCTCCATAATTGCAATCATATCGTACCCATTTACATCTATTTACTTTGTTAATTCATCTACCTTACTGTGAATGCTCCATGCATTCAGATACAGTGCCTTTAGACTTGTCTTTTTCACATATTTACACATTTTTTGTGTCATGGCCCTAGTTGCTCCTAGCCCTCCTTTCTTCTGGCTTCCACTTTTGCTTTCTACTTTTCTGTCCGTCATTTCTATCTTTGTTTCCCTCTCTTGTGTCTCTCCGCTCAGGTTCCCATCCCTCTGCCAATCTAGGCTAAACCCTCCCCCACAGTACTAGCAAATACCCATTGGAGTTTAGAATGAGAAGTGATCTTATGTAATGCCTAAGATTGTGAGGGGACTTGATAGGGTGCTACCAGGAGGATGTTTCTAGGGGACATAGTTTAAAAATTAATCCAGAACTAGGGGACATAGTTTAAAAATTAATCCAGAACTAGGGGACATAGGGCCTCCCATTTTTTAATTTATTTATTCTTTCTTGAGATATGGGCATTGCTGGCAAAGCCAGTGTTTGTTGCCCATCCCTAATTGCAGTTGAACTGAGTGCCCTGCTAGGCCATTTCAGAGGGCAGTTAAGAGTCAACCATTTTTTTTATCCATCCATGGGATGTGGGCTTCGCTGGCTGGGCCAGCATTTATTACCTATCCCTAGTTGACCTTGAGAAGGTGGTGATGAGCTTCTTTCTTGAACCGCTGCAGTCCATGTGGTGTAGGTACACCCACAATGCTGTTAGGGAGGGAGTTCCAGGATTTTGACCCAGTGACAGTGAAGGAACGGCGATATATTTTCAAGTCAGGATGGTGTGTGGCTTGGAGGGGAACTTCCAGGTGGTGCTTTTCCCATCTATCTGCTGCCCTTGTCCTTCCAGATGGTAGTGGTCGTGGGTTTAGAAGATGCTGTCTAAGGAGCTTTGGTGAATTCCTGCAGTGCGTCTTGTAAATGGTACACACACTGCTGCTACTGTGCATCGGTGGTGGAGGGAGTGAATGTTTATGGATGGGGTGCCAATCATGTGGGTTGTATTGTCCTGGACAGTGTCAAGCCTCTTGAGTGTTGTGGGAGCTACACTCATCCAGCTCCCACTCACCATATTGCTGTGGGTCTGGTGTCACATGTTGGCCAGACCAGATATAAACAGCTTTCTTTCCCTAAAGGACATTAGTGAGCCAGATGGGCTTTTATGACAGTCAGTGATTGAGACTAGCTTTATAGCCTAGATTTATCAATGTAGTTTAAAATCCACCAGCTGCCATGGTGGGATTTGAACCCATGTCCCCAGGGCATTAGCCTGAGCCTCTGGATTACTAGTCCAGGGACAATACCACTACGCCAACATCTCCCCACAATGACAGAGATGGGAAGAAATTTTTCCTGAGGGTTGTTAGTCTTTGGAATTCTCTTCCTCTGAGGGCAGTGGAGGTTGGGTCATTGAATATATTCAAGGCTGAGTTAGACAAATTTTTGATCTACAAGGGAGTCAAGGGTTATAGGGATGGACAGGAAAATGGAGTTGAGATCATAATCAGATCAGCCATGATCTTATTGAATAGCGGAGCAGTCTTAAGGGGCTGAATGGCCTTCTCCTAATTCTTGTACACTTGTGTACAGACGTATAGAAAGTGGGGAGGGGGTCACAAGAAGGTCTATAATCGTGTTGAAGACAGGAGAGATTAATGACTAAAGGAATGATGGTCAAGACAAAGCAATGGGACAGAGAAAAAACTGTCTCGAGGAGGTATAAATGGAAAAGCAGAATAATCACCAACAGCTGCTGTCCAAAAATTAAAAAAAACATAAAACGAAGCAGAAAGATCTGAAATTGTAGAACACAGTTTGAGTCTGGAAGACTGTAATATAAACACTAATGTTCAGTGTGGGTGGAGGGTAGCTAGGTGCATCACTGCTCAGTTCTGCCACTCTGTACAGACAGCAGGATTTTCCATTCTTTTCATTTGCACACAGCTACTCCCATTCATCAAAAGCTGGATCACATCACAATCAGGATTATTAACGTTGAAGAGCAGGGAAGTGTTGCTCAGGCCAATATTTATCCCACAATCAATGTCACTAAAAATAGATTATTTAGTTGTATTGTATAATATCATATTGCTGTTTGTGGAAACTTGCTATTTGCAAATTGGCTGCTGTGTTTCCTACGTTACTACAGTGACTGTACTGCAATAGTGTTTCATTGGTTAGATAGTGCTTTAGGGTGTCCTGAGTTCATGCAATGTACAATATAAATACACACTGCAAAGTGCAGATCTAAAAATGGTATTGATGGAACTGAACTGTGAGCAAGGAGTAGCATTTAGTCCTTGGGTCCAGAATGGTAAAATCAGTAACTTAATCATAGCTTTCCCATCATTGGTTTTTTGCAGTCCAAGTACTATTGATAAAGTAGAATTTCAAAAGGAAAGAATACTATTCTGTAAGGAAATTCTGTTCCATCTGTACTTTTGGGAGCAGATTTTCCTAACCTTTGCTCCATAGTGAGTGGATCCCTATTCTCTGGGAGCAAGAGAAAATAAATTCGGAAAAAGTGGATGGGGATTTATTCTGCTAAGACTCTACCTCTTTATATTGTCCCAAATATCTGTGTCTGTGATCCCTTTACATTGCCGTGATACCTGGGTCTTTGCCACTTTACACTGCCCTGGATATTGAAGTCTCTACATAGAATTTGTTCAGTTTTGGTCTCCATATTTAAGGAAGGATATACTTGCAATGAAGATGGTACAGCAAAGGTTCACTAGATGGTCCTAAGATGAGAAGGTTGTCCTATGATGAGAGGCTGAGGTAATTCTATATTCTCTGGAGTTAAGAAGAATGAGAGGTGAGCTCATTGAAACCTACAAGATTCTGAAACGTAAACTGGGCGACCGCTTTGCAGAACACCTGCGGTCTGTCCACAAGAAAGACCCAAACCTCCCTGTCGCTTGCCATTTTAACACTCCACCCTGCTCTCTTGCCCACATGTCTGTCCTAGGCTTGCTGCATTGTTCCAGTGAAGCCCAACGCAAACTGGAGGAACAGCACCTCATCTTCCGACTAGGCACTTTACAGCCTTCCGGACTGAATATTGAATTCAACAACTTTAGATCTTGAACTCGCTCCTCCATCCCCACCCACTTTCCGTTTCTTCCCCCTCCCTTTTGTTTTTTCCAATAATTTATATAGATTTTTCTTTTCCCACCTAATTCCATTATTTTTAAATCTGTACCTGTAATGCCCTGTCAGTCTTTCCACCCCACCCCCACCACAGCTGTACCTTGAGTGTCCTGCCATCCATTCTTAATTAGCACATTTTCTTAGATAATATCACCACCTTCAACACCTCTTTGTTCCTTTGTCTGTGACATCTTTTGATTATCTGCTCCTATCATTGCTTGCTTGTCCCTACAACCCCCCCCCCCACCACCTCCCCCCCCGGCCTTAAACCAGCTTATATTTCACCCCCTCCTAATTTTACTCAGTTCTGTAGAAGGGTTATGAGGACTCAAAACGTCAACTCTTTTCTTCTCCGCCGATGCTGCCAGACCTGCTGAGTTTTTCCAGGTAATTCTGTTGCTGTCTTTGTTTTATAATTACTTTTAAACTATTTACATGGGAGTGGATCAGAAATCTGAAGGGGCTTGACAGGGTAGACACTGAGAGGCTGTTTGCCCTCAGTGGGGAATATATAACAAGGGACCAATCATTTAGGACTGAGATGAGGAGAAATTTCTTCACTCAAAGGATTGTGAGATTTTGGAATTCTCTACCCGAGAGGGTTGTGGATGCACCATCGTTGAATGTATTCTTGAATCCATACTTAAGGATGAGATGGTCAGATTTTTGGTCTCTCTGGGATTCAAGGGATGGGAGCAGGTGGGAAAGTGGAGTTTAAGCCCAAGATCAGCAAAGATCATAGTTAATGGCAGAGCAGGTTCGATGGGTTGTATGTTTTTATGTTCTTTACCCTGCCCTGGATTTTGGGGACCCTGCCCTGGATATTGGGGTCTCTGCTCTTTACTCTGCCCTGGATATTGGGGTCTCTGCCCTTTACACTGCCCTGGATATTGGGGTTGCTGCCCTTTACATGCCCTGGATATTGGGGTCTCTGCCCTTTACACTGCCATGGATATTGGGGTCTCTGCCTTTTACACTGCCCTGGATATTGGGGTCTCTGCCCTTTACACTGCCCTGGATATTGGGGTCTGTGCCCTTTACACTGCCCTGGATATTGGGGTCTGTGCCCTTTACATTGCCTTGGATATTGGGGTCTGTGCCCTTTACACTGCCTGGGATATTGGGGTCTCTGCCCTTTACACTGCCCTGGATATTGGGATCTCTGCCCTTTACACTGCCCTGGATATTGGGGTCTCTGCTCTTTACATGCCCTGGATATTGGGGTCTCTGCCCTTTACACTGCCCTGGATATTGGGGTCTCTGCCCTTTACACTGCCCTGGATATTGGGGTCTCTGCCCTTTACACTGCCCTGGATATTGGGGTCTGTGCCCTTTACACTGCCCTGAATATTGGGATCTCTGCCCTTTACACTGCCCTGGATATTGGGGTCTCTGCCCCTTACACTTCCCTGGATATTGGGGTCTCTGCTCTTTACATGCCCTGGATATTGGGGTCTCTGCCCTTTACACTGCCCTGGATATTGGGGTCTGTGCCCTTTACACTGCCCTGGATATTGGGGTCTCTGCCCTTTACACTGCCCTGGATATTGGGGTCTCTGCCCTTTATACTGCCCTGGATATTGGGGTCTCTGCCCCTTACACTGCCCTGGATATTGGGGTCTCTGCCCCTTACACTGCCCTGGATATTGGGGTCTCTGCCCTTTACACTGCCCTGGATATTGGGGTCTCTGCCCTTTACACTGCCCTGGATATTGGGGTCTCTGCCCTTTACACTGCCCTGGATATTGGGGTCTCTGCCCTTTACATGCCCTGGATATTGGGGTCTCTGCCCTTTACACTGCCCTGGATATTGGGGTCTCTGCCCTTTACACTTCCCTGGATATTGGGGTCTCTGCTCTGGATATTGGGTTCTCTGCCCTTTACACTGCCCTGGATATTGGGGTCTCTGCTCTGGATATTGTGTTCTCTGCCCTTTACACTGCCCTGGATATTGGGGTCTCTGCCCTTTACATGACCTGAATATTGGGGTCTCTGCCCTTTACACTGCCCTGGATATTGGGGTCTCTGCCCTTTACACTGCCCTGGATATTGGGGTCGCTGCCCTTTACATGCCCTGGATATTGAGGTCTCTGCCCTTTACACTGCCTGGGATATTGGGGTCTCTGCCCTTTACACTGCCATGGATATTGGGGTCTCTGCCTTTTACACTGCCCTGGATATTGGGGTCTCTGCCCTTTACACTGCCCTGGATATTGGGGTCTGTGCCCTTTACACTGCCCTGGATATTGGGGTCTGTGCCCTTTACACTGCCTGGGATATTGGGGTCTCTGCCCTTTACACTGCCCTGGATATTGGGATCTCTGCCCTTTACACTGCCCTGGATATTGGGGTCTCTGCTCTTTACATGCCCTGGATATTGGGGTCTCTGCCCTTTACACTGCCCTGGATATTGGGGTCTCTGCCCTTTACACTGCCCTGGATATTGGGGTCTGTGCCCTTTACACTGCCCTGGATATTGGGGTCTGTGCCCTTTACACTGCCCTGAATATTGGGATCTCTGCCCTTTACACTGCCCTGGATATTGGGGTCTCTGCCCCTTACACTTCCCTGGATATTGGGGTCTCTGCTCTTTACATGCCCTGGATATTGGGGTCTCTGCCCTTTACACTGCCCTGGATATTGGGGTCTGTGCCCTTTACACTGCCCTGGATATTGGGGTCTCTGCCCTTTACACTGCCCTGGATATTGGGGTCTCTGCCCTTTACACTGCCCTGGATATTGGGGTCTCTGCCCCTTACACTGCCCTGGATATTGGGGTCTCTGCCCCTTACACTGCCCTGGATATTGGGGTCTCTGCCCTTTACACTGCCCTGGATATTGGGGTCTCTGCCCTTTACACTGCCCTGGATATTGGGGTCTCTGCCCTTTACACTGCCCTGGATATTGGGGTCTCTGCCCTTTACATGCCCTGGATATTGGGGTCTCTGCCCTTTACACTGCCCTGGATATTGGGGTCTCTGCCCTTTACACTTCCCTGGATATTGGGGTCTCTGCTCTGGATATTGGGTTCTCTGCCCTTTACACTGCCCTGGATATTGGGGTGTCTGCCCTTTACACTGCCCTGGATATTGGGGTCTCTGCTCTGGATATTGTGTTCTCTGCCCTTTACACTGCCCTGGATATTGGGGTCTCTGCCCTTTACATGACCTGAATATTGGGGTCTCTGCCCTTTACACTGCCCTGGATATTGGGGTCTCTGCCCTTTACATGCCCTGGATATTGGGGTCTCTGCCCTTTACACTGCCCTGGATATTGGGGTCTCTGCCCTTTACACTTCCCTGGATATTGGGGTCTCTGCTCTGGATATTGGGTTCTCTGCCCTTTACACTGCCCTGGATATTGGGGTGTCTGCCCTTTACACTGCCCTGGATATTGGGGTCTCTGCTCTGGATATTGTGTTCTCTGCCCTTTACACTGCCCTGGATATTGGGGTCTCTGCCCTTTACATGACCTGGATATTGGGGTCTCTGCCCTTTACACTGCCCTGGATATTGGGGTCTCTGCCCTTTACACTGCCCTGGATATTGGGGTCTCTGCCCTTTACACTGCCCTGGATATTGAGGTCTCTGCCCTTTACACTGCCCTGGATATTGGGGTCTCTGCCCTTTACACTGCCCTGGATATTGAGGTCTCTGCCCTTTACACTGCCCTGGATATTGGGGTCTCTGCCCTTTACACTGCCATGGATATTTGTGTGTTTCCCCAGTGCAGGGAATTGTAATTGGTGTAAATCTTGCATGGTAATGAGGCAGGATGAATTAATCCCAGCTCCTTTACAGCTGATCTTTAGGATTTTGAGCTGAGCAGCAGGGCAAGTGAATCAGGAAGAGGAGTTTGGGTTGGGGCTGGAGTGTTGTCAGGTTTAGGGTTGGTGTGTGTCCTGAGGAGTGGGCAGACTAGTGATGTGGGCTTGGGCATACTGGGGTTGGGAGAGTGGGTGCGGTGGGGTGTGCCTGGGGGGTGAGGTGGGAGGATGAGCATGGAGTGAAATGTTGGATGTGCCAGTTTCTAATCCTGTTTGTTTGATGAAGAGGGCAGTGATGAGAGGTGCACTGTAGACAGCCAATCTTCTTCAAATGTTGTTTTTCAGATAGATCGGACAGCTCTGCACTGGGCAGCTGGTGCTGGACATGAACAGGCTGTGAAATTCCTTCTCGACCATGATGCCTCAGTGGATGATCAAGACAGTGTAAGTCACTTAAACATTCACTCTTCATGTATGGAAATTTTGCAATTTCTGGACTGTTTAACTTGGAACAATCTGCTCACCAGAAATCAGCACAAGCACAGCAGGCATATAGTCGCAAACACTGTAACTGAGTCAAGATAGATGCAGCCCCAGTGTGACTGGGTCATATTGTAGATGGAGCCTATAACTGGCTGTTAATATAGAAACATAGAAAGTTTATGGCGCTGAAAGAGTGCCATCGAGTCTGTGCCGGCAGACTAGTGGAATTATTGCCGGGATCAGTGCTGAGACCTCAGCTATTTACAATCTATAGGGTATTCACTTTGACAGTAAGAATAGAAATGCAGAATATTTATTAAAAGATGTGAAACTTCTAAATGTTCATTTTCAGAAAAGCTAGGAGCACAGAAAGTTAGCATGCAGATATAGCAAACAATTAGAAAGGCAAGTGGCATGTTACAGATTGGAAGACGATGGAGTACTATAAGAAGGAAGTCTTTGCTACAATTGTACAGGGCTTTTGTGGAAAACTGTGCACATTTTTGGTCACCATTTCGAAGGAAGGATATTCTCGTAATGCGCATGGTACAGTGAAGGATATTCTCGCAATGCGCACGGTACAGTGAAGGATATTCTCGCAATGCACACGGTACAGTGAAGGATATTCTCGCAATGCGCACGGTACAGTGAAGGATATTCTCGCAATGCGCACGGTACAGTGAAGGTTCACTGGATTTGTTCCAGTATGAATGGGTTGTCCTGTGATGAGAGGCTTTCTAAATTGGGCTTATACTTTCTGGAGTTTAGAAGAATGAGAGATGATCTCACTGAAACATACAAGATTCTGAAGGGGGTTGTCAGAGTAGACACTGAAAAGTTGTTTTCCCTAGCTGGGGAAACTAGAACACGGGGGGGAGATGGGGGAGGGTGGGGGGTGGGGCACAGTTTCAGGGTAAGGGGTCCATCATTTTGGGCTGAGATGAGAAATTTCTTCAGTTGTTTGTGACTCTTTGTATTCTGTATTCCAGAGAATGTAGAGGGAGCCCAGTGTAACTGGGTCAGGTTGTTAATGACACTATTTGGTTGAGTTCTGTAAGTTTGCTCCTACAGTTTGGGATGAACGCTCTGCTTCTGGCTGCCTGGTTTGGTCACCTCCACGTTCTTCGAACACTGGTCAACGTTGGAGCCAAGTTGTCTTTTGAAAACAAAGTAAGTAAATCTTTGGGTTGCAGGTCGCTCTGTCCGGGAGGGGTGTGACTATTTACTGGGAGGTCACTTTGTCCTGGCGTGGGGTGGAGAGAGGATGTGAGGTGTGACTATCTCCCAGGGGCCAATCTGTCCCATGGGGTGATGTATCTTTGGTTTGGTGTTGCTGTTTCTAATTGCCCCTTTGGGGCATGTTTGTTGATTAAAGGCATTATGTAAGTTGACTTTATTTTTCCTACCCCTCCCTTTCCCCATTTATAATGGGAATGAGGATGTAACATTTGAAAGAAAAAGCAAGATGCATGAAGGATTGGGAGAGACAGAAAGCACTGGAGGAAGAAATAGGTGGGGTCATTGTGAGAGGGAATGCAGTAATGTCTAAACTAAATTTGCAGTGCATATATGTAAACTCATGAAGCCTGGTAAATAAGGTCAGTGAGCTGCATGCGCAGGGAGTCTCATGGGAATATAATGTTATGGCAATAATGGAGTCCTGGCTCAGAAGAGGCTGGACTAGGTACTAAACATTTCTGGATACAGGGCGTGCAGGAGAGAAAGGTGGAGGGTTGGAAGAATATAAGAAATAGGAACAGGAGTACGCCATTCAGCCTTTCGAACCGGCTCAGCCATTCAAAAGGATCATGGTTTATCTGATACAAAAACAGAATTACCTGGAAAAACTCAGCAGGTCTGGCAGCATCGGTGGAGAAGAAAAGAGTCAACGTTTCGGGTCCACACGACCCTTCGACAGAACTGAAGTATAGTTAGGAGAGGGGTGAAATATAAGCTGGTTTAAGGTGGGGGGCGGGGGGAGAGAAGTTGAGGGTGGGGTGGTTGTAGGGATAAGCAAGCAGTGATAGGAGCAGATAATCAAAAGATGTCACAGACAAAAGGATCAAAGAGATGTTGAAGGTGGTGATATTATCTAAGAAAAGTGCTAATTAAGAATGGATGGCAGGACACACAAGGTACAGCTCTAGTGGGGGTGGGGTGGAAAGACTGACAAGGTATTAGTTTTAGATTTAAAAATAATGGAAATAGGTGGGAAAAGAAAAATCTATATAAATTATTGAAAACGAACTGAGAGACCAAACGCAAACTGGGCGACCGCTTTGCAGAACACCTGCGGTCTGTCTGCAAGAAAGACCCAAACCTCCCTGTCGCTTGCCATTTTAACACTCCACCCTGTTCTCTTGCCCACATGTCTGTCCTTGGCTTGCTGCATTGTTCCAGTGAAGCCCAACGCAAACTGGAGGAACAGCACCTCATCTTCCGACTAGGCACTTTACAGCCTTCCGGGCTGAATATTGAATTCAACAACTTTAGATCTTGAACTCCCCCTCCCCCCATCCCCACCCCGTTTCCTCCCCCTCCCTTTTGTTTTTTTTTGTTTTCAATAATTTATATAGATTTTTCTTTTCCCACCTATTTCCACCTCCCCCATCTCTTCTACATCTCTCTCTATCCTGCCTAAAACATCTAAATCCTGGAACGTTTATCTGCCAATCCTGTCAATCCTTCAACCAAGTCTCTGCAATAGTAATAACATCATAGTCCCAAGTACTAATCTAAGCTCTAAGCTCATATGCCTTGCCTGTTATACTTCTCGCATTGAAACAAATGCATTTCAGACCCCCAGTCCCACTGTGTTCAGTAATTTCTCCCTGCCTGCTCTTCCTCTTAGTCCTACTGGCCATTTTCACTAGTTCCCAGTCATTTATTTCACCTGCTGACCTATTGCTCTGGTTCCCACCCCCCTGCCATACTAGTTTAAACCCTCCCGAGTGACACTAGCAAACCTCGCAGCCAGGCTATTGGTGCCCCTCCAGTTTAGATGCAACCCATCCTTCTTGTACAGGTCCCACCTGCCCCAGAAGAGATCCCAATGATCCAGATATCGGAAACCCTCCCTCCTACACCATCTGTTCAGCCATGTGTTTAGCTGCACTATCTTCCTATTTCTAGCCTCACTGGCACATGGCACAGGGAGTAATCCTGAGATTACAACCCTAGAGGTCCTGTTTTTTAACTTTCTGCCTAACTCCCTGAACTCCCGCTGCAGGACCTCGTCACTCTTCCTGCCTATGTCGTTAGTACCAATGTGTAGCACGACCTCTGGCTGTTCTCCCTCCCCCTTCAGAATGTCCCGTATCCGATCAGAGACATCCTGGACCCTGGCACCAGGGAGGCAACATACCATCCTGGTGTCTCTTTCACGACCACAGAAGTGCCTATCTGAGCCCCTGACTATAGAGTCCCCTATGACAATTGCTCTTTTGTGCTTTGACCCCCCTCTGCTGAACAACAGAGCCAGCCGTGGTGCCACAGTTCTGGCTACTGCTGTTGTTTTCCCCTGATAGGCCATCTCCCCCAACAGTATCCAAAACAGTATACCTGTTAGAGAGGGGGACAGCCACAGGGTATTTCTGCACTGACTGACTGCCCCTTCTAGCGGTCACCCATCTAAGTGTCTGTACCTTGGGTGTGACCACGTCTGCAAAACTCCTGTCTATGACGCTTTCCGCCACATGAATGCTCCTAAGTGCATCCAACTACTGCGGTTTGTGAGGAGCTGCAATTGGGTACACCTCCTGCAGATGTAGTTGTCCGGGACACTTGAAACGCCACAGATTTCCCACATCCCACAGGTGAAGCACTTCACCCCAGCAACTGCCATTTCTAGAACTATTTAATAAATTAATTTAAGTCTAATAACTGCCTATTGACTCCTTATTAACTATATGTTCCCTAGGGCTAGATTTCTACTATAAATGCTAACTTCTAAGAACAGTAATCACCTGCTTCTGGTCTAGATGCCCCCTACTTATTGATTAATTTATTTGGTTTAATTAGTTTAACAATGTTTTAGTTTCAAATTCAGTGTAGATTCCCTACCAGTCAATCGGGTCGCAGATTTACCGTGACGCCACTTTAAATTTTTTTTATAAGACCCAAGGTCCGCGAATCCCCGAAGTAAGGTTTTTATACTCACCACTCTGGAACTCCGCCCTCCGACTCTGCTCCCTGGAACTAGGCCGCGAATCCCTGAGGTAAGTTTTTTATACTCACCGCTCTGGAACTCTGCCCTCCGACTCTGCTCCCTGGAACTAGGCTGCGAATCCCCGAGGTAAGGTTTTTATACTCACCGCTCTGGAACTCCGCCCTCCGACTCTGCTCCCTGGAACTAGCAGCTAACAGCTTAGTGAATCTTCTCTATCACTTCATCTGTCATTACCCTGCCTTCTGCTCTTCTTTAACTTTTCGAAACTCCCCTCATGTGAACCCTCCCTTGCACTATTTAGTTTAAAGCCATCTCCACTGAACTGGTTATATGATTTGCCAATACACTGATCCCAGCACAGTTCAGGTAAAGGCCATCCCAAAAGTACAGCTCCCTCTTTCCTCAGTACTAGTGTCCTATGAATTGAAATCCATTTCTCCCACACCAATCTTTGATCAACACATTCAACTCTCTGATCTAGTTTACCTTATGCCAATTTGTTCATAGCTCAGGTAGTAATCTGGAAATTATTACCTTTCCGGTTCTTGCTTTTTAATTTACTTTTTAATTTGTCATAGACTCTCAGCGGAACTTCCTTCTTAGTCCTACCCTTGCCGTTGGTACCCTCGTGGATCATGGCAACTGCATCCTTGCTCTCCCAATCCAAATTCTTCACCAGCCCTGGAGAGATGTCCATAACCTTGTCCCAGCAGGCAACACAGCCTTTGGGTCTCTCACTTTTGGCCGCAGAGAACTGTATCTATCCCCCTAACTATATTATCCCTTACTTTTTTATACTTTTGCAGGACATGGGCATCGCTGGCTAGGCCAGCGTTTTTATTGCCCACCCCTAATGCCCTTGAGAAGGTGGTGGTGAGCCACCTTTGAACTGCTGCAGTCCATGTGATGTAGGTACACCCACAGTGCTGTTAGGGAGGGATTTCCAGGATTTTGACCCAACGACAGTGAATAAACAGCAATACAGTTCCAAGTCAGGATGGTGAGTGGCTTGGAGGGAAACTTGAAGATGGTGGTGTTTCTGTGCATCTGCTGCCCTTGACCTTCTAGGTTACCTTCTTGAGTGTGATGGAGCTGCACGCATCCAGGCAAGTGGAGAGCATTCCATCACACTCCAAAGTTGAGCCTTGAGAAAGGCTTTGGGGAGTGAGGAGGTGATCCAACAGAGGGCGCGGATGAGAAGTGACTGAAGCATTCTGGGAGAAGTCATCACAGCCACCGCGACTCAGGAGGGAACCGAGGAGGACCCACTGTCAAAGAACAGAATGGCCCCAAACATTACATTGCTGTAGTGTTTCCATCCCTCCCTCCTCCTCAAACCTAAAAAAAAGAGAGTAAGAGGCAGTGCCTTCAGGAGTGCAACAGACCTGCGAGGGACACTGTTCTGAAAGTGGATTTTAAAGAAAAAGCAGCTGATTGGTGAGTAATCCTGGGAGCAGACTCAGAGGAAGGAGCACCGGAGCGGTGAGTATAAATCTAGCTTACCTCGGGGATTCGCGGCCTTGTCTCCAGGGAGGAGCACCAGAGTGGTGAGTATAAATCAAGCTTACCTCGGGGATTCGCGGCCTTGTCTCTAGGGAGCAGACTCGGAGGGAGGAGCACCGGAGCGGTGACCTCGGGGCACAGAGTAACTGAAGCCAAAACTGAAAAAGTGACATCACAGGAAAGCTGTGACCTGATTGGTTGGGAGGAAATCTGCACCAAGTTTGAAAAAAAAAATTGCAAAGCTAATTAATAAATTAATTATCTAAGTCGAGATGGCTGGGCAGGTGATGTGCTGTAGCTGTATGATGTAGGAGCTGGCAGATCCCATTGCGAGCTGCAGTGACCACATCTGCAGCAAGTGTTGGTTGCTGGAGGAACTTCGGCTCAGAATTGATGAGCTGGAGTCAGAGCTCCGGACGCTGCGGCACATCCGGGAGGGGGAGAGTTACCTGGACGTCTTGTTTCAGGAGGCGGTCACACCCGGTAGATTAAGTACCTCAAGTTCGGTCAGTGGTCAGGGTCAGCAGGGTGTGACTGCAAGTGAGGCAGGTAGAGAGATCCTGTGTTCAGGAACAGAGGAGCCTCAGCTCTTGACCTTGTCCAACAGGTATGAGGTACTTGCTCCCTGTGTGGATGAGGAAGAGGGCTGTAGGGAGGATGAGCCAGCTGACCACGGCACCGTGGCACAGGAGGCCATTCAAGAGGGGGGAGCAAAAAGACAAGTGGTAGTTGTAGGGGATTCTATAATTAAGGAAATTGATAGCATCCTTTGTAAGCAGGATCGAGAGTCCCGCATGGTATGTTGCCTGCCCGGTGCCAGGGTGAGGGACATCTCTGACCGGCTTGAAAGGGTATTGGAGAGGGAGGGGGAGGATCCAGTTGTTGTGGTCCACGTCAGGACAAATAACATAGGTAAGACTAGGAAAGAGGACCTGTTTGGGCATTATCAGGAACTAGGAACTAAATTAAAGAACAAGTCCTCAAGGGTTATAATCTCTGGATTACTACCCGAGCCACGTGCAAATTGGCATAGGGACACGAGAATAAGGGAAGTAAACATGTGGCTAAAGGAGTGGTGCGGGAAAGAGGGGTTCCATTTTGTGGGGCACTGGCATCAGTATTGGAACAGGAGGGACCTGTACCGTTGGGATGGTCTCCACCTGAACCGATCTGGGACTAATGTTCTAGTGAAAAGGGTAAATAGGGTGGTCAACAGGACTTTAAACTAGAAAGTGGGGGGGGGGGGGGGGGGGGGGAGGGTAAAACTCCAAGAAGCATGACTAATGGGAAACAAAGCAGCAGGTTAGCATGTGAGGGGTTGGATTCAACTTCATGGAAAATTATGAAAAAACTGAAAAGAAAGTAGAGCCCAGGAGAGGCTATTAAAGTCTCCAGAACACAAAATAGGACAGAGTGTTTGGAAAGGGCTAGGAATCTAACTTCAAGCACATCAGATAAAGGGACAACAATGAGAAAGGGGACGGGAAATACAGGACTGAAGGTGTTGTATCTGAATTCACGCAGTATACGAAATAAGGTAAATGAGCTTGTGGCGCAGATTGAAATTGGCAGGTATGATGTGGTGGGCATTACGGAGACATGGCTGCAAGGGGATCAGGACTGGGAGCTAAATAACCAAGGATATACATCCTCTTGAAAAGATAGGCAGGTTGGCAGGTGGGTGGGGTTGCTTTGTTAGTAAGAAATGAAATTAAATCGATAGCAAGAAATGATGTAGGAACAGATGATGTAGAATCCGTGTGGATAGAGTTGAGGAACCGCAAAGGTAAAATAACCATAATGGGAGTTATGTACAGGCCTCTGAACAGTAGTCAGGATGTGGGGCACAAGATACACCAGGAGATAGAAAAGGTGTGTAAGAAAGTGATCATGGGGGATTTCAATATGCAGGTAGACTGGGAAAATCAGGTTGGTAGTGGATCCCAAGAAAAGGAATTTGTGGAATGTCTACGAGATGGCTTTTTGGAGCAGCTTGTGGTGGAGCCCATTAGGGAACAGGCAATTCTACATTTAGTGATGTGTAATGAGGCAGATTTGATAAGGGAGCTTAAGGTGAAGGAACCCTTAGGAGGAAGTGACCATAATATGATAGAATTTACCCTGCAATTTGAGAGGAAAAAGCTGGAATCAGATGTAACGGTATTACAGTTGAATAAAGGCAACTACAGAGGCATGAGGGAGGAGCTGGCCAGAATTGACTGGGAGATGAGCCTAGCAGGAAAGACAGTGGAGCAGCAATGACAGGAGTTTCTGGGAGTAATTTGGGAGACACAGCAAAAATTCAGTCAGTCAGTCAGGGACAGCAGAAAAGCTAAAGAGAAAGCATACAATGCGGCGAAGAGCAGTGGGAAACCGGGGGATTGGGAAGCCTACAAAGACCAACAGAGGACAACTAAAAAAGAAATAAGGAGGGAGAAGATTAAATATGAGGGTAAACTAGCCAATAATATAAAAGAAGATTGCAAGAGTTTTTTTTTTAGATATATAAAGGGTAAGAGAGAGGCAAAAGCGGACATTGGGCCACTGGAAAATGAATAAGGTTCCTTCACCTTAAGCTCCCTTATCAAATCTGCCTCATTACACATCACTAAATGTAGAATTGCCTGTTCCCTAGTGGGCTCCACCACAAGCTGCTCCAAAAAGCCATCTCGTAGACATTCCACAAATTCCTTTTCTTGGGATCCACTACCAACCTGATTTTCCCAGTCTACCTGGGGAACAAAGAAATGGCAGAGGAACTGAATAGGTACTTTGTGTCAGTCTTCACAGTGGAAGACATGAGTGACATCCCCAAAGTTCAAGAGAGTCGGGGGGCAGAGGTGAGTACCAAGGAGAAGGTGCTAGGAAAACTGAAAGGTCTGAAGGTTGATAAATCACCTGGACCAGATGGATTACACCCCAGAGTTCTGAAGGAGATAGCTGAAGAGATAGTGGAGGCATTAGTGGTGATCTTTCAGGAATCACTGGAGTCAGGGAGGGTCCCAGAGGACTGGAAAATCACTAATGTAACCCCCTGTTTAAGAAGGGAGTGAGGCAAAAGACGGAAAATTACAGGCCGATTAGCCTGACCTCGGTCGTTGGTAAGATTTTAGAGCCCATTATTAAGGATGAGATTTCAGAATACTTGGAAGTGCATGGTAAAATTAGGCAAAGTCAGCATGGTTTCATCAAGGAGAGATCATGCCTGACAAATCTGTTAGAATTCTTTGAGGAGGTAACGAGTAGGTTAGACAAAGGAGAACCAATGGATGTTATCTACTTGGACTTCCAAGAGGCCTTTGACAAGGTGCCGCACAGGAGGCTGCTCTGTAAGATAAGAGCCCATGGTGTTAGAGGCAAGGTATTAGCATGGATAGAGGATTGGCTGTCTGTCAGGAGGCAGAGAGTGGGGACAAGGGGTTCCTTCTCAGGATGGCGGCCGGTAACTAGTGGAGTTCCGCAGGGGTCAGTGTTGGGACCATAACTTTTCACTTTATACATTAATGATCTAGATGAAGGAACTGAGGGCATCCTGGCTAAGTTTGCAGATGATACAAAGATAGGTGGAGGGACAGGTAGCATTGAGGAGGCAGGGAGGCTGCAGAAGGATTTGGACAGGTTAGGAGAATGGGCAAAAAAGTGGCAGATGGAATACAACGTGGGGAAGTGTGAGGTCATGCACTTTGGTAGGGAGAATAGAGGCATAGACTATTTTCTAAATGGGGAGAGAATTCAGAAATCTGGTGTGCAAAGGGACTTGGGAGTCCTAGTCCAGGATTCTCTTAAGGTTAACTTGCAAGTTGAGTCAGTAGTTAGGAAGGCAAATGCAATGTTGGCATTTATTTTGAGAGGACTAGAATATAAAAGCAGGGATGTGCTGCTGAGGCTTTATAAGGCTCTGGTCAGACCACATTTAGAATATTGTGAGCAATTTTGGGCTCCGTATCTCAGGAAGGATGTGCTGGCCCTTGAGAGGGTCCAGAGGAGGTTCACGAGAATGATCCCAGGAATGAAAGGCTTAACATATGAGGAACGTTTGAGGACTCTGGGTCTATATTCAATGGAGTTTAGAAGGATGAGGGGGGATCTGATTGAAACTTACAGAATACTGAAAGGCCTGGATAGAGTGGACGTGGGGAAGATGTTTCCATTAGTAGGAGAGACTAGGACCCGAGGGCACAGCCTCAGAGTGAAGAGAAGACCTTTTAGAACAGAGATGAGGAGAAACTTCTTTAGCCAGAGAGTGGTGAATCTATGGAATTCATTGACACAGAAGGCTGTGGAGGCCAGGTCATTGAATGTATTTAAGAGCGAGATAGATAGGTTCTTGATTGGTAAGGGGATCAAAGGTTACAGGGAGAAGGCGGGAGAATGGGGTTGAGAAACTTATCAGCCATGATTGAATGGCGGAGCAGACTCGATGGGCCGATTGGCCTAATTTCTGCTCCTATGTCTTATGGTCTTATGGACTTATAGTTACTGTCTGCAGAATTCCTAGCCTCTGACCTGCTCTTGTAGCCACAGTATTTATATGGCTAGTCCAGTTCAGTTTCTGGTCAATGGTAACCCCCAGGATTTTGATAGTGGGGAATTCAGCGATGATGATGCCATTGAATGTCAAAGAGAGATGGGTGGATTCTCTCTTGTTGGAGCTGGTCATCTCCTGGCACTTGTGTGGTACAAATGTTACTTACCATGTTATAGCCCAAGCTTGAATGCTGTCCAGGTCTTGCTGTAAATGGGCACAGACGTCTTCAGTATCTGAAGAGTTATGAATGGTGCTGAACATTGTTTAATCGTCAGTGATTGGGTCTGACCCACTTCTGACCTTATGGCGGAGGCAAGGTCATTGATGAAGCAGCTGATGGTGGTTGGACACTACCCTGAGGAACTCTTGCAGTGATGTCCTGGGACTGAGATAATTAATCTCCAATAACCACAACCATCTTCCTTTGTGCTAAGTATGGCTTCAACCAGTGGAGAGTTTGCCCCTGATTCCCAATGACTCCAGTTTTGCTGCATCTACATTCCTTTTAACTCCGCCATTTAAATGGCCCCCTACGCCACGATGCTACGGTCAGTTTGCCCATCCTCCCTGTTCTCGTCCACACAAGCTTCAAGAACCTCAAACCTGTTGAACAATTGCAAGAGTTGATGCTCCTCCACTGCTACCTTCTGGATCCCCGTACCTGCCTCACACATAGTCACACCCCGCTGACCCTGATCACGGACCAAATTCGAAGAGAGAGGAGAGAGAGAATGTCCTAGAGAGATTAAAGACACAATCTACTCAGATAGAGCTAAGTAACAATAGAGATACCATACCATGATATGGCTGGGTGTATTCTATAGGCCACAACTAGTGGAAAGCTGTAGAGGGACAAGTTGCAAGGAAATTAGAGATATGCAAAAATTATAGAGTAGTGATAATGGGGGACTTTAATTATCCTAATATAGAGTGAGATAGTAATATTATAAAGGGCAGAGGGGTCAAGAATTTCTAGAGTGTGTTCAGGAAGATTGTCTACATCTGTATGTTTCCAACCTGGCGAGGAAGGAGACATTGCTGGATGAGGTGGGCCAAGTGGATCAAGTGTCAGTAGGAGAACATTTAGGGGCAGTGATCATTGTATCATAAGGTTTAGATTAGCTATGGAAAAGGAGAAGCAGCAACCCAGAGCAAAAATTTTTCATTGTACAGTTTTGGTCTCCTTACCTAACAAAGGATATAATTGCACCAGAAACAGTTCATAATGTTCACTCAACTGATTCCTAAGATGAAGGGGTGACCTTATGGGGAAAGTTTGGACCGATTGGGCCTGTATCCATTAGAGTTTAGAAGAATGAGAGATGATCTTATTGAAGCAATGAGGAAACTTGACAGGGTGGATGCTGAGAGAATGTTCCCCTTCTGAGAGAGGCACAGAGGACTATGAGAACTAGGGGACACAATTTAAAAATAAGGGGTCTCCCATTTAAGACAGAAATTAGGAGATTTTTTTCTGATTCATTAAGTCTATTTCAGAAGCGCTGGTCATAATTTTCCAAATTTGCTTAGATACAGGGGTGGTGCCAGAGGACTGGAGAACTGCAAATGCTTCGCCAACATTTGGATAAATGTGTGTTAATTATTGTAAGGCAGTATGGACTTGATAAAGGCAAATCCTTTTTAACTAATTTGATTGAATATTTTAATAAGCTATTAGAGAGGATAGATGATGGCAATGTGGTTGGTATGATGTCCCTTGGAGGACGATGCCTACTTAGGATCGTCAGTTTCTCTCATGAGTCTTCACGTGACTGAACAGGCCGATTCTCAACCCACAGATCTTTGGTCACATGGGGCAGGACATCCCATGAGGTAGTGGGATCTGGAGTGCAGGATGTTGCTTGTTTTCCTTTCTTTCTCTGTCGCTGCTCTGCCTCATCATTAAAATGCTTGGACTCAAAGCATGATGCAGCTTGATGGACAAGTTGTCTCCCTTTTCAATGATCGGCATCAAACTCCTCCCAGTCATTAATGTCAATGCTGCCGTGCTCCAAGAAGAGCTTGTTTGAAGCATTTCCTTTTCCCTCCCCTGGAACATTGGCCATTTGAGAGTTGAGAAAACAGGACTTGGCAGTGGAGGCGGTTTTCTGCCATCCAGACACAGTGACCAGTCCATCGAGTGAACATGTGAAATGGGAGCAGAAATGAGACATTCGAACCCTTGAGCATGCTCTGCCATTCAATGACATCTTGGCTGATCTGCTTGTGTTTCGAATTTCACATTCCCATCTACCCTCAATAACCTTTAATTCCCTTGCCTAACAAGAACCTCCACCTTAAAGATATTCAATGACCCTGCCTCCACCACCTTCTGAGGCAGAGATTTCCAAAGTTGCACAACCCTCTGAAGAACAAAATTCTCCTTATCTCTGTCCTAAAAGGGTGACTCCTAATTTTAAAACAGTGCCCCCTAGTTCTGGACTCACCCACAAGAGGAAACATCCTTTCCATGTCCACCTTGCCAAGTCTGTTCAGGATCTTATATACTTCAATCAAGCCACCCCTTACTCTTCTAAAGTCAGTTCAAACAAGCTCAGTCTGTCCAACCTTTCCTCATAAAACAACTCACTCATTTCAGGTATCTAGTCAACCTCCTTTGAACTGCCTCCAACGCATTTATATCCTTCCTTAAATAAGGAGACCAAAACTGCACGCAGTATTCGAGATGCAATCTCACCAATGCCCTGTATAACTGAAGCATAACATTCTTACTTTTATGTTCAATTCTTCTGGTAATAAAGGATGGCATTCCATTAGCTCTCTTAATTACTTTCTGTACCTGCATTCTAAGATTTTGTGAATCATGCGCTAAAACAACTAGATCCCTTTGAATCTTGGAATTATGCAGTCTTCTTCGTTTAAGTAATACTCTGCTTTTTTATTCTTACAACTTCACATTTTCCCACATTATACTCCATTTGCCAGATCCTTGTCCACTCACTCAACCTATCTATATTCGTCTGCAACTTCCTTATGTCCTCTTCACAACATACTTTCCTAACTAGCTTTGTGTCGTCTGCAAATTTAGCTACCATGCCTTCACTCCCCTTATTTAAGTCATTGATATAAATTGTAAAAAGTTGAGGCCCCAACATAGATCCCCGTGGGTCTCCACTTGTCACATCCTGCCAATCTGAAGAAGATCCATTTACGCATACGCTCTGTTTTTTGCCAGCCAGCCAATCTTCCATGCATGCTAATATGTTGCTCCTACATCATGAGCATTTATTTTCTGCAATAACCTTTGGTGTGGCACCTTATCAAATGCATTCTGGAAATCCAAGTACAGTACCTCTACAGGCTGCCCTTTATCCATGGTACATGTTACTCCTTCAAAAACCTCCAATAAATTGGTTAAACATGATCTCCCTTTCACAAAACCATGCTGACTCTTCCTGATTACCTTGACTTTTTTTAAGTGCCCAGCAAGAACCAATGATCAGTTCTAACACCATGACTGATGTCAAGCTAACTGGCCTATAGTTTCCTGTTTTCTGCGCTCCTTCCTTCTTGAATAGAGGGGTTATATTTGCTACTTTCCATTCTGATGCATCCTTTGCAGAATCTCACAAATTTTGGAAAGTTAACACCAACATATCTACGACCTTATTAGCCACCTCTTTTAAGTCCCTAGGATGAAGTCCATCAGGACCCGGAGACTTGTCAGCCTGCAGCTCCATCAATTTGCTCAGTACCGCTTCCCTAGTGATTGTAATTTCACCAGTTTCCCTCCCCCTTCCACCTCCTGATTTACAGCTATTACTGGAATGTTTGTTGTATCCTCTAATAATGAAGACAGAAGCAAAGTACTTGCCAAGTCCACTCCTCCATCACCCCCAACACCTCATCCCCTTCCCACGGCACCTTCCCATGCAATCGCAGAAGGTGCAACTCTTGCCCCTTTACCTCCTCCCTCCTCACCATGCAAGGCCCAAACACTCCTTTCAGGTGAAGCAGCGCTTCACTTGCACTTCTCTCAATTTAGTCTACTGCATTCGTTGCTCCCAATGCGGTCTCCTCTACATTGGAGAGACCAAACGCAGACTGGGTGACCGCTTTGCAGAACACCTGCGGTCTGTCCGCAAGAAAGACCCAAACCTCCCTGTCGCTTGCCATTTCAACACTCCACCCTGCTCCCATGCCCACATGTCCGTCCTTGGCCTGCTGCATTGTTCCAGAGAACCTCAACACTAACTGGAGGAACAGCATCTCATCTTCCGACTAGGCACTTTACAGCCTTCCGGAATGAATATTGAGTTCAACACCTTCAGACCATGAACTCTCTCCTCCATCCTCACCCCTTTTTTTATCCCCTTTTATCAATATTCATTTCTATTTTTTATCCACTTATTTTTATTCATTTTTATTTTCATTCATTCATTTTTTTTATCCCTCCCCTTTTAATCCCATTTTCAATCCCTTTTTTTCCCCCCAACACCGCCCCCTCCCCACATCCCCACAAGGACCATCTGTTACTTGTTCATGTTGTTCTTTTCAGAGTGCTTACCCTTGTCCTGCTGTTATCACGTTCTGCTTTCTTACCTTTATGCCACTATCAGCACTTTTTTTTTATCCCTTACCACTACCATTAACTCTACCCTTGTCCTTTTGTCTATGACATCTTTGTCAATCTCTTCTTTGCCTCCACCTATCACTGGCCTTCTATCCAGCTTCACCTGCTCCACCCCCCTTAAACAGTATAAATTTCATCACATTTCTACTTCTCTTTAGCTCTGAAGAAGTCATACAGACTCGAAATGTCAACTCTGTTTCTCTCTCCACAAATGCTGTCAAACCTGCTGAGTTTTTCCAGCGTTTTCTGTTTTTGAAGCAAAGTATTTGTTCATTTCATCTGCCATTTTCTTATTATCTATTATTATCACTCCATAGAGGACCAACACTCACTTTACTTATTCTTTTCCTTTTGAAATACCTGTTGAAACTCCTGCTATCCATTTTTGCATTCCACACTAGCTTCCTCTCATACTGTGATTTATTTCTTTGACCTTTGAGTCATTCTCTGCTGTTATTTATATCCTGATCTGACCTGCCATTCATCTTCGCAGTTATATGCTTTTTCCTTAAGTTTGATGCTTTCCTTAACTTCTTCAGTTAACCATGGATGGCAGGTCCTCCCTGTAGAATGTTTCTTTATAGTAGGAATATACTTATTCTGACTATTCCAAAATATCCCCTTAAATGTCTGCCACTGCTTCTCGATTGATTCAGCCTCTAGCCTAGTACCCCAGTTCACATCAGCTAGCTCAGCTTTCATGCCCACGTAGTTGCCCTTAAGCTTAAAAAACCAGTCTTAGACCCAATCTTCTCCCTTTCATAACTGAATGTAAAATTCAATCATATTGTGATCACTGCTACCTGGGGTGCTTTTACTCTGAGGTCATTATTTAATACTGTCACATTACACAGTACCAAGTTTAATATAACCTGCTCTCCGGTTGGTTCCAGAACACGCTGCTCTAAGAGGTGAGAGTGGCTGCCCTTGACATCAAGGCAGCATGTGACCGAGTGTGGCATCAAGGAGCCCAAGCAAAATGGAGTCCATGGGAATTAGGGGGAAAACTCTGCTGGTTAGAGTCATACCTAGCACAAAGGAAGATGTTTATGGTTGTTATAAGCTAATCATCTCAGCTCCAGGACATCACTGCAGCAGTTCCTCAGGGTAGTGTCCTAGGCTTAACCATCTTCAGCTGCTTCATCAATCACCTTCCCTCCTTCATAAGGTCAGAAGTGGGGATGTTCGCTGATGATTTCATTACCAATGCTAAATCCCCCACTATCAACTTCCTGGGGGTTTCCGTTGATCAGAAACTGAACTGGACTAGCCATATAAATACTGTGGCTACAAGAGCAGGTCAGAGGCTAGGAATCCTGCAGCGAGTAACTCACCTCCTAACCCCCCAAAACCTGTCCACCATTTACAAGGCACAAGTCAGGAGTGTGATTGAATACTCTCCACTTGCCTGGATGAGTGCAGCTCCTACAACACTCAAGAAGCTTGACACCATCCAGGGCAAAGCAGCCCACTTGATTGGCACCACATCCACACTGCGGGAACTCACCTAGCCACCTTAAACAGCACCAAACCCATGACCACTAACATCTTGAAGGACAAGGGCAGCTGACACATGGGAACACCACCACCTGGAAGGTCCCCTCCAAGCCACTCACCATCCTGACTTGGAAATATATCGCCGTTCCTTCACTGGTACCAGGCAAAATCCTGGAACTCCCTCCCTAACAGCACTGTGGGTGTACCGACACCACATGGACTGCAGTGGTTCAGGAAGGCAGCTCATCATCACCTCCTCTGGGGCAATTATGGATGGGCATTAAATGCTGGCCTAGCCAGCGACACCCACATCCCATAAAGGAATAAAAAATAATCCTGGAACTTCCTCCCTAACAGCACTGTGGGTGTACCTACAGGACTAGGCCACTCGGCCCCTTGAGTTGCTCTATTATTCAATAAGATCATGACTGATCTGAATGTAACCTCAACCCCACATTCCTGCCTACCCCAGATAACCTTTCACCCCCTTGTTAATCAAGAATCTATCTAGCTCTGCCTTAAAAATATTCAAAGACTCTGCTTCCACTGCCTTTTGAGGGAGAGAGTTCCAAAGACTCACAACCCTTTGAGAGAAAAAATTTCTCCTAATCTCTGTCTTAAATGGGTGACCCTTTATTTTTAAACAGTGACCCCTAGTTCTAGATTCTCCCACGAGAGGAAACATCCTCTCCACATCCACCCTGTCAAGACCCCTCAGGATCTTAAAGGTTTAAATTAAGTCGCCTCTTACTCTTCTAAACTCCAGTGGATAGAAGCATAACCTGTCCAGCCTTTCCTCATAAGACAACCAGCCTATTCTTGGTATTAGTCCAGTAAACCTTCTCTGAACTGCTTCAAATGCATTTACATCTTTCTTTAAATAAGGAGACCAATACTGTACAAAATACTCCAAATGTGGTCTCACCAATGTCCTGTACAACTGAAGCATAACCTCCCTACTTTTATAATCAATTCCTCTCACAATAAATGATAACATTCTATTAACTTTCCTAATTACTTGCTGTACCTGCATATGAACCTTTTGAGATTCATGCACAAGGACACCCCGATCCCTCTGAATCTCAGAGCTCTGCAACCTCTTACCATTTAGATAATAAGCTTCTTTTTTATTCTTCCTGCCAAAATGAACAATTTCACATTTGCCCACATTATACTCCATTTGCCAGATCTTTGCCCACTTACATAACCTATCTATGTCACTTTGTAGCCGCCTTATGTCCTCTTCACAATTTACTTTCCAACCTATCTTTGTGTCGTCAGCAAATTTAGCCACCATTCCTTCATTCAAGTCATTTATATAAATTATAAAAATTTGAGGCCCCGGCACTGATCCCTGTGGCACACCACTCATCACATCCTGCCAACCAGAAAAAGACCCGTTTATGCCAACTCTCTGCCTCCTGTTAGCCAGCCAACCTTCTATCCATGCCAATATGTTACCCCCTACACCATGAGCTTTTATTTTCTGCAATAACCTTTGATGTGGCACTTTATCAAATGCCTTCTGGAAATCTAAGTACAATACATCCACTGGATCCCCTTTACCCACAGCACATGTGACTCCTCCAAAGAACTCTAATAAATTGGTTAAACGTGATTTCCCTTTTACAAAACCATGTTGACTCTGCCTGACTGCCTTTGATTTTTCTAAGTGCTCTGCTATAACATCTTTAATAATAACTTCTAACATTTTCCCTATGACTGATGTTAGGTTAATTGGCCTATAGTTTCCAGCTTACTGTCTCCCTCCCTTTTTGAATAAAGGGGTTATATTTGCCATTTTCCAATCTAAGGAAACCTTCCCCAAATTTAGGGAATTTTGGAAAATTAAAACCAGTGCATCGACTATCTCACTAGCCACTTCTTTCAAGACCTTATGGTGAAGTCCATCCGGACCTGGGGATTTGTCAGCCCGCAGCCACGACAATTTGCTCAATTCCACCTCCCTGGTGATTGTAATTTTCCCGAGTTCCTCCCTCCCTCCCATTTCCTGATTTCCAGCTATTCCTTGGATGTTACTTGCATCCTCTATAGTGAAGACCGAAGCAAAATACAAAATACCTGTTTAATTCATCCTCCATCTCCCTACTTTTCATTACCAATTCCCCAGACGCACTCCCAATAGGACCAATGCTCACTTTGTTAAGTCTTTTCTTATTTAAATATCCATCGAAACTCTTACTATCAGTCTTTATGTCACTAGCTAGCTTTCTCTCAGTTCCTCCCTCCCTCCCATTTCCTGATTTCCAGCTATTCCCTGGATGTTACTTGCATCCTCTATAGTGAAGACCGAAGCAAAATACCTGTTTAATTCATCCTCCATCTCCCTACTTTTCATTACCAATTCCCCAGACGCGCTCCCAATAGGACCAATGCTCACTTTGTTAAGTCTTTTCTTATTTAAATATCCATCGAAACTCTTACTATCAGTCTTTATGTCACTAGCTAGCTTTCTCTCATTCTTTAATTTTTCCCTCATTAATCTTTTTGTCGTTCTTTGCTGTTTGCTGTCCTTTATATTCTTTCCACCCTTCAGATGTGCCACCTGTCTTTGCGCAATGATATGCTTTTTCATTAAGTTTGATACTGTCTTTAACTTTCTCAGTTAACCACGGATGGTGGGCCCTCCCCTTGGAATGTTTCTTTCTCGTTGGAATGTATCTATTCTGTGTATTCTGAAATATCCCTTTAAATGTCTGTCGCTGAACTTCTTTTGACATATCCCTTAACCTCATTTGCCAGTTCACTTTAGCTAGCTCTGCTTTCATGCCCTCATTATTGCCCTTATTTAAGTTTTAAATATTAGTCTTGGATGCACTCATTTCTCTCTCAAAATGAATGTAAAATTCAAACATATTATGATCGCTGCTACCTAGGGGTGTCTTCACTAGGAGGTTATCAATTAATCCTATCTTGTCGCTCAATACCAGGTCTAGTATAGCCTGCTCTCTGGTTAGCCCCAGAATGTGCTATTCTAAGGAACTATCCCAAAAACATTCTATGAACTCCTCATCTATGCTACCTTTTCCCATCTGATTTTTCCAGTTTATATGTAGATTAAAATCCTCCATGATTATTGCTGTACCTTTCTGGCAAGCTCCCATTATCTCTTCTTTTATATTGTCTCTTATTGTGTAGTTACAATTAGGGGGCCTGTACACCACTCCCACAAGTGACTTCTTGCCTTTATCTTTCCTCATCTCAACCCAAACCGCTTCTACATCCTATTTTCCTGAACTTAAGTCATCCCTCTCTAATACCGTCATCAATTAACAGAGCCGCCCCTCCACCTTTTCATAGCTTCCTGTCCTTCCTAAAAGTCACATACCCTTCAATATTCAGCTCCCAATCTATGTCATCCTGTAGCCATGTCTCTGCAATAGCTATCAGATGGTACTTATTTATTTTTTTGTGCTATCAGTTCATCTGTTTTGTTTCGAATGCTACATGCATTTCAGTCATCAGTCATGCTACAGTCATCTCAGCTCCAGGACATCACTGTAGGAATTCCTCAGGGTAGTGTCCTTGGCACAACCATCTTCAGCTGCTTCATCAATGACCTTCCTTCCACCATAAGGTCAGAAGTGGGGATGTTCGCTGATGATTGCACAATGTTCAGCATCGTTCGTGACTCCTCAGATACTGAAGCAGTTCATGTCCAAGAGCAGCAAGACCTGGACAACATCCAGGCTTGGGTTGACAAGTAGCAAGTAACATTCGCACCACACAAGTGTCAGGCAATGACCATCTCCAACAAGAGAGAATCCAACCATCGCCTCTTGATGTTCAATGGCATTAGCATCACTGAATCCCCCACTATCAACATCCTGGGGGTTACCATTGACCAGAAACTGAACTGGACTAGCCATATAAATACTGTGGCCACAAGAGCATGTCATAGGCTAGCAATAGTGCGATGAGTAACTCACCTCTTGACTCCCCAAAGCCTGTCCACCATCTACAAGGCACAAGTCAGGAGTGTGATGGAATACTCCACACTTGCCTGGATCTGTGTAGCTCCCACAACACTCAAGAAGTTTGACACCATCCAGGAGAAAGCAGTCCACTCGATTGGCACCACATCCATAAGCATTCACTCCCTCCACCACTGACGCACAGTAGCAGCAGCGTGTACCATCTACAAGATGCATTGCAGGAATTCACTAAGGCTCCTTTGACAGCACCTTCCAAACCCACAACCACTACCATCTAGAAAGACAAGGGCAGCAGCTAGACGGGGACACCACCACCTGGAAGTTTCCCTCCAAGACACTCACCATCCTGAACTGGAAATATATTGCCATTCCTTCACTGTTGCTTGTGCAAAATCCTGCAGCACTGTGGGTGTACCCACAACACACGGACTGCAGCGGTTCAAGAAGGCAGCTCACCACAGCCTTCTCAAGGGCAACTAGTAATGGGCAATAAATGCTGGCCCAGCCAGCGAAGCCCACGTCCCGTGGATGAATAAAAAAAATATACACATTGAATTTCTGGCGTCAGTGCAACAATCCTGGTGATTTTAGAAGCCTCCTTCCAATGCTTCTTAAAATCAGGCCAGTGGCTGGTCCCTGTTCCCATCGTGCATATGGTCTTGGGCATCTTTTTCAGAGTGGATTCCTCCTTCCATTCTCACACCAGTTTTTCACCAATATCCAATTCCCTCGCTGCAGCACAGTTATTTGATGAGTTAGCAAATGTTACAAAGTTTAGCTTGAAACCAGCTTTATATTTAATTATTTTTACCGTAGGATCCATTTCTGTTCGTCGTTCACCACAGGTGGTCTACTCTGTGTGGGCGTGTCTTAAACTCCCAGGTATCTTCTTAACAACATGGCCTGTATCGCCTGCTTGATCCCCTGGGCTAACTTATAAGGCGAGTAAAGCTTGCATTTCTGAGGTGTAAAACTGAGGCTGACTCTTGATATGAGTCTAGCACTTTTTGGCAGAAAAGCGGGAGGGGAGGGGTCGACATATACTCAGTGTAGGCCTAAACATAATTTTTAGCGCCAAAAAAATGGCACAGTCTACAGCATGTTAATGGTCTAGACTTGGGTGTACAGGGCACAATATCACAATCTGCAAATGCAATATGAACTGTGCAGAGGATAGTGATGAACTTCAAGAGGACAAAAGACTGGCTGGTGGAATGGGTGGGCATGTGGCAGATGAAATTTAATGCAGAAAACTACGAAGTGATTCAGTTTGGTAGGAAGAATAAGGAGAGGCAACATGAAATACAGGATACAATGTGTGTCTAGGGTATATGTGCACAAATCAGTGACGGCAGCAGGGAAGGTTAACAAAGTGGTTAAAGAGACATATGAAATCCTGGACTGTATGAATAGGGGCATAGAGTACAAAAACAAGGAAGTTATGATGAACCTTTATAAAACATTAGTTTGGCCTCAAATGGAGTATTGTATTCAGTTCCGGGCACTGTACTTTAGGAAAGATTTGAAGGTATTAGAAAGGTGCAGAAAGATTCATGGGAATGGTTCCAGGAATAAGGAACTTCAAATATATAAGTAGATTAGAGAAGCTTGTTCTCCTGAAGAGAAAGTTGAGAGGAAATTTGATAGAGTTGCTCAAAACCATGAGGGTTCTGGACAGAATAGATGGGGCGGAACTGTTCCCATTGGCAGAAGGGTTGAGAACCAGAGGACACTGATTTAAGGTGAATGGCAAAGAACCAAAGGAGACACGGGGAAATGTTTTTTTACACTAGTGATTAGGATGTGGAATGCACTGTCTGAGAGTGTAGTGGTGGCAGGTTCAATCATAGCTTTTAAAGGTAAATTGGACAGTTATTTGAAGAAAAAACAATTTTAGACCTATGGGGAAAGGGTGGGGCTGGTGGGACTAGCTGAGTTCCTCTTGCATAGAACTGGCATGGAATCAAATAAGTCAAATTACCTCCTATGCTGTAACCATTTATGATTCCACGATTCTCTAACTGATTCATTTAACTTTATTCCCCTGTTCCTTAATGCTGAATTGTTCCCTGCAGGAATATGATCCACATGTGACTTAGAATGTGTGTTATGAATATAATTTTGTTTGGGTGTGTATTGTGAGTACGGTTTAGTTTTGGTTTATGTTACGTGAATAAAGTTTAATTAGTTTGAATCCCTTATTTTCTTGGATCAGAACGGCCTAAATTTACTGCTTTGTGCAGCCCAGAGAGGCCATATAAAGATTCTGGAGTTTATTCTGGAAGACCTGGAAAATGTGTGGCTGGACAAACCTGACAACGTAAGTAATGTTTTCCATTTGAAGAGTTTAGGGTTAATTTTACAAAATTAGATTTTTTTCTTACGAGATCCAATATCTGGAATTCAACATTGAATAACGATGGAAACATACGCCTGAATTCCCAATGCTCATACATGAACCCCTGAATTCCAGATGCCTGAGTCTAATTGCTGATACTCTTGGAGGTAACGGAGATATCAGGAATTCATGTAAGAGTATCTCCGTTACCTCCTTCAGTCCTGCAACACCCTAAGAACTGTGTTCTTCCAAATTCTAGCCTCTTGTGCATGCCTTCAGTTGTTTAGGCTCTTAGCTCTGAAATTCCTTTCCCAAAGCTATTTGAATTTCCACCACTCCTGCTTTAAGGTAAAAGGAAATTGAGGAAACACAAGAGTCCAGATTTGGAGGAATGCAAAGCACTGGGAGGGTTGTGGGGTTGGAGGAGATTAAAGAGATATGGAAGGATGGTGCCATGGAGGGATTTGAAGGCTTGGATGAGGATTTTAAAATGGATGCATTGATGGACCAGGAGCCAGTGTAGCTCAGTAAGCACAAGGGTACTGGGTATACAGGGCATGGTGTAGCAATCCCCTAGAACAGGTGAACATCCATATTTGTTTCATCTTTTATTCTGTAATGTTTATTTCACTCTGTTTATGCTAATTTATGACAAAAGCTACCTCTTTACAGATGCAACGAACAGCATTACATCTTGCAGCAAGTTGTGGCAACCTAGAGGTGGTGGAATTCTTAATTGGCTCAGGCTGTGTCCATGGCTTGAAGGACAAGGTCAGTATGACAAAGGTTTGAGCTCACTAAGTTCACTGTCAGTGTGGGGTTTTTATACTCACCGTTATCACAGGAACATGGAAAAATGTTCCAAGGCGCTTCACAGCATCGTTGAAGAAAATTACACAGGGTGAAAGGAGGAGTTATCAGGAAGGATAACCAAAACCTTGTTCAAAGGGGTGGATTCTAAGAAGAGCCTTAAAGGTAGGAAGAGAGGTGTAGAGTTCAGCAGGGTTTAAGGAGGAAATTCCAGCGACTGAAGGCTAGTGAGTTCTGGGGATAGAGTGGGTCAGGGCCATGAAAAGATTTACACACAGGAATAAGAATTAAACAAGGTGGGAGAGGAGATGATGCTGCCACCTTTGTCCAGAGGGTAAAGAAGGACAGTGCACACCGTCATGGCCTTGACTTTAATTAGGCTGCTAATGTTGCTTAGGTTGCTAGGTGGAATGGGAAAAGCCTGTCTGGAGGGATTCAAACAGTGGGAGATTTGGGCAAAAAGTCTGATAAGACATTCAAAGATGTTGGCGAGGAAAGAGTAGTTGGATGTTAAATTGCAGGCACGGTGGGGGCAAGGGTGCCTTTTTTGTGGATGTGAGGGTGATGGTGTTTTTGATACCTGATGAGAGAATGTTTACAATGTCAACGAGCAATGGGCCAGGAAGGAATGTTGGGTGGTCAGCAGTTTAATGGGAATGTGAAGATAGAAGCAGGATACCCTGTAGGGTATTTCTATTTTTGGGTTTCTGGGCTCAGTTCAGTGCAACACTGAAGGAGTGTTGTGTTCAGATGAGAAATCAAACTGAGTCACTACGAATTCTAGTGAATCTAAGAGATTCTATGGCACAATGCAAGGAAAAGCAGCGAGCTCCACCAACATTTGGACCAATGTGTGTCCAGAGATTCCTAGCCCCTGACCTGCTCTTGTAGCCACAGTATTTATGTGGCTAGTCCAGTTCAGTTTCTGGCCAATGGTAACCTCCAGGATGTTGATAGTGGGGGATTCAGCCATGGTAATGCCATTGAATGTCAAGGAATGATGGTTAGATTCTCTCTTGTTGGAGATGGTCACATGTGTGTGAATGTTACTTGCCACTTGTCAGCCCAAGACAGAATATTGTCCAGGTCTTGCTGCATTTGGACATCGACTGCTACAGCGTTTGAGGAGTCGTGAATGGTGCTGAACATTGTGAACATCCCCACTTCTGACCTTATGATGGAAAGAAGGTTATTGATGAAGCAGCTGAAGATGGTTGGGCCGAGGACACTACCCTGAGGAACTCCAGTGATGTCCTGGAACTGAGATGATTGACCTCCAACAGCCACAGACAGCTTCTTTTGTGCTAGGCATGACTCCAACCAGCAGAGTTTTCCCCCTGATTCCCATTGAGTCCAGTTTTGCTAGGGCTCTTTGATGCCACACTCGGTCAAATGCTGCCTTGATGTCAAGGACAGTTACTCTCACCTCATCTCTGGAGTTCAGCTCTTTTGTCCATGTTTGAACCAAGGCTGTAATGAGGTCAGGAGCTGAGTAGCCCTGGCGACAAGTAGACTGAGTGTCAGTGAGCAGGTTATTGCTAAACAAGCACCACTTGATAGCACTGCTGATGACCCCATCTATCACGGATGATCGAGAGTAAACTGATGGGGCTGTAATTGGCTGAGTTGGATTTGTCCTGCTTTTCGTGCACAGGACATACCTGGGCAATTTTCCACATTGCCAGGTAGATGCCAGTGATGCCATCTGTGAAGCTGGGGACCTCCAGAGGAGGCTGAGATGGATCATCCACTCTAAGATTGCAAATGCTTCAACCTTATCTTTTGCACTGATGTGCTGGGTCCCCTCATCACTGAGGATGGGGATATTTGGGGAGCCTCTTCCTCCAGTAAGTTGTTTAATTGTCAACCACCATTCACAACTGGATGTGGCAGGACTGCAGAGCTTAGATCTGATCCACTGGTTGTGGAATTGCTTAGTCTGCCACTTTCTGCTTATGCTGTTTGGATGCAAGTAGTTCTGTGTTGTAGCTTCACCAGGTTGAACCTCATTTTTAGCTATGTCTGGTGCTTATCCTGACATGCCCTCCTGCACTCTTCATTGAATCAGGGTTGATCCTCTGGCTTGGTGGTAGTGGTAGAGTGGGGGATATGCTGGGCCATGAGGTTACAGATTGTGCTTGAGTACAATTCTGCTGCTGCTGATGGCCCACAATGCCACACAACACGATGGAGGGTATCCACAATGTGGAGATGGGACTTCGTCTCCACAAGAACTGTACAACAGTGGCTCCTACTGATAGTGTCATGGACAGATGCATCTGCGGCAGGCAGGTTGGTGAGGATGATGTCAAGTAGGTTTTCCCTCTTGTTGGTTCCCTCACCACCTGCTGCAGACCCAGTCTATCGCTCTGTCCTTGAGAACTCGGCCATCTCAGTCTGTATTGAATGGTGCTACCGAACCACTTTTGGTGATGAACATTGAAGTCCTCACCCAGTGTACGTACTGCGCCCTTGCCACCCTCAGTGCTTCCTCCAAGTGGTGTTCACCGTGGAGGAATAATGATTGATCAGCTGTGTGGGGTGGTGGTGGGTATGCAGTAATCAGCAGGCGGTTTGCTTGCCCATATTTGACCTGATGCCATGAGACTTCATGGTTCTGGAGTCAATGTTGAGGAATCCCAGGGCAACTCCCTCCCAACTTTATCCCACTGTGTTGCCACCTCTGCTGGGTGTCAGTAGGCAGGACATACCCAGGGATGGTGATGGGTGGTGTCTGGGACAATATCTGTAAGGAATGATTCCGTGAGGATGACTATGTCAGGCTGTTCCTTGACTAATCTGTGAGACCGCTCTACCAATTTTGGCACTAGCCCCCAGATGTTAGCAAGGAGAACTTTGCAGGGTCGACAGGGCTGAGTTTGCCGTTGTCGTTTCCAGTGCCGAGATCAATGTTGGGTGGTCCATCCAGTTTCATTCCTTATTCACTTTCTAACAGCTTGATCCAACTGAGTGGCTTGCTCGGTCATTTCAGAGGACATTTAGGAGTCGCTGTGGATATGGAGTCACATGTAGGCCAGACCAGGTAAGGACGACAAATTTCCTTCCCTAATTGACATTAGTGAACCAGGTGGGTTTTTAATGACATCCGACAACGGCTTCATGCTCAATTCAGATTGTTATTGCTTGAATTCAAATTCCACCATCTGCCATGGTAGGATTTAAATCCGGGTCCCCAGAATATTACCCTGACTCTCTGGATTGCTCAGCAGGTCTAGCAGCATCTGTGGAGAGAGAAACAGAGTTAGCGTTTCAAGTCTGTATGACCCTTCTTCAGATAGTCTTGAAATATTAACTCTGTTTCTCTCTCCACAGATGATACTAGACCTGGTGAGTCTTTCCAGCGTTTTCTGTTTTTGTTTCCAATTTCCTGCATCCGCAGGATTTTGCTTTTGTCTCTAGATTACTAGTTCGGTGACAAAATCACAATGCCACCACCCCCCCAAAAGCTACAATGCAGAACTACTTGCTTGCCAAACAGCAGAGGCAACAAGCAATAGACAGAGCTAAGAGATCCCACAACCAATGGATTAGATCTAAGCTCTGCATTCCTGCCACATCTAGTTGTGAATGGCAGAGGACAGTAAAGCAGTGGGAGGAGAAGAGTCCAAAAATATCCCCATCCTTAATGATGGGAGAACACAGGACATCAGAGCAAAAGACAAGGGTGAAGCATTACCACCACCTTCAGCCAGATGTGCCGAGTGGATGATCCTTCTCGGACTCCACATGAGGATCCCAGCATCAGGGGTGCCTGTCTTCAGCCAATTCAGTTCACTCCACATGATATTCATAAACAGCTGAAGGCATTAGACACTGCAAAGACTATGGGCCCTGACAACATTCTGGCAATAGTACTGAAGGCTTGTGCTCCGGAACTACAACACTAGCAACTAACTGGCAATGTGTGAAATTGCCCAGATATGTCCTGTCCACAAGAACCAGGGGAAATCCAACTTGGCCAATTACCGCCCCATCAGCCTACTCTCAATCATCAGCAAAGTGATGGAAGGCATCGTCGACAGTGCTATCAAAAGACACTTGCTCAGCAATGACCTGCTTTCTGATGCTCAGCTTGGGTTCCACCGGAGCCACTCAGCACTTGACTTCATTGCAACCTTAAACCAAACATGAACAAAAGAGCTGAACTCAAGAGATAAGGTGAGAGTGACTGCCCTTGACCTCAAGGCAGCATTTGACCAAGTGTGGCAAAACTGAAGTCATTGGGAGTCGGGGAAAACTCTCCAATTTGTGCAGTCTTACCTAGCACCAAGATAAATGGTTGTGCTTTATGGAGGTCAATTATCTCAGTTCCAGGACATTGATGCAGGAGTTCCCTAGGGTAGTGTCCTGGGCCCAACCATCTTCAGCTGCTTCATCAATAACCTTGCCTCCATCATAAAATCAGAAGTGGGGATGTTTGCTCATGATTGCACAATGTTCAGCACCGTTCACGACTCCTCAGATACTGAAGCAGTCCATGTCTGTATGCAGCAAGATCTGGACAATATTTGGGCTTGGCCTGGTAAGTGGCAAGTAATGACCATCTTCAATAAGAGAGAATCTAACCACCTCCCCTTGACTTTCAATAGCATTACCCTTGCTGCATTACCCACTATCAACATCCTGGGACTTAACATTGACCAAAAACTGGACTGGACTAGCCATATAAATACTGTGGCTACAAGAGCAGGTCAGATGGTAGGAATTCCGCTGTGAGTAACTCACCTCCTGACTCCCCAAAGCTTGTCCACCATCTACAAAGCACAAGTCAGGAGTGTGATGGAATACTCTCCACTTGCCTGGATGAGTGCAGCTCCAACAACACTCAAGAAGCTCGACACCATCCAGGACAAAGCAGCCTGTTTGATTGGCACCCCATCCATCACCTTAAACATTCACTCCCTCCACCACTGACGCGTTGTCTCAGCAGTGTGTACCATATACAAGGTGCACTGCAGCAACTCACTCAGGCTCCTTTGACAGCACCTTCCAAACCCGCAACATTTACCACATGGAAGGCCAAGGGCAGCAGATGCATGTCAACATCACCACCTGAAAGCTTCCCTCCAAGGCCCACACTATCTTGCCTTGGAAATATATCACCGTTCCTTCACTGTCGCTGGGTCAAAATCCTGGAGCTCCCTTCCTAACAGCACCTACACCACATGGACTGCCGCGATTCAAGAAGGCAGCTCACCACCGCCTTCTCAAGGGCAACTAGGGATGGGTATTAAATGCTGGCCCAGCCAGCGAAGCCCACATCCTGTGAACAAATTTTTAAAAACACACTTTGAAAAGCACCTTGGGATGTCTCCGGGATATCCTTGAGGAAGGAAGGGAATGGGTGACCACCAGGCAGTCCAAGAGAAACAGGCAGGTAGTTCAGGAGTCCCCTGGGGTCCCACTCGCAAATCTGTATTCCATTTTGGAGGCTGATGAGGGCACTGGTTCCTCCAGTGAGTGCAGACAGAGCCAAGCTTCTGGCACCACAAGCAGCCTGTCTGTACAGGAGGGGAGGAAGGGAGGAAGAGCAATAGTAATAGGGGATTCTATAGTCAGGGGAACAGATAGGTGCTACTGTGGCCATCAACGTGACTCCAGGATGGTGTGTTGCCTCCCTGGTGCCAGGGTCTGGGATGTCACTGAACGGCTGCAGGGCATCCTGAAGGGGGAGGGTGATCAGGCAGAGGTCATGGTACATGTTGGTACCAATGACATAGGTAGAAAGAGGGATGAGGTCTTGCATCAAGAATTCAAGGAGTTAGGCAGTAGACTAAAAAGCAAGACCTCTCGGGTTGTAATCTCTGGATTACTCCCAGTGCCACGTGCTAGCGAGCTCAGAAATAGGAGAATAGCACAGATGAGTACGCGGTTTAAGAGTTGGTGCAGGAGGGAGGGTTTTAGATTCCTGGATCACCGGGACCGTTTCTGGGGAAGGTGGGACCTGTACAAGCGGGACGGTCTACATCTGAACCAGAGTGGGACTAACATCCTTGTGGGCGGGTTTGCTAGTGCTGTTGGGAGGAGTTTAAACTAATTCAGCAGGGGGAGGGGACACAGAATGTTAGCAGAATAGGGACACATCACAATACAGTAAAACAATCAAGTCAGAGGGAATACAGTTGCATTAAGTCTCAAGGGAGTAAGGCAAGGCTGGATGGCCTCTACTTTAATGCCAGGAGTATTACAGGTAAAATGGATGAGTTAAGAGTGAGGATTGACACATGGAATTGTGATATAGTAGCCATCACTGAGACGTGGTTGAGGGAGGGGCAGAATTGGCAGCTCAACATTCCGGGATATAGAATCTTCAGGTGAGACAGGGGAGGGGGTAGAAATGGAGTAGGCATTGCATTATTAGTTAAGGAGTCAGTTACTGCAGTTACTATGATCATAATGAATGGCGGAGCAGGCTCGAAGGGCCGAATGGCCTACTCCTGCTCCTAGTTTCTATGTTTCTATGTAAGGAGAGATGATATCTTGGAGGGGGCATCGAATGAAGCTTTGTGGGTAGAGCTTAGGAATAAAAAAGGGGCAGCCACATTGTTAGGTGTTTATTATAGACTCCTAGATAGTAAGTGGGAAATTGAGGCGCAAATATGTGCACAATTTGCGGAGGTGTGTAAAAACAATAACAATAGGGTAATTATATTAGGTGATTTCAACTTTCCCAACATTAATTGGGAAAGACATAGTGTTAAGGGCTTGGATGGAGTTGATTTCTTGAAATGTGTACAGGAGAACTTTTTAGGTCAAT